>NC_090838.1:10916590-11219621 GCF_028021215.1 Eschrichtius robustus
CATGAAAAGATATGGAGGAACCTTAAAGGCGTATTATACTCAGTGAAGGAAGCCAATCTGAAAAGGCTACATACAGTATGATTGCAATTATATGAGACTCTGGAAAGAGCAACACTATGGAGACAGTAAAAAAGATCAGTAGTTGCCAAGGGTTTGTGGGGGAGGGGAGTGGCAGGTAGGGATAAATAGGCAGAACACAGAGGATTTTTAGGGCAGTGGAAATATTCCATATGATACTATAGTGATGGATACATGTCATTAGCTATTTGTCCAAACCCGTAGAATGTACAACACCGTGAGTGTGAACCCTAATGTAAACTACGAACTTTCGGTGATCATGATAAATCAATGCAGATTCATCAGCTGTAATGATCCACTCTAGAGGTGGATGTTAATAATGGGAGAGGCTATGCATGTTGGTGAGCAGAGAGTATATAGGAAATCTCTGTACCTTCCTCTTAATTTTGCTGTTAACCAAAAACTGGTCTCTGAAAATTCTTTTTAATCAAAGTAGAATGAATAGATTTGCTAATGGAAAGGATACAAAGAGTGAGAGAAGAGAAGAAAATCAAGGATTATACCAACACTTAGGTTTGGGGATTGAATAATCAGGTAGGTAATAATGTTCTTTTCTGACATACAGAATACCAGAATACTAGAGGTATGAATGAGAAGGAAATAGAATCAAGAACCCTGTTTGTTTTGATGTCTGTTACGCATCCACAGGAAGATGTTCAAAAGGCAGTGGGATGGACAAGTTTGGAATTCAACGTACGTGTAAGGACTGGAGACATAAATTTGGGATCCATCAATATACAAACGGAATTTAAAATCCAGGTTGCTTATGAAATCTCCTAGAGAAGTATTTTCAGTATGACAGAAGGGTGTCCAAGACTGAGCATTGGAGCCCTCTTCCATTCAGAAGTCAGGGAGAAGAAAAACAGGCAAAGAAATTAGAGAAGCAAAAGCCTGTGCGGTAGGAGGGGAAGAACACGCGGTCAGAGTAGGCAAGGAAGTATTATCGGGAAGGGAGATAAAAACTACGTGGGATATTGCTAAAAAGTCTAAGAAAATGAAAACAAAGGAGAGTCCGTTAGCATGACACTCGGTAATCCTAACAAAACATTTCACTGAAATGGGAACAGAAACTAGATTGTAATGGAAAACAATGGAATGGACAGTAAAGAAATAAAGAGAAACAGCAACTTCTTTGAGAAGTTTGTCATATAGAAGAGCAAGGAATGGGACAGTAGGATGTGGGTGTGAGATCAAGTGACCCAACCCAAATCACATTTCTAAAATACAGAGCATGTCATCCCTGGTTTGTCACACTCCATGGCTCTCACTCTCCTCAAGATAAGCTCCAGACCCCACTGGGCTGGCAGTAATGAACTTGACAGCCAGGCCTCAAAGACTGATTCCACCTTCATTTCTGCCCCTCTTCTTGTCTTCTGCCTGTCTTTCTGTCCCTCCCAACAATCTATGGTCCATTCCTACCATGATAGTCACCAGTCTCCTATCGATTCATTCTCTTTCAACCCTTTACGCTGTCATACCTGCTGCTACTTCCACCAGAAATGCCTTTTCCCTTCCTAATTCCACAATAACTGAGGTTCATTTCAGATTACCTCACACATGAAGCCTTCCAGCAAACCTGCAGCTGGCTCTCCTCATCTGCCTTGAGCAATTCTCCATCAGAGACTTTATAACGATCTGTTCATGGGCTGTTCATTGACTACACATTTCCTGAAGACAAGGACTGTGTCTTTTTCCCTTCTCTATAACTTGTACCTAGCATAGGCCTATAGCTTGTAAGTATATGTGACATGAATAACTGTACCTACTGATATTATAAAAATAATTTCAGGCGATTTGTTCCACACCACCCCTATCACACCTAGAGCCAGAATCTGCACTGGCTCATCCAAACTTAAACGCCATTCCTTTTCCTCCCCACCTTCTTCAAAGACAGTGCCCAAGATGAATAAAATGGGAAAAGTATGTTAAACAAGGAGAAAGAAAGTGATGAAAGCTTAGTAGAATCCCAAGGCCATAAAGGTGTATTAACTATTTTTAATTTCTGGAGCCTGAGGGCCTGTTTCAGACAAGTTCAGATCATCAGGAGGTCAATATTTCCTGTAAAACTGCAGAGTTCTGAAAAATATAAAGAAATTAAGGACAGGGTCCTTGTTTTATTTGAATTGAAATCCAGGTAGATAAACATGATCTCAGAGGAAATTTAACCTTCTTTAACTGATTGACAGGAAAACAAATTTGTCATAGCCAGACTTAGAAACCCCATGAAATTTCATAACCCTTTTGAATATGTCTGGATTGACATCTTTTTTTAAATGACAGATGTTCTCGAATGTCCCCTGCTTCTGAAGATGGTATGTGAGAAGCTTATGAGAAGCACCGGGCAGGGAGGGCTAAGATGCATGGTGGTCCGCTGGGAAGTAGCATCTCTTTTGCCTGTTCATGGCACAACATTGTCCACTGGGAGACAGAGAACCTTGCCATCTTCCCTCTGCCTCATCCCCAACATCTGACTGATCACTAGATCTTCTCCGTTTTAGATTCGCATCTCTAGAATCCATCACATCCTCTCTACACCCCTCTCCACAAATACAAACTCTGGCTAATCCCTGTCTAGCCTGCTGCATAGCCCCTAATTCATCACACCATCTCCTTACCGATCATGTTTTCCTCTGCTCACAATTCTTCATTGCCTTCTCTTACCTTCAAAATCAAAACCAAGCTGCTCATCTTCTAGTAAAGCCTTCAACAATCTGGCCTGCCTTATTGCTAACTATTCCTTTTCTCAAAGAATTGTACAATGGAAACGTATAAAATTAGCCATTTCTGTCTCAGGATGCTGTCTCTTTACATACTCCCCGCGTTCTCTCTAACAGGACTGGAGAGAGGTCAGTGAGAGCAACATCAAGAAGACTTGTACTGAGAGGTAAGAGTCTGGGGACTGAGCTCGACCAGATGAGCTATTTTCCCTGGATGGCGAGTGTATGAGTACCAGAGAAAGTCTGAAATGTGAGTGATTGAGAAGGATGTTTCATTCTTTAAAAACAAAACAAAACAAAACAAAAAGCCAGACAAATGTTAGCTGGGTGTGAGGTCCAAAGAGTAGGATGAAGTCATGAGTGAGAAAACCAGTTATAAAGTCAGATGCCAGGAAAACTAGGAAAGATTTGGAAGTAGAGTGTGAGGTTAGTCAAAGTGAGTAGCTCTGAACAGAGTCCAAGAATCACATGAGGGGTAGGGGCTTGCTCTTTGCTGAACGTTCCGACACTTTCCTCCCTATGTGCCTGTGCTTGGGCAACGTCCTCAGACCAGACTTCCTTGTTGAGCTCCATCACCAGCTGTGAAACCTTACCCACACCATCAAGGATCATCACATATCTCTACTGAAGGAGGTATTTTCTTATCCCCTTTAACAGAGGTGCATCCATCACCCTTTGATTCCTAGGGCATTTTCTGTGCCTTTCTCATGGCTCATTTGATAGTGATTTATTTTAGCTTGACTATCTAGTGGGTAAGAACTCTGGCATCCAGTTTTGTATCCATACAACCCCTGCTTACTACTTTATGCACTGTAGCTGCTCAGCAAATGCTTCCTTCATCCACCACTTAGACTGACACGGCACCATCAAGAAAAGAGCAGGTTTTGCTAACGTGTTCCCTGAGTACTCTGAATGGAAACATTTGTCTGCACCAACTGACCCCACACTTCTTTGAGCATAAAAATCCAAGCTGAAGGTCTCCAAATCCAGGGTGGGCCTCTTGTGGAAGCATGAGAATGAAAAGAATTCCTTCCTTGACACCAAAATGAGTCCTGATAACTGATGCACAGAACATATTCCTGCGGTTTCCAGAAATCCAAGAAAGAGATCCAGACTCCCTAGTCTTACCAGGCATGGAACATTAAAGAACAGATGCATTGGCCTGGGAGAAAAGGCCTTTCCAGATTTAATTTCCAAGCCTGTCAGAGGAAGGGCAGTGGAATCTGGTGTGAGATTAGAAATGAAATTCCTCCCATTGCTAGATGTGTGAATTTGACTATGTTACAGAGCCCTTCTGAGGTTCTGAGGTCTGTAAATGGTGATCATGAAAATTACCTTCCAGGCTAAGTTGTAAGCAAAACACATTACTTGAAATCACCTGGACAAAGTAGATGGTCAAAAAATTCATGAGTCATTTCACTACAAGGAAACCATATACAACAGTTAATTGAAATAATATTTTAAAATTGTAAGATGTTCACATTATGTGTGTATGTACTTATGTGTGAGTATGGGCTGTAAATAAACTAAAATCATTCCAGAATATGTGTTCTGAAGTAATTAACTAAGCAAGTTACTTAAAATGTAATAATGTACAAGCTCCTGACAATGTAGTCTTCCAAAGAAAATACAGACCTGCTCCTTGCAAATGCTAACACCTATCTGTCCTTAATCATTTCCCCCTCATCTGGGGAGACTATGAAAAGAAAACTTTATCCTTTGTTCCTAATTCCTAAGGATTTTGTTCTCTAGAGCCCAAAGATTCATTTTACAAAAGAGATAATGAAAGACTTTTGGCCAAGGAAGTAGAATGTACCATGAGGTAAGATATAAGTTTCCATATCTTCCACACACAAAAAAACCCTATCTTAATACCGGCAACTGGACTTAGAAAAAAACATAATGCTTAGCATATGGTATATTTCACAATTTTTAACTTTTTTTTTTAGCACTCCTAAGCACTGTTTACTGATAAGGGCATTACCTATGTATTATCTATAAGAACTTGAAAATTATTTTGCTGAAAGTTACAAAGTTAAAACATATTAATGGTAGTTGGTAATCATGTTCTCTTAGAATAGCAGGCACTAAAATCAAAGTATTAAATGCCTTAGACTTCAGCTTCAAAAATACCCCTTTGTAAATGAAAGATTATTAGTAGCAAATCTTTTTTAGAATAAAAGGATTAGAGTGACTAATTTCTGTAAAAGTTACCACCTTCTTTCTTGCCAAGTTATTCCCTGAGAGATTTGAAGCTGAAAGGAAAGAAGGATTCTGAAACTGCTGTATTAGCATAAATATACCACATCTAAATTTCTGGTTAATTCTCCATGGCCACTGGACGAGAGAAGGAAAAAGACAATACCACTTTCCTAAAATACGTAATACCTAAAATTCCGCTCCACATACAGATACCTACACCTGACACAGAAAAGCCCCTAATAAATATTTGTAGGAAGAGTGGATCATCCTAGTTGGAAGAAAGGGAACACACAATTGTTGAAGACATTCACTAACTGCAGTCATTTTGCCAGAGAATTTACCTATAGGATCTTAATCCTCAGAACTACCTGTGAAATTTATACTGCCATCCCCCTTTAAGAAGTAAGGAAATTGAGCAGAGGAAGTAATCCAAACATTCTTACCTAGTAAATAGCAGAAACGAACTCCGTGATCCCAAAGCTATGCCTTTCCCTTCACTCAGGACAGCCTTGATTCTTTCCCAGAATCCAGCTCAGGAAGAGGGATCGGGCCCTCACAGCACGTGTCTTCAACCAAGAGAACCTGGGGCTTTACCTAGTCTGCCATCACCACGTTCTACAGTTTTCTGTCATTCTCAAGGAGGCAAGAGGCAGGTGTGGTGCAATGTGAACAGCAGTGCGTTTGGAATCAAGTAATGTAGAGTCAGCTCACAGCTCTGATGATTATTCACCGGCCAAAATCGTTTCCCCATCATTTCATCAAGCCTCAGTTTCCTCTTCTGTAAAATGGGACTGACACTTTCTCCCAGTATCATTGTGAGACAAACCTATTAATCACTGTGTGCTATAATTACCTGACACGCCACACAGAGCACAGGAGATGCTCAGCTAAAGCATTTTTAAAGAAAACGAACTCAGAATTGGCAGTCATTCCTCACGCATGAGTCAATGACTTTGTTGAAAGTAAACCTTCTTTTCCATAATAAAGCCTTCAGCATATAGAATGGACGCATGAAGATACAGAGGAAATGGGAAAGACAGAAGAGTGAACAGGAGGCAGCAATAATCACTTTACTCACCCAGAGGGAATCACAGACTTTCCATCTCCTCTGATGGTGAAAAGAAAGAAAGAAACAAATAAAAACACCTCAAGGTCACACCAAGAAAATGTTGCAGTCTCAGGCTAAAGCATACACAAAATGATTCCCTACAACTGTGGCAAAGTAGATTGTCCAGGGGAAACAGATCAAGACTATGTAGAACATCTGATTTCTCCTCCCTGCTCTGCTCCTGTATCACTGCCTAATTTTAAATCTCTTCTCTTCCTTGGGAGTTCATTTCTTCTTCTATACAAATGGAGTGTTTGGACTAAACTGTCTCTATGATTATTGTATTTATGTAGACTTCTTTAGTCCTAGTTCACTTTGTTTTAATTAGGAAGCTCTGCTTGGCTTTAGAAATGTCTTCTCAGCAACAGTTGATTTGACAATATCATCTTTTTTCTCTTTTATTTTGTGTATGTAATAAATTGTGTTTCGGCTGGCATCAAACCATCTTGTCTTTGCTTTTGGGGGGTAAACCCTGCTTACCGTAGTATATTATTCTTTCAATAGTCTGTTTAGATTCTATTTGTATCACTTTATTTAGACCTCTAGCAACATTATTCCTAACTTGTCTAACGTTTGCCCTTTTCTTGTTTTTTGTCCTTCCTTATCAGAATTAAGTGCTGAGACTGTGGTCACTTCTTTAAATGAATTGGAGAGATCTTTTTCTAAAGCCTGGGATAATTTAATTAACATTAGGATCTTCCATCCTCTAAAGGTTAGGTTAAAAAAAAAAAAGGTAGCCGCTCATGAAGTTTTTAAAAAAAAAATTTTTGATCACTGATCTTTCTAATGTCTTTTTTTGTTAACAGTAGTTGGATTTTTCAAGTTTTCTACTTCTTCTTGGATTGGTTTTGGTAATTTGAATTTTATACGATAATAAAGTTACATGTGTAAGGAAACAGTTGAATGTAATAGTCCCTCTTTCTTCCCTGCATGTGGCTATTACCTTTTCATTTCTAATTTTAAGTATTTTTATTCTCTTTTCCTTCATTAGCTTCCTAAGGCCTTTATCCATTTATTTGGCCTTTTTCAAGAAAGTGGCTTTTAGATTTACACATCCTTTCTGCTATTGCTTTGCTTTTTATATCATTTATTCTAACTTTTATCTTTAATATTTCCTTCTTCCTAGTCTCTTTTGTTATATTTTCTAATGTTTTAAGATGGGAAATAATTCCTGTATGTTTGTCTTTCTTCTTTAAAACAAACATGTTTGAGGCTATAAATTTGCCTTTGAGGTCAGCCTTAACTCTGTCTCATAATTTTGTCAGGAAGCGTATGTTGTTCTCCATTTTTACTCAGCCGTTTCATTCTCCACCTTTCTCTGCTCTACTCTATGCTTCTGTAACTCTACCCTAATGGGTTGTATCACCCAGGTTCTCCTGCCGGTTCGATTTCAGTTGGGTTTGGCCCCTGGGCGGTATCAACAGGATGGAGGAAAGAGGAGTTCTGCCCTACTCCCTCCTGTTCCATCCTAGCAGCTTTAGTTCACACTGTAGTCCTCTAACATTATTGCTTCATTTTGTCTCTTCAAAACAGAGAACAGCCTCCCACTGTCACTCATTTTTGGGTGCCCCAACTTTCTTGATTCTCTTAACTTTACCGAAAGCTTTTAAATAATCACTTCACTAAAAATCTCTGCGGTTGAACCATCAGAATGGAGTTCTGTTTCCTGCGGAGACTCTGACTAGTACAAAATATTCACTGCTCTCTAAACAGATTAGGAACTCAAAATTGAGTTTTTTCTTTTATCCAGTATCCAGATATTACTTAGGAAGGTATTTCTTAATTTGCAGAAGTTGGGGCTCTAAGTTTATCACCTTTTCTTTAACTCTTGTTAGAACTATCGAGACTCACAAAACGTAGAGGTCTCAAGCATGTCTACTTAATAAGTTACTAAAGAATATGCTCCATCAAGATACGAAAGGTGACCGAGAAAGAATTTATGGGACCCAGAAAACAGGGTCTAACAGGCGGGAGACTAAGAGATTTCCCAGTGATATGGATGGAAGCCCTCAGATGCCAGCGATGCAACCCAGAATGGAGCAGGAATGCTGAGGCCACCGAAAAGATGCTTCTAATAACAAAATACGGAAGTTTAGAACTGATGTCTTATATGTTTGACTGCACCGAGGGAAGATTTGTAGGTAATTTGCAGAGCTCAGAAAAAATTAGTGATAAGTACCTAGATAACCAAGCACATGAAAGAAGTAACTCATCATTCAAGGAAAAGTGAAAAATTGTATGAAAAAGGGAAATATCAGACAATACTACATGGCTCATCTGTGAACGATGTTTATATGACCATAGAAATATAAACACTGAATACTGATTTAACCAGAAGCCTGAATACCGCCGTGCTGGGAGGGAAGGAAGAGGGTAGGTATAAGCATAGCAAGAAATTATAAGGGCACTAAATCCTGAGTTACACAATCGAATGTCAACTCACAATACATAAATTGATCGATTAAAAAATGGCATAAGAAGCATATTATTTAGGAATCTGGAGGTAAATACCAAGAGTAGCTTATAAAGTTGAAAGAGGTTAGTCCTGAGAAGCAGGACTCCGGAGTGTAGATGAGAGGGGCAAAAGGAGTGTGTTGTGTGTTGTGGTTGCTGTTATAAGCCTTCTTATTCGTCTGACATTTTAAACTATGTAACTACATTAATATAGCCATGGTATGACTTTTTAAACCACGTAAGCTATGTTATATTGATAAGTCAAAAGATTAAAATAGAAAAATAAGGAATCTAAAAACTCAGGTATCCCTCATACACGCAACGAGGAAAAAAATTATTTGGGGAAAAGTGAAGCCATTAACACCACAGTATGAATTACACTAATCGTCTCCTATGTCTAAACCTCAGCAGTCCATTGATTCAGGATTTCCTGGGAGGCTCTTTAGGAAATGTGGGGAAGGAGCGTAGCCCAACTCTGCTCCTCAAAAATATTAGAGACCTGGCTTCAGTTCAGCAAAGACACATTGTTTTATATTCATAACATCAACATTCATTACACCTAAATACCAAACTCATATATGTATTATTAAATGTTTCAAATTTGATAATTTACTGCTTGAAACTTAAGAGCAGTTTTACTGTTTTTTCATAGCAGTTTAATTTTTCCCTTAGTCATTCTCCATCCTACACTCTCACACTTAACAAATCTTCCTTCAGTGTTATGGGGGGGAGATGGTTTTATAGCATATATCTGGAAGCCCATCCTCAGCACAACAAAACAATTAGCTGCTAAGAAAAACACTGCAGAGTTCTCTTGCCACTTATTTTGACTTAAATTTTGTGTTTTAATAATAGTTCAGCAAAACAGGGAACACTGACTGTGTATCAGCACTGCAGCCGTTGAAGCTTCTTTTCAGACTACGCAGAACCTTCTTAAACATACAAGAGACAGGAAGCTCAAGCCTGCAGACCATTACAATGGAAGTCTACAGACCATTAAGAAGATGAAGTTGATAATACCGGGGGTATGGATCACAATAAACAACTATAGTTTACTTACCAGGACGAGTCTGTTGATAATTTATAAGCTTCTTAATAGAAATGTCCTAATTTTTCATAAAAATTCATGTAAAGTTTGATCACATACTGTGAAAGAAAGGAAAGACCCCTAGTTCAGAGATTTACAGGCCTTAGTTTGAGGACCCTAGAGTTGCAGGGAAATAAGTCAGGGGCATCCACGGCAGTCAGGGGCAGCAAGCAGTGGGGGGGCTATGTGACTACAGAGCCCTTCAAAGCCTGCACTCTTCCTTTTTTATTCATCCTTTCACACATGAAAATCATGGCCCCCCCAGGAAGGAAAAAAAGTCACCCAACATCACACAACTAAGCAGGTGGCAAATCTTGAACCAAATTCAGGTCTGTGCATTCCCGGTTTAATGTTTTGCCACTGTCTTTTGCTGCCTTTCTTATTTTAGGTACTTTTCTACATATAGAAACTAAAAATGTATCCATTTCTAGAGAGCTGTGGAGATGCTACTACTCTGCATTTTCCCTAAGGAAAGAAGTTTGATGAATTATTTAAATATCCACTTTTCTCTGCTAAAATGTACACCATGTTTTTCTCTAAGCAAAATGTGAAAACACTTATTTTACTGAGCCATTTATATGCATCATTTTCCTTCTTAAAAGCTTCCCTTCTCCCATATGCATTGCTTTGGAAACCTCTGGAGGTATTATAATGAAATATTGATTGCCCTCACTCCCATCTCCACCCTATTCCTATTCTAATGACCCTACGACTCCAGAATAATTTTTGTTGAGGAAGCACTAATTCAGAAATCTGTTTCTGCTTTTTTTTAAAAGACAGAATATTACATTGACCAGGGACCGTGCACCAGCATTTCAGCACATTAACTATTTGGAATGTCTCCTACTGGGACATCACATCTCATTAACAGCAAGAACTTTGAATTACTGGATTCAGAAGGGATCTTTCAATCGCCAAGAGATGATAGAATCAATAAGATAGTGATGGTTAAAAAGTGGAGTTTTCCCCAGAACACTCCAGGAAAAGCTCTGGTCCACACCTGCTTTAGCTCTAGCCCTCCCACCAAAGCCACCAGACTCACGCATTATGCATAGGAATGCTCCTACACAAGGACACTCCTTCAAGACCAGGAGAGGTAACTGTTTCACCTAATTCAAAAACAAACACAGAAAATCAAACAAAATGAGAAGACAGAGGAAAATGTTCCAAATGAAAGAACAAGATAAAGCCCGAGGAAAAAAACCCTAATGAAACAGAGATCGGTATTTTACCTGATAGAGTTAGAAGCAACAGTCATAAAACTGCTCACTGAACTCAGGAGAAGACTAGAGGAACACAGTGAGACTTCAACAAAGAATTAGAAAATATTAAAAAGAACCAATCAGAGCTGAAGAAAACAATAACTGAAATGAAGAATACAGTAGAGGGAATCAACAGCAGATTAGGTGACACAGAAAAAGGCATAAGTGACATGGAAGACAGAATAGTGGAAATCACCCAATCAGAACAGCAAAAAGAAAACAAGAATTTTTAAAAATGAGGATAGTTTAAGGCACCTCTGAGACAATATCAAGCATACCACATTCACACGATAAGGGGTCAGAAGGTGAAGAGAAAGAGAAAAGGGCAGAAAACACATTTGATGAAATAATGACTGAAAACATCCACAATCTGGGGAATGAAACAGCATCCAGGCCCAGAAAACACAGGAAGTCACCAACAAGATGAAGCCAAATAGAGAGAAAAGGGAACCCCACTACACTGTTGGTGGGAATATAAATAGGTTACAGCCATTATAGAAAATATTATGGCGGTCCCTCAAGAAATTAAAAATATAAGTACCATATGATCCAGCAATTCCACATCTGGGTATTTATCTTAAGAAAACAAGAACACTAATTCAAAAGGACATATTCACCCCGGTGTTCACTGCAACGTTATTTGCAATAGCCAAGGTATGGAGGCAACCTAAGTGTCCATCAACAGATGAGTGAATAAAGAAGACGAGGTATATAAATGCAATGGAATATTACTCAGCCACATAAAAGAATGAAATCTTGCCATTAGTGACAACATGGATGGACCTAGAGGGTATTATGTAAAGTGAAATTAGTCAAAGACAAATACTATCATGTATGTGTGGAATCTAAAAAAACAAATAAGCAAATATAACAAAACAGAAAAAAGCCTCACAGATACAGTGAACAAACTAGTGGTTGCCAGAGGGGAGGAGGGTGGGAGCGTGGGTGAAACAGGTAAAGTGGATTAAGAGGTACAAACTGCTAGTTATAAAATAAGTCACAGCACAGGGAATATAGTCAATAATATTTTTATTAACTTTGTATGGTATGTAATCTATAAAAATATTGAATCACTATGTTGTACACTTGAAACTAATATAATATTGTAAATCAACTATAATAAAATAAATCAAAATAAATTGAGAAATAATAAAAATCAGATTTTGAGCTTTGAGAGTGAGGAGGAATCATTTGAGGCTCCACTGTACGGGTGAAAGTTCAGCTCCTGGACAAGACTGGGGGTTATATGCCTTTCATAGCACATCCCAACGCTCCATATTGGACACTTCCCTGCTTGCACCAGATTGGGATGGGGAGCAGTGCTGAGGGAAGGTCCCAGGTATCTTTGCAAAGGTCCCATATCAGTTTTGATCTGATGAAATATGTTCTGGATTTAGAATCAGAATTACCTAGTCTAAAAGGCCACTCCATTGCCTACTGAGTCAGTGATCATTTAATTAACTTCTCCTCAGTTCTCCCATTTGTAAACTATTGATAAATAAGGACTACACTTTTACTGATGTTGTGAGAATTCAAACAGATAATTCACGTTAAATGCCAACATATGCCTACAGATCCTCGAGAAATGTAAAGTCTTTTTTCCCCTTGATTAGAAAAGGTAAAAGAAAAAACAAACAAACAGAAAAACAGTGTTACTGTTTCTAGAGAGACACTGGGTAGTTATTCCCAGTAAGACTCAAGAGGTGCTAAGAAATCAGTCTCCCATGGATGGTCATTACGAAATAGAGCCATTTAAGAAATTATGCCAGTAAAACCATTAAGTAGCAGAAAGCAGAGAAAAAGGGGTCCAGACTAGAAGGGTTGTTCTGCTTTTCTATTACTGCATAATAAACCACTGTAAAAGTTAGCAATTGAGAGCATCAACTGTATTATTTATCTCATGGTTCTGTAGTTTGAACTCAACTTGGAAGTCCTATGCGTCTTGCTTAGGGTGTCACGTGCCTTCAGCCACATGGTGGCTAATGGGGAGTTACCTGGCAAACTGGGACAAGTGGGCCTCTCTCCCTGTTCAGGTGGTCTTGGTGCCTCTCCTGCCCATGTAGTCTCTCCAGCAGGGTAGGTGGACTTCTCACCTGGCAGCTCAGTGCTCCCAAAAAGTATATATTCCAAGAGGGAGGAAACAGAAGCTCTTCAGGCCTTCTTAATGCCTGGACTCAAAGGCTGAGAACGTTACTTCCTCCACATTCTGTGGTAAACCAGTCCCAGGCCCAGAGTACATTCAAGAGGTGGGAACCAGAGATTTATCCAGACAGGCCTTGGGTCCTCTGCAAAGTCTAGATGGCTGATGGCCCCGAATAACAGTAGCTCAGAGTCATGCATACACAACAGATTCGTTAAATAAATGTCAACTGACTGAGTAAATACATAATTCTCCTTAGTCCAGATTAACGTCTCAGATCTTGATTAAATAAAATCAAGAAGAGTTAAGTTTGTGGCTGGCATACTTGCAGTCGCTGCCATTTAGAATGTTGGCAGGCTCAGCGCCCCATAGTCTCTTCAGGTAGATTCTTTTCCACGCCCCTTTAACTAGCAACTGAGTTGACGGTCCATTAAGGAGCTTTCAATGGAAATATTGCTGAATTTACCACCCAGTATTTTAAAAGTGAATCTGCATTTATGTGATCATAACCAAGTTAACTTGGAATTGTATGCGTGATTGCTGTTTTCAAAAATACTTCTGGTCATTCTCCCAGGCCCTTTAAGAAGCAGGATCACATCAGTTTTTTCGTTTTGTTTTGTTTTTTGCAGCCCCAGGTATCAGGTAAATATTGCTCTGGGAAAGAGGCCACCTAGAGCCCGTAATTTCAGGAGCCTGGAAAAAAGGACACACCCACAAATCTGTGTCTCTCTCACCTGCTGACTGCTTCCTGGGAGCAAAGTGTTTGCTTCTATAAAGTAAGGATCTGGTTTAAAAGGAGAGGGTGGGTAGAATCCTCACCAAGATATCAGTGACTACTGCTAAATGTTCCAGGAGATCAGGTTATAAAAGGGGAGGGAGAGATAACACCAGAATAAAAGGGCACCCTAAAATGTAGAGAGGGAGCATGGAAATGAGGGTCTTGAGGCAATATTTCAGTTATATCCTCCCCCTCTTCCCCAAAAGCTGAGCCTGCCTCAAGCTCAAGTTAATAAGGAAATGCTGACTCTATAAACTGACCCAGCCAATTCTTCGGAAAAGAAAACCTCCCACCCATTTTCTCAGTTTCTTCTTTCCCCAGTCCTTGGGACTTTTCAGCCTAATACTCAAGAGGCCCTCCATGATCCATCCTACTTTTCCACCCTTCTGTTTCAAGATACATAGGAGACCCAACAAATATTTGTGGAAGGAATAAAGGTGGGAATGATACCATCCCTTTACCACTAAACATGTCTGATTTGGCCACACTAAAAGGCTTACTATGGTCCTTCTCCCCTCCCCACAAAAAAATTACCACTCTTGCCTCTTTTTTTACAGGTGGTCCCTCCATCTGGTATGCTGTATCCCATGAGATTTCACCGCTGAAATTATATTTGTACTCCATAGTTTGGTTATAAATCCCATGTCTTTCAGGAAATCTTCCCAAATCTCTGCATCTATAAATAATCCCTTCTCTTCTAGGTTCATCATTACTTCTAAAATAATAACTCGAATTATGCCCAGTATTGTCATTAATCTGACATAATTTTCTGAATGGGAAATTAGGAACTGGGGGATATAGATCCAAATAAGGTAAAGTGCTATTCTCAAGGAGCACAAAATCTAGTAGATAGAGAAATTTTTAAACAGTCATAATACGGTATAATAATAACAAAAGTATACATAAGGTTTAGAAAGCAGCACAGAAAAAGAAAAGAAGAACTTTGGAGAAAAAGCAAACATCAGAAGAACACTTTGAGAGGAAGTAGTGTAGGATTGAGGATATGGAAAGAAGGCATTCCACACTCCATACTAACCATTGGCAAAGTCTTAAAGATCTCAATCTCCATGTCAAGTGTGCAATTACATTTGGCAGTGGAGGTTGTAACTGATGCTAGAGGTCAAGAGAAAGATAGGGATCAAAGTAGTGACAGCCTTGGGTTCCATCTGAAGGACTTGAACTTCTCGTGGAGGTGATAGAAAGTCACTGACAGGTTTTAAGCAGAAACATTGATCATTTCTTGTCCATCTTGGTAACCTAGGGTCAACAAGGACAGTGCCTGGAAATAAAAATAACCATACAGGCATATACTGAGAGTTTTCTGTGTGCCTGACACTGTGTACTTTGCATGCATTAGTTAGTAGGCACTCTATAAAAGTTTGCGCCATTGAATTAAACGGAATTGCAGCTCCATCCCAACCAGCCTGAGTGAAAACGGAAACTCTCATTAGAGCTTTAGCAGAGAGAGCTGGAAAATTATGAGTTTAAAGAAGTTTAGTAATGAAAAAGTATCAGAATAAAAGGGAGACTCTGATTATTCCTCAGCTAAAGGCCAAACCAGAAAGATTCAGGTAGTAAAAAAAAGGATGGGTAATATTTTAAGTGGTAGAAGAGCTAGAGAGGGTTTTACAAACACTTTAGGGAGGAAATAGATAAACCACAGAGAAGAATGGTCTTCTAATAAATGAGTAGGAAAAGAGAATTAACAATAAATGAGAACAGCTGATATACTGAACTCATCCTTTGCAAGAAAAATGAGAGGAAATAACTTAGATCCTGAACAAGTAATAAAAATCTTGCAAAATACTTAATAGGGATAGAAATCTAGTGAGGAAATATTCATTAAAGTTAATTCATCATTTTAAAATAGACAGCTCAGAGCCCTCACAAGGTGTGTTTCCACCAAGAATCAGATCAGAGTTAGTTCTCTCCTTCCTCAGTATGTCTTCTGAAGACATCGACCCTTAGAAGACTAAATGTGCTGCAAGATGGTCCACATGTGGTTGTGGCCCTTGGGACACTGCCAAGGAAAGGGGATGCTGGGAACTGCAGGGGCATGTGGGGGAAATACCAGAGTGGGGAGATGACTGTATTCTCATGATGACTCCCTCCCCCTAGTAAGAGCACTGCTAAGCTCTTGATTCACTCAAACTCTCAACTGTGAAGCTGTTTCCCCAATCTTTCTGAATCACAGGTGTTTTTCTTCCTGCTGTAGATTAGGAGTGCTTGATTGATGCAGCAGTAATTTCTTTTCTTCTTCTAGCCCTCACATTTCTCACATTTTCCATGTGATATTTTCTGTAAGAGGGAGTAGGGGGAAAAGGAGAGAGAGGGAGAGGGAGGAGGAGGGAGAGGGAGAGAGAAACTATGTACCTGTAGACCCATTAGTGGGATAATATCTATGCAAACCTTGGGAAATGTCCTGAAGCATTTTTTACTGGCCTGTCAACCTGAGAATTTTATCTCACCCATCAGTGAGCCCTGAATCACTGACTACAGTGACGACTACCAACACAAGAGAACTGAGGCTTCTGGAAAATTGGGGAAAGGGGCGGAATATAGGAGAAAGAGAACCAGGAGGATATAAGGAGGGTAATCCAGGTTGGAATTGGTAGGAAATTAATCAAACAAGCATGATGTCAAAGCAGAAAATCTGAGGGGAAGGAGGCCCAACAAAACCAACAAACAGAATTCTCATTGGAGCAAATTAGCTCTTCTGGAGGAAATAAATAAGGTAGGGATGTTATGTCAGAGAACCAAAGGAATAGGCAGTCACATGGTCAAGACACTGTGATAAAAGCTGGGCAAAAAGAAGAAAGGCAGGGAAGCCACAGTTTGAACCAATGGTAAAGATCAATCCCAGTGAAACCGTGTGTGTCAAGAAGGCTCTCGATAAATGAGTAAATGTATGAATAAATGAGTAAGAGAATAAACCAAGTGCCTGGGTATCCTTGGTGTTCTAGAAGATAAGGGCCCATCACAATACTCTGTGAGCCCTTTTCTAGTGATGGTCAAGCCTTTCGATGACGGTACAAGCAATTCTACCTGCAGATGATAGGCACGTTCAGAGTATGTCACAGAATCTCAAAATCCTACAGCCAGGCTCCTTTCTGACTTCTGAAATGAGTCTTATAAAAATATATTGGGAATAAAAGTCAGAAATTGGTAAAGAAAAGACAAATGAAAAATATATACAAAGTATTCTCCCAAAATGTTGATAAGAGTCAAGTGTGTTCAGAAGACAAGCCCCAGGTGAGAAAATGAACCTTTCCCACTTTAGCAAAAGCTGCTCTGGTGTGACTCTTACTACTTTGAAGGAGAACACATTATTGGTATTTAGTGGAAATCCAGAAGAGAAAAAAATATAGGGGGAGCAGGAATCTTATAACTGCACTGTCGATATCAACACCCCCTGGGTCAGTATCTCACTAGGATGGAGAAGAGACATTTTGAGGGGAAAAAAATTGCCACATTTGTACAGAAATCATGCAGCTATTTTCATAAGATCAAAATAATGATCAAAATGATGGTTTCAAAGAAATCAGGGTGAGGGTGGTCAACAGTGGCGCTCACCGTTGACTTTTTACAGCTGAGAAAATCAAGGTTCAGAGAAGAGGTAGGAGTGTCTCACGATGACACAGTCACATCTGGGGGCATGCTAGACGTAGTATAGCCTAACCCAGGGGCCTGGAGCACGGGTGCCCAGTAAAGTAGTGAGAGGTAACAGTGGCAAGAGGCGATCCGGGTGAAGTTATCACCTGCCAGGAGCCTCCTCTGAACCTCCCAGCATCCACTGCCTCATTAGGCTGGGTTAGGCACCCCATTCTGGACACTCAGAGAAATGTAGGCACTGCTCAATCTCTGCTTTCACCTTGTTTTATAATTATTTGTGTTTTTCTCCTTTTCCTCTAGACTGTGAGCTTTGTGAGGTCAAGGGCTGCATCCCATTAAATGGTGTGACTCTAGTGGGTTCTCAATAAATGATTGTTGAGTGAACAATGGACAGATGAACTAAGCGAAGACTCCAAAATAGATTGGCGAAGGCTGCAGAGCTGTAACTATGAAACCAAAGCAACCAGAGCAGAGAATCTGTAACCAGGAAGACACACGTTGCTCCCTGGCTGCCCAGCACCCACCTGGCTCACCGAGGGGCTTCAGGAGAGCTGGACCAAAGACCCAACTCCTGGGTGACCCTGCTTTGCTCTCTGTGGGCTCCTCCTCAGGGAATAATTAACTCACCAAATTGCCTAGACAGAAAAGAAATAAACAGGATCTATAGAATGCCACTCACCTATTTATCTGCTTCCTTTATGTGTCGTGTGTTGAATGCCCTGTGGGAAAAGTGACCTGGCCGAAGTGTTTGAAATCTGGGAAGATTCAGATGAGATTCACCGTGATGAAAGCAATGCAGATTACACATAACTCAGGTGTGTTCAGGTGTGAATAGATGGCGATTGATGAGCAGAAATTCAGTCCCCTCCCGGGAATGCTTTTGTCACTCAAGTCCAAATCCAATGGGCCCAAAGGCAAGGTCCCCAAGGAAGCTTGTCTGATGCTCCAGTAAGAAGCACTTTCTGTCTCTAAACTCCCAGGGCACCTTCTTGGCCTTTCTATTTATAGCCTTTGTCGCAGTTGCCTGTATCCACTGACAGGTATGCGAGTGTGCGCAATGATGTCAGATTGTGAGCTTCCTGCAGGCAGGGGATAACTAACTCATCCTTTTTTTTTTAATAAATTTATTTTTATTTATTTATATTTGGCTGCATTAGGACTTCACTGCTATGCACGGGCTTTCTCTAGTTGTGGCGAGCGGGGGCTACTCTTCTTTGTGGTGCGCAGGCTTCTCGTTGCGGTGGCTTCTCTTGTTGCGGAGCACGGGCTCTAGGCACGCAGGACCAGTAGTTGTGGCTCGCGGGCTCTAGAGCACAGGCTCAGCAGTTGTGGCGCACGGGCTTAGTTGTTCTGCGGCTCTTGGGGTCTTCCCGGACCAGGGCTCGTACCCGTGTCCCCTGCATTGGCAGGCGGATTCTTAACCACTGCGCCACCAGGGAAGCCCCTAACTCATCCTTTTATTCATGCTCCCTAATTTGATTTCTAGAACATACTGGACACTCCAGTAGTCTTGGAAGCAGGAGTTTTAAGAGCAGCAGGAATGGCATCCTCATTTGAAGCAGAGCGGTGGCCGTCACCCACCTTCGTTGAGCACCTGACACTCTGTCAGGCTCTGTGCACAACGGGAGTCCCCCGAGTTCACCTAATCCTAAAAGCACCTCTAAACACTAGGTGCTGATTTTCTCAGTTTTACGAGCTTTTCCTCTTACAGCGGAGAAAAAAAGATACGTGAGATCAAATCACTTGCTGATGGCTGGCAGAGCCAGGATTCACACTCACATCTCACTGACACCAGGGTCTGTTCTCTTTCTGATTGAGTGAATCCACTGACTCAGCTACTGGAGGTCACCCCGCAAGGGTAGCCTGAGTTCAAAAGCACACGCTGTGCCTAGAGACCCACTTTCACTCTCTGTCACTCCTATACCAGCCACCTTGCTCTGCCCCAGAGAATTGTGGCATTTGGGAGTTACTAGGAGCTCAGATATAAGCTCAAAGGGACTGAAGCCCCGGAGGTGACAGGGCCTAAGTCACTAGTCGAATCTGGGGCAGAACAGAGCAAGCAGCCTGGTGTCCAGGCTCTCAGGGCTCAGGCACTTTCTCTATTATTCCTCGATTTTTCCTATGTTGAGATGCCAGGCTCAGACCTCGACACAAGGAGAAAAAACCCAAGCAAAGGCACAGAATCATTTCCTTCTGCCAAAGCCAAGATGACGAAGCCCAGGACTCCCATTATTCAGTCCTGATGATAAGAGGAAGATGTCATGAGCTTGGCCTAGTTCCCCTTCTCCATTCTGCCTTCTGTCCTCTCTCTCCCCCAAACCTACTGCCAGTGATGTCGACTTGAATCCCGCAGGTAGAGGCTTCTTATTATATCTCCTGAGAGATGGGTTTCCACGCCTGCCTCGACTTCCTGTTTAGTGAAATGAAAATCTCAGCCGTGTGCCAAAGGCATTTGCTTCCTGTGTCTCTTTTCTACTGTCTCTGGCCCTCTAGCACCCTGGCTGCTGTGGGGTAGAGAGGATTTATTCCCTCTCCTGACATCTAGCGATAGGGAGGCGTCTCCAGGTGGAGCAGCCTGCTGCAGTCTCCGTCCCCTGCTGTCCCCGCGTGATTTGTTCATCCCATCCTACAGCTCACCTAATGAACGGTGCCTTCTGTTTGGAAGATCAGCGCCCTGGTAACGCACCTACTAAAGTCCTTCACAGGCTCTATGAATGAGGCCCATTTTCACAAAAACACAAAGCCAGAACAAAGTAATAAAGGATTTTCCCCATACACGGTACGATACCAGAAAGAACACAGTATCTCATTTCCTCTTGTGTAAATTTGGTATAACATCACCCCGCTGTTGTGAGATGTCCATAGGGATAAACAGCAAAAAACACATAAAGCAGCGAGCCCTGTGTGGACATACTGACCTTCCATGGCCAGTTGTTCTTCTCCCACCTTCCCAGCTTCCTTCCAGACATAACTCAAATGCAATCCTTCCCCCCAGCCCTTCCTGAGTGCCTGCTTCCACCTGATCCCAAATTATGAAGATGTTTCCTCGACACTCATCATGTCTTTTGACCATGATCACATTCTGGCTTTCTTGATTATTATTCACTGATCTTTAAGTCAGTGGCCGGGATCTTGTCTTAATCCCCTGGCTTATGGCAGGTGAATGGAATTGGGTTGCCTTGAAATGGATGGAACTTGACATTACCTGCTCTGCCCTGAGCTTGCTGGGTCGCTCCTCTCAGTGCGGAAACTCACATCCCTACGATACAGAAGAGTAAGAAAGAGGCTTTTGTCTGCAGGCATCGGTTCTCAAAGTGTCCTCCCCAAGTCAGCAGCACCAGCATCGCCTGCAAGCTTGTTAGGAATGCAAAACTTCAGGTCCCACTTATACCTACTGAGGCAGAAAGTCTGGGGGCGGGGCCTGGCAATCTGTGTTTTTCTGACCCTCCAGGTGAGTATGATACCTGCTTGTTGAAGCTGGAGAACCACTGTCCTCAGAGCTTCTGAGAACACCCTAAGCTACATGCAAACTCTATTGTGTGTGTGAGTGTGTGTGTACACACTTGTATGTCCTTTTCCTAGAGAGTCTGCTTAACTTTCATTGTATTCGCAAAGGTTTCACGACCTTAAAAAGAGTCAGACACCCCAGATAAGCTTTGCCCTGCTGTTCCTTCTTGATATAAAATGTCATGAGTCTTATTAGAAAGAAAAAGAGTATGTGACAATTAACATAAACCCTGCTTAATTTCCATGCTGACTGATTAGATAAACACAAGCTCAGGGACCAGGGCAATATGCCAACGCGGAGTCCAAAACGGAACAGTATTTATACAACAAGGCTGCCTACTGCTCTGAAGACGAAATTAGCCCCAGACCTCTGTCCCTCCCCCCAAAATCAGAGCTTTGCAGAGTTGGAGGGGTCATCAGAGTTCATCTGAGCCCTGGCTATGTATTAGGACCACCTAGGGAATTTTAGAAAGTATGAGAGGCAGAGCCCACTCCCAGAGACTCCTACATAATTGGTCTCGGTTGGGGTCTGACCCATCTATTTTTATAAGTTCCCCAAGATTCTAAGGCACAGCTAGAACTGAGACCCACTGAGCCTGGAGGAGTGTTCCTCAAAAAGCACTGGAACAAAACCAACTTATCTTTATGCATATCAACCATTGACCCCTGCTGTAAAATGATGGAGGCAGCACCAGAGCCTCAGAGAGCAGGACTGTGGACCAGGACTGGACTTGGAATTAGAATTCATTAAGCAGCTCAAATCCTGGCTCTGCCGTTTCCTGGCTCTCTGCACTACCCGAATCCCGTGACCTGTTGTGAGCTGGGTTTCCTTGGCTGTAAGAAACAGGATAGTTCTGTCTTCTTACATGCAGTGGTGAGAAGAAATGAGATAATGATGCCAAGGATGCTTGTAAATGATGTACCAGGCCAGCGTACGGTGGCGACGAAGTTCCAGGGAGGGGATTAAGTTGGAGGGAATACAGGAAGTTTCCACCTTTCCAGTGGGAGGCTGGTGGTGAGATTACCCACAGAGTAAGGGGAGGAGGTGCTGGGAAGGAAGGTGGTTGAGATGCCCCCACTGAACTGGCTTTTCTTCCCAGCCTTTTGGAGCGAGGCGCGGAAGGGTTAACTTAGTCCAAAACGGAGGCTCTCTGGCTTTGCCTGTTGCTGGCAGGATTGTTTTTGTTCGTGCTAATTAAAAACAGGTGCATTTGCCTGAGAACTGTGCTGGGAGCCTTTCTTAGGCCTGGTTGCTCTGGAGACTACAGTCTCCACAGGCAGTCAGTTTAGGGGGAGAGTTCTAGCTGCATTTGCATATGAGAATTTGGGTTTCACCTGAGGTTCATAAAAAGAATGGAAAAATGATAGGTGCTCATCTGTTCTCCAAGAGAGAAAATGGCTTGTTTAAATAGGCTGCGGCAAAGGCAAAAAGTAGCAAAGAACGAACAGGACTGAGAGTAGCTCAGAATCCCTGTTCCCAGACCGCCACACAATCTCACTATCTGACCTTGGACAGTAAAAAAAAAATATATATATATATATATAAAACTGACCCATTGCTCAGTTACTCCACTGGGTAAGGGTGAGCCATAATTCAAATCTAGCTCCCCTGTGCTTTGGTCCTTCTTCCATGCTGCTTTTTTTCTTCTCTGAGCTTCAAACTCTTTCATAAAATGAGGAGTTTGCATTCACTTAGCTTCCTTCTTGCCTCTGAATCCAGAACACAAAGAATAGTGTGTTTCCTTCCATCTAAACCTGTTTTGCCATCTCAGAACAAAGATCCCTCAGCAGGTCTCAGCCTGGGTTTTCTGACTCTGAGCCCAGGAGAGAAGGGGTGGTTGAACGACAACACCGAGAGAGAGAGAGAGAGAGAGAGGAGAGAGAGAGGAGAGAGAGAGGAGAGAGAGAGGAGAGAGAGAGAGAGGGAGAGAAGTTGGCCCAAACAGCAGACCAACAGCACCGAGCTTTAATTTGATTTTAAGCTTCGTGGTTGGGAAGATTTGAGGCTGACATTTGGAGTGGATGATTGGGATGTCAAAATGAATCCAAGACCTGATTGATAGTGGCTAGGATCTTTGCCCAAGGATTTAACATCTGATTTTACCCCCTACTTTTTAATTTACGGCTCTCAAGCCAATTTAATTGGATTTGTCTTCAATGGGCCTGTTTATTGCCATTTGAGAAGGCAGGATTTCAAAATTATAAGAGCCTTCAAAATTGTATTGGGGATAGTAAACAATCAGAAGATAAGAATTCCAATACTCCTTCCTAATTTACCCACACAGCATGCAGCAGGATGAAAAGCGTCTTAAGTTAGTGTGTTACCCAGGGATCATAGCCCAGGTCTGCCTCTGACAACTCTCCCTTATGATCTGTGACCCCTGATTTCTCTTATAAAATAAGAGTAAAGTATCCGTTATTTGTTGTCAAGATTAAAGAAAATGATTTAAATCCCAATAGCTAGCACTGAGTAAGAATTCAATCAAGTTTCCTTCCCTAGTTGCAATGTTTAAAGATACCAATTCCATAGCCAGACGATCTGGCTCAAATCCTGGCTAGGCAGCTTCTTAGCTGTGCGGTCTTAGACAAGTTACTTAACTTTTCTGAGTCTCAACTTACCCATCTGCAAAATAGGGAAAATGATAGGACCCAGTACATAGGGTTGGCATGTGAATTAAATGAGTCAGTTATTTCAAAAGTTTTTAGAAAGGGGCCTGTCCATGGTAAGTGCTACTTATCAAACCATTTTAACAAGAATTAACTCAAATCTCTTCTTTACTTAAACTGTACTAGTAAATAGAATTAATCATAGGAAGGATAACACTTACTCTTAACCCATCATCATCTGACCTCAAAGGGACTAACTCCTCCAATCAGGGAAATCTGCATTCCACATCCACATCTACAAAACAGAACAAAGACAGAAAGGAAACAGCCCGTCCCCATGTCAAATGACCCCAGTGGCTCAGAAAGGTAGAGAACGGATGGGCACAGATGTGCATAACAACCCTCTTCTTGCTTTTCTAGTTTAGATCTTTTCCTTCATGTGCTTAGTCACTGCAGAAACTGGGACTGCATCCTCTGCCATCCCAAGTTTCTCTAGGTAACTTATGAAATTTCTCACCCTGTATTTATTTTTAAAAAAAGAAACCCCTTTAACAAGTCTATTTCCTATGGTGTTCCTTTGTTACAAGGGGATTTTTATCTGAAATAATGTTATAGGCCAAGATTTTTTTTTTTTTTTTAATTTTATTTTTATTTATTTATTGGCTGCCTTGGGTCTTCGTTGCTGCGTGTGGGCTTTCTCTAGTTGCGGCGAGCGGGGGCTACTCTTCACTGCGGTGTGTGGGCTTCTCATTGCGGTGGCTTCTCCTGTTGCAGAGCACGGGCTCTAGGGGCGCGGGCTTCAGTAGTTGAGGCACGTGGGCTCAGTAGTTGTGGCTTGTGGGCTCTAGAGCGCAGGCTCAGTAGTTGTGGCGCACTGGCTTAGTTGCTCCGCGGCATGTGGGATCTCCCTGGACCAGGGCTCGAACCCATGTGCCCTGCATTGGCAGGCGTATTCTTAACCACTGCGCTACCAGGGAGGTCCTAGGCCAAGGTTTCATTTTGCCTCTTCTTCTATATCCTGGTTTGGAGCTATTTTATTTTAAACAACACAAGGCATAGACTGAAATTTCCCAAGAGCATTTCAACGAGCAATTTCTCATTTCCTGCCCCTATGAATTTATGTTCTTAAAATAGAATTGTGCTAAACAGTTTCTTCTGAAATCAGGTTAACATGAACATGAACGGATGGGGCAAAGAAAACTTGAAAAATAAAAGAACATTAAACCTTTTACAAAATCCATTCGTAAGAGGCTGCACTTCAGTCACGAGAAAGAAAACAAACTACTCATTGGCACTGGCAGTTCTTAAACTTTCACTTATCATTGATTTACAAATATGTATTGAATGCCTTCTATATTCCAGAGGCTACCATCAGCTTTTGAGTTTATCAATGGGAAAGAAGGACAAGCAAAGAGATAAGTAGAATATAGGTATGTGCTGTGGTCGGGGTAAGCATGGGGTATGGTTAGACTTCAGAGTGCTGTTAATCACTGAGAGATGATCAAGGAAGGCTTCCTGGAGGAGCATGTCAAGAGGTGAGTCATCAAGGACCCATAAGAGTCTGGTAGAGAAGGAAAGAACCTTGACCTGAAATCCAAGAGGCCCAAAGATTAGGAAAGAAAACACAAGTAAAGCTTGAAGGTTGTGGAGTGCTAAGAGATGAGGCCAGAGAGAAAGCCAAGACCAGACCAGGAAAAGCTACGGAAGCTCAACTAAGGGGTTTTATTTCTACCCTGAGAGCTGTAGGAAGCCACTAATGGACTTAAAGCAAAGAAATAATGTGTCCATTTTTGTATTTTAGAAAGATACCCTGGCAGCAGTATAGATGGTGGAGTGAAAGCATCAGGCAGAGGAAAGGGGACCAGTTAGGAAAACTACTATAATGATTCAATGAAAAGTGATGAGAGCCAGAAAAGAGGGCAGGCATATGAGAGGGATTTAGGGAAAAAAGACTCCAAAGACCTGTGTTTTATCACCTCCTACTCGCCCCATCAGTGAAGGAGGGATTTCTGCCCTAGAGGCATAGGGATAAGCCAACACACAACACCAGACACTGGACAAGTGAGCTGGACAGCAGTTTATGTCACATATGTTCACAACCCAGGGGAGGAGGGAACCACACACTAAGGAGGTTACCGTTGGGAAGAGATCGCATCAGCAGGAGCTGTGGGAGACAGATTTTATAGTACCCATAGGGTGAGTTGCCTACTATTCCTGAAAAGGAATGTGATTGGCTTGTTTGACTAATTGTGCTGGCTAACAAGGAGATAAAACCTGCTACTCAGAGATAAGGAGGAACTGTGGCTGGTCCCTTGATAAGAAGCATTGTTTACTGGGGGACCTTTTCTGCAAGAACAGGATAGGGAGGGAAACTTGTGGTTAAGCCATTCGAGGTCCTCCTGATTTTACCAGAACTCAAGGCAGCACATAACAGTGAGTCTGAATTTTAGGTTTTACATCATAGCCTGTTTCTGAAAGGACAGAGAGATGAAGCTGAGACAGGAGACCAGATGCCTCTGGGATTTCTGATTTTGGAGAGTGGATAGGTGATGGTACACTTCCCTGAGATAAAGGATTCAGAAGGTGCATATTTTAAAGAGATCATCATGTGTTCACTTTGGGCATGTTGAGTTGAAGAGATAGATTATGAAAAGTCTGTGGGTTACATTGGAGATGGAAGGTCAGGGAACTTTCACTCTCCACCTTCTGGGATTCTTTCCCTTTACACACTCTTTGGTCAATGATCTTTGTTTTAAGCCACGAAGTTGTGGGGTATTTCTCTATGCAGCAAAAGCTAACTGATACATGCAGATTGGAAAGTGAGATGAGAGCCGAAGTTTCCAGTGAATGAGAGGACTAGCCCTGGGGGGGGGGGGGTGGGAAATAAAGGAAACAAAGCAGGTGCAGAAGATGAATTTAATTTCCTTCCTTCCTATATTTCTAGACAGCCAGCTTATTAACAAAGGTTTCTGGTGGGAAAAAAATTTATTGTCTTTCTATCAACTGGGTCTTTTGAAAGGCATATTTAACAAAAGTTAGGAGCTCTGTGCAGGAAGGTAGTATGGCTTTTAGAATTGTTTAAAGGCTGAGGCTCTGGGGTCAGGAAGAGTTGCATTTGAATCTAGGCTCTGCTCCTCTCATAAGCTATGTGACATGGCATCAGTTACTTAACCTCTCTGAGATCTGCCTTTTTTCATCAGTAAAATGGGGATCATGATAGTACCTATTAGGTTGTCATAAGGATGAAATCAAAATGCTTGACTTTATGCCTGGCTTGTTATTTGTCTCTTCTCTGAATTAACCTAGTTTATGATATGAAGAAAAGCCAGGCTCCCCTCTCTGACCTTGGTTCTTTATCTATAAAATGAGAAGTTTCATCAGAGGATCTCTAAGTCCTATTATATCACTAATATTCTATGAAAGCAAAGTATAGGGAAAATACCCTTTAGGATTCAAAACTTATAAGGTAAAAACACTCAGTTAATTTTTAAAGGCATTTAAATAACTGTACTGCAGCTGTACAGGAAATTTTCATTGTTTTCTTGATTTTTTCCCCTTTAAAAAATATCAGAGAGCCACTTGTCAATACCAAGATAAAGCATATCGCATCTAAGTTACATCCCCCTGACAGTCTGTTTTGTAGCATGGCTAAATATCATGCCTCGATTGCTTTCAGTAAAAAAAAAAAAAAAAATACACATAGTAAGGATAGTATTTATCAACTCCAAAGAGTGATTTTTCTCACTGTGACTACTGTAACGTGACACAGCAATCTTGCCTAGCAAATGGACCACTGTGTGATGGTTAGCTGCTAAGCCCTTTTGATAATTTATTGGCTCTTCCTTGCTGTCTTAACAGATGCCTCATGTATTCAGATATGGCCAAGCCTACAGTCTTGGATTCTGAGGTTATTTTCTTCCCAGCTGTCCCAGCAAAGCAGACAGTGCCTCACATGCGCAATGTTTATGGTTCTGTTCCCAGCCCTGTTCTCACCTCCCCGTCCATAAAGTGGGCCAGATTGTAACATCTTCCTTCGTTGTCAATCATGAATAATATTAGAAACCAGAAACAACCCATGTGCTTGTTCACGTTCCTATTGGAAATAAGTCAAGTGATGGCTGGACCAAGGGCAAGAAGGCCCTTGGATGATCTACAGAGAAAAGGTCGGAAAATGTAAAATGAATATACTAGTTATATATTGCTGCATAACAAACTACCTCAGATTTACCAGCTTAAAACAACACACATTTATTATTTCACAGTTGCTGTGGGTCATAAATTGGGCATAACTTAGCTGGCTCCTCTGCTTTACAACTTCTCATGAGGTTGCAATCACAGTGTTGGTCCTGGCTGGGGTCTTATCTGAAGGCTCGACTGGGGAAGAGTCTACTGCCAAGCTTGCTCACAAGACTGTTGGTAGGATTCAGTCCCTTGAGGGTTTTTGGACCGAGGGCCTTAATTTCTTACTGGCTGCTGGCCAGAGTGCCACCCTCATTTCCTCACCAGGTGGGCCTCACCAACATGGCAGGTTGCTTCCTCCAAGCCAGAAGGGAGAGAATCTACAAGCATGATGGAAGCTATCACCTTCTCTAACCTAGTCACAGAAGTGCCATCCCATCACCTTTGCCATACTCTACTAGTTAGAAGCAAGTCAAGGAGAGGGAATTTCACGAGGTGTGAATACCAGGAGGCAGAAATCATTAAGGGCCATCTTAGAGTCTGCCTGCCACAATGAAAATCAAAGCTGGGATGCCAGGCATGCTTAAGCAGTGGGGACAGTGGGGCCCGGACATCACTCTGCTCCCCCAGCTACATGCCCTGAAGCAGCACTGTGGTTACCCCAGAAAAGGAATTCCCTTTTGCAATTTATCTAAGCTGTTTTACACAAAAGCATTACGTGTATTAAAAGTAGTCATCAGTCAAAAACGCATATTACCTGGGGAGATGGGCAGCTCCATAAGTAGAAGAGGGAGGGCATGTGATAAACTTGAAAGTTCATGCTCCAGGTGAAGGCACTCAGATTTTTCCTTCCACCTCCACACCCTACCTCCCCAGTGACCCGTCACAGTATCTTCCAAACATCTCAGATATGTGGGCCAAACACAGCCCAGGTTTCCAAATGAGACCCTATTTTACAGCTTTCTGCACCCAAGTTCCAGCCTTTTCCTTCTGGGGAGGGAGACAGTGGCACAGTCTTTGTGATCTTACTCAGCCTCAGAACCAGCCACAGAGTAAAGGGATGCCGGCTGCCCTCTCTGAAAGGTGGGTCTTAGATTGCCAACTGCACTCTACCCTGGGATTATCTTACCAACGTTACAGCCACCCCTCATACCCTAGTTCCTTGTGCTTTATTCATTCGGTAAGAGATTGTCAAGCACCTACTCTGTGCCAGGCCCTGTATGAGGCAGTGATATGAGGATGTAAACAAGATTCTTGCCCTGGAGAAGGAAGATGTGAAAAATCAATGCAGCGAAGTGTTCTCTGTGCATAATCTCATTCTGACCTGCCAGGGTCAGGACATGAAGGGGTGATGTCAGCAAAAGTTTCAGAGAGGAAGAGATGTTTTGTTTGAGCCACGTCTTTAAAAGATAATTAGGTAGGTGTTAAGTGAAAATTAGTGCAGGCCAGAGGGGATCAGAAAAAGGCAAAGAGGGTCATCTCAGTGACCAGACCTTGAAGACAGAGGCAAAGAGCCTGATGCCACCTGGAGTCTGCAGCTCCATCCCTGAGGGCCTCCTGGGCTGTATTAACAAGTCTGCACTTGACCCTGAGGGCAATGAGATATCCCTGAAGAGCTCTGACAGAGACCAGGGGCATGAGAAGAATGGCTGTTTAGAGAGCTCACTATGGCCTCAGTGGGAGCCAGGATTAGAGGGAGTCAAGATCAAACTGTGGACCAGGAGTGAGCTTCCTCAGTGATCCAGTGGGGACAGAGGAAAGGTACGGATGGGAGGGATGTCAAGGGGCAGAGTTGGCAGGGTGGTGACTGATGAGAAGTTCGCCTGAATCGGGGCAGGAGGAATAGGGATGGTACAGAGGCAGCAAGAAAAGGAATTACTGCCAAAATCTCAGAACCATTTAGAAGGAGGGAGAGTGCAGAGAGCAGCTGGGTAGATGGTAGCACCAGTCTCCAGAATCATTAGTATAGAACCTGAAGCAGCTTTGAACAGAAAGATGCTGAGGTTAATTTTGTCCACATGGAGCGTAATATTCCCGTGGCTCATTCCAGCCGAGATGAACAGAGGACAGGTGTATGCACGAGTCTGGAGCGCAGGGTGGAGGTCTTCACAACTTCCTTAAAATCATCACCTTCTCCCCAAGAGAGGTTGGTGTTAGTCCTGCCCACCCAAACGCTTGTGGATTCTTAGTTAATGAACTTAAAAGTGACAGAAATGAATGTTTGAATTTTGGCTCTTCACTATCTCAGCAAATGGACATGATGTTTCTCTCACTCACTTGTCAGCCTAGCAGGTGTGATGTCATTTCCAAACCACTAGGAGGATGAAGTTTCTCCTGAAGCATGAGGTGCCTGTCAAGTTCAGACTTAGAGGAAGGGATAACCCAACTTTAAGGGACTATCTTCACTGTTACGTGTCGTGAATGTGTGTGTGTGCGTGTGCGCGTGTGTGTGTGCGATTTGTAAGCTTCAGAATTCTTCCTTCCCAGTCATCGTACTTGGCTGGGATCCTGGGAAAGTTCACACACAAAACTACAAAATAGAATTGCTATTGTACATTTTGTGTATCTCATCTTTGCCTTGATGACAAGTGTGGTTGCTTCCTCACCAAAATCTGCCCCCACGACCTTTTTCAAATCTCAACCTTCTAGCCCGCCATTATTCATAGTCAAAGAACATTTATTGACCATCTGCTACATGCCAGGAACCCAGGTAGGCAACTGTGTGTTTAAAAAATGGAAGGTTCCTATTAAAATGAAGATGTTACCTTGGAGATGGAGCATTTCAACTAAAGGCACCTCTGGGTATTTTACCAATTTGGGGAGTCTGACCCCTGCAGGACCTCAGTTACTGGAAAGCAAAGACTACAAGGAAGGTGTTGAAGAAGGGCCCAGGCTATGGGTGGGGGAATTAGGGTCTGCTCTGGGTCCTCTTATTTACCCTGTGTAACTGAGTAGATCACTTTCCTCTGCTTGGTATTGGTTTTCCCATCTGTAAAATAAGGCAGTCGGACTAGATCTGAGATCATTTTTGTTTTGACAAAGGTAAAATAGAGGAATCAGGAAAAGTCCAGAGTGCAGAGGAAACCCTGTTGGGGAGATAGCAAGTTTTTGGAAAAACGGTTGGCAAAGGAGCTAGTTACTCAGAGGAAGTTGAAAAAGATCAATTATAACTGTCCTCACTGTTTTATCTACTAATCATCTTTGGTAAAAGCGTTAGTTCATTTATTCCTGCATTCATTCATCACTGGAAGCCAATCCTGGGCCAAAGTCTATGCCAGGCACTGGAAGTAGATACATATTACTGGTCCTTCCTTTTAATAACTCGTAGTCTATGGGGAGCAGAGCCGTGAACAGATCACGGCAGTAGTGGGTTGTGAGTGCTAATGGCGTTTGTACAAAGTGCAGGGGAAACAAAGAGGTCTCATGTGGCAGGCGGGGCTATCAGCAGAGGTGACTCTTCATTCATCCAACTCACTTCCTCTAGTCTTTGCTCTAGAAGAGGTACCAGTCCTGCCCTCAGCACTGCTATGGTGAAGCAGATAAACAAGGTCCGTACTCTGCCGTGGGAAACCTTACATCAGATCCTGAAAGAAAAGGTAGAGACTTACCTATTGAACAAGGACAAGAAAAACATTCCAGTACAGAGGAAACGGCAAAGGCCAAGGCTCGTGGTTTGAAAGAGATGGGGAGGCTTAGAAACCAGCAAGGGACCTGCTCCCCCGCCCCCCAGCAAAGCAGCATTCTGAAGAGTGAGAGGAAGCAAAGCTTAGGGAAGGGGTAGGTGCCCTGCTGCCCCATGGTCCACCTGTGCTGAGAAGGGGGACAAATGGGGAGGCCTAAGTAGATTTACGTGTTTTGGAAAACTCTTTCCTGCAACCGTGTGGAGACTAGTTTGGGGAAAAAGAAGACTGGGAGCAGAGAAGTTTTACAGTAATTTTAGAAGGTGGATGTTGGGAGAAAGACGCTACTAGATCCTCTTTATTCTACTTTACCTCCCTTGCCTGGACCTTTTCCTTGCATATGCGATCATTTCGGCATGCCACATTCAGACAGCTCTCTCTAAAGGACCTCACCCATAATGCATCTGCCATGGTAGTGACACACCTCCCTTCCCATCATCCTAAAATTCTGCATAGAAATGTGGAGGGTGTAACAATTTTGAAATTTAAGGGCAAAGAGATTTTGAATGATACAAACTAAAATCAATCCAAGAAAGAACACAATCAAATAAACTTTTTCCAGGGGTCTTCTTTGGAACTTTCAGACAACGCTAAATGCAGATTATTGCCATTGAGAAGGTGTAAGAGATTTTAACATCTCTCAAAATATATTCGGGAATATGTAATGGACTACTTGGTGTTCATTTGAAATTCTGCTTCGGAATAAATCGCCAGAAAGAAGTTGTTTTATATTCCTTTTACTGCAAATGCCTCATAATGCAATCTGCGGAGCCACAGGCCTGCCTGCTAAATCTCCTCTCCAGATATATGCAAAAGCCTTCCCGGCGCGCATTAATTTATCAGACGTTGACACTGAAAACTGAGCAAATTTAAGGTAAATCCAAAATGCTGTTCCCAGTGGAGCTGAGATGCTCTGGCGGTATCCCCTCAGGTTCCTTGTTTTTCATGTATCATAATGTCCCCTAGTTATCTGAAAAGGCCAGTCCCAGAGGTTTCCTTTTAACCAGAAAAATGACCATCTGTGAACTTCAGTTTTCATTTCTTATATAAAGACAGAGTAACTCCATCAGTGATGGGACCTTTTAGGCAAAGGCACTGAAGCCCTCACTTCATTTTTTTGTACCTAGTTCAGAGAACTTGAGGGATATCTTTTCTCAAAATCCCCACCTCCCCCGCATGTAATTATTTCTCCAGTGAAAGGTGCATTTTGATTTGATTCATGTGTAATACTTCCACAATGTAAATACATCCTACAAGAGAGTTAGGTCTTTTCAGCGCTTCCCAACTTAACCTGAATTATTTTAATCTAGAATTCTCTACCACCTACCTGAAAGTTGCCTACTCAGAGACTGACAGTTTAAATTGGAGAGACAAGTGTGACATTCATATGAGTAAGAGAATTTCTACAGTGACTCACACTTTGCCATGGCTTCATGAAATGAAAGGTATGTTCCTAAAAGAATTTTTACAAAGATCAGCTTTCAAACTCAGAGCCTGGTGCATGGGGTCAGGCAGGTCAGGAAACACTGCTATGGTACAAAGTTTATAGTAATTACGTACTGATAATAATCACTCCTATTTTTACTCTGCTTTTCAATATACAGAGTTCTCACAAAGACCATCTCATGAACACTTCTCCAAAGAGAACTCTTGCCACTGTCCCCCAGTCTTTTCCCCATGTTAGAGAGATATTATTGTAGAAATTTCTCAACTAAAAAGATTCACAAACCCTAGAACTCAGTTCATCGTCTTGGTATTTGCCATGACAAAACGAGGCTACCAACTCCTGCTTTGCCAATTATTAATAAAATCATCTAATTTAGCCTTATTTTTTTAAACTATAAAATATGCTCATAACTGTAGATTATGATTATTTAAAAGTTTAGAACATGCCTAAAAGCACATCGTGCCTTTTGGCTCACGCATCTCCCTCTTTCTGGAATGGAATTTTCCCCTTTCCCATGTGACAAAATTATATTCATCTTCAAAGTCACTGTTTCAGTGAAATGCTTTCTGCATCCCCACCCATATGCTTTAATCACTTCCTGCTTGGTGATCCCCATGTAACTTTATTCCTGCTACAGTTATCACATGGCTACTTGTACATGTCCTTATCTTCTTAATAGACTGTGAACCACAAGAGGGCAAGAACTGTGTCTTATTCCACTTTGTCATATTTAGAAGAGTTCAATTAAGCTAAATTAAGTACAGTGGAAGGGAATGAAATTTATTCACTAAAATTTTCAACTCACCCTTTGGATCATTTTTTCCATGGGAACATACCCCTAGTATGTTCTTCACTTGGAAGAGTCCACACATCCTTTGAGTGTTTAATGGCTGCTTCTCCTTGTCACATCTGTCCTGGAAAGCCTGAATTGCCCATAATGCCATGAGTCTGAAACTTCAGTCTGCTTAAACATCTCGCAGGAGTATTAAATTCATATTTCTAGGAAGAGTGTGATGGAGAGAGAATTCTGCATTTTTAATTAACTCCTTAGTAGTCCTGGTACCAGAAGTCATAGCGTTGCACTTGGGAAAATGGAGTCCTGGTCAGATGAAGAGAGATCTCACACCTCCTCCCATAGAGGCTCCAGAGGCCTGTACCCTCCACAACTCCTCACCCAGCCAGCACCCGCCATGCTCTAGGCCTCCCTAGAGAGTGCTGCACCCGGCAAGACTTTTCAAACAGCTAAGAGGGGAGATCAACTAAAAAGAGCTTTGACTGAAGGGAGAATGACCTTGGTTCCAATATAGGCTCCACTAATGACTGGCTATTGACATTGGCTCTGTCCTGGAGGATGAAATTTGGGGATACATTCCAGGTGGTAGTTGTGTAGATAAGAGAAAATGCATATAATAGTTCCTGGCGTATAATAAGTGCTCAATAAGAGAGAGCTTATTATTCTTCTTTTCTTACTGTGGTAAAATACACGTAATATAAAATTTGCCATTTTAATCCATTTTAAATGCACAGGTCTATGGCATTAATTAAGTACAGTCACATTGTTATGCAACAAGCAGCAATATCCATCTCCAGAACTTTTTATCCTTCCCATGTGAAACTCTGTACCCATTAAACATTAACTCCCCATTCCTTCATCCATTGTGATTTTGATTTGCATTTCCCCAATGAATGGTAATATTGAGCATCTTTTCATGTGCTTATTGGCCATTTGTATATCTTTTGGGGGAATGTCTCTTCAAGTCCTTTGCCCATTTTTCATTAGGTTTTTTGTTGTTGTTGGTTTTGATTTGAAGGAATTACAGAGAAAACTCTATTATTAGTAAGAGATATTATGGATTTATTCCACATGGTATTTTGTCTAAGAATTATTCCTTTCTTTATCTTTTCATTTTTACTATTTTCCACTTCATTATTCCCTTTGTCTTGTTAATTTGTCAAGATTTGTCAGCTTGCTACATGTTAGTTCTGTAGGTTATTAGCATCTTCCTAATAATATTTTGCTATATCAGAAACATACAAATGAGTGGGTTCTTTTTTTCTCTGAATACTCTCTTCTATTTTCTTATTCTGATTTGAGAATCTCCTTAGTGTTTGTCATGAAGACCTAATGGCACTACCCTCTGCCTTTGATTTCAAATGCAAGTCTTATGAATATATGACTGGAATCTCAGGATGATGACTCTTATTTCTAAGCGTATCGCCTCTCATAGCACATAGGAGGCAAGCAAAAAGCTCTTCACGGTAGAAAAAATATATAGGAGTTAAATATACTTTTACTTGTTAGAAGCGTATGTCACACTTGGGGAGAGGTTTGGGTAGAAAAGAGAAAAAATAATGATGCTTTTTCATATAAGATATAGTTATGTAATATAATAAAATAAATATATAGTTTAAATGAAATATTAGTATACTCCTCATGCTAGTATATATAATAAGCAATCATTTTTATGAATAGCATTTTTGGCACTCAAATATTTCTTTATTGATTTTTACCTAGCAGAAACCCAGTGTAGATTAAGGAGTTAGCCAGGATGGTTTTTTAAAGACCATGTATTTCACCATGACATTAACTGCTGCAACCCAAAACAGGAAATTTCAGAAATCCTCTTGGAGTTGGTAAGGAGCAAAGGGAAACCACAGCCTCTGCCAGAAATGAGAGGGATCTTGGATGGGGAAGAGCCAGGGCTGGAATCTCAGTCATGGTAGGTGCACCATGCCCTCCTCACACCATTACTGTCCTCTCAGAGGGCAGAGATTCAGCCCAAGGTAAGGGTGGGAGCAGCCCACAGCTCCCATGCTCTGGACAGAACTTGGGCACTCATTTGTAACCAAGCTCTAGGTGACCTTAAAGGCTCTGGAGCACAGTAGAGACCTGGAAGAGCCTGCCCTGGGAGGAGAACTTTATAAGGGTCAGGCTTTTCACCTGGTCTGCCCTTTGTCATCAGTCTGGGACTAGACTAATCTGCCCTCCACCTCCAGCATGGACTCGAGAGCTCCTGAGTTACCTGGAGTGCTGTTTTTCCAAGTTGTGGTCCAGGGACTAGCTACTCCAGAATCCAGGAGGGGAGGGGATGTTAATTTAAAATGCAGATTCCTAGGTCCTGCCCCAGACCTACTGCATCAGAATATCTGAGTACGACTCCAAAGAGGATCCACTGTAACCGGCTCCTGCAGCGATTCTTACATCCTCTAAGACTTGAGAATGACCGGTCTAGGTCTAGATCTGTTAATATTATACACGTCAGAATTACACACTAATGTATTCACGGACATTCCCAAGGTCAGCAGTTTTCCCTATGATGACAGAGATTTAAAGTTAAAATGAAATTTTGATTGTCCAGTTATTTGTAGAGCAGATATTAAATGGGACTTTTCTTTGGTTTTGAGTTTCTGCTGAAGTTCCAATGTTGGAAAAAAAAAAAATAGATGACAAACACCTACACGTTTTAAAGAGAAGACTTGGGCTATCCTTGTAGGTCTTGCCAAGAGACAGCAAAATCAGTTCTATACCCCTCACCTTGTCTCCTTGTCTTGCACTTCTACCTTATACCAAAAAAAAAAAAAAAAGATGAGAAATTCAAAGGAGGTTGATCTAAGACAAAGTTTCTTTGAAGAGAATTGTCAACCTAGAGCACTGTGGCATTATGCCTCTCCTTCCCATGGGGGAGTTTCTCCCCACCCCTGTCTGAAGCTGAAAGAGGCAAAGCTTCAGTGGATTTACTTTTTGACATTAGGGTCACCCCAGAGTTGGGATGTTTGCTGAGCTGCAGAAATTTACAGCTTCATCCTGAGCTACTATTGGAGAGGAACTTGGTAAAAAGCATCCCTCGGCTTCTGACCCCTGAAGCTAGGTGGAGTACAGAGTCTGGTGCCTGAGTCTCTCCTAGAAAAGTCTGGAGGTGAGAGGTTGACTGGAGCTGCCCTGCAGACAGAGATTGGAGAGAGAATGTCTTCAGTGGGAACAATCTGTACTTTCACTGGAGGAGGGGTAAGGGGACAGATTTTCCAATGCCCAAGTTGCACCGTCTTGAAAAGACCTCACCAAGAGGACTCCCTGGAAGAGCCAGGAGCCCCCAGAAGACAAAGGCTTTGCGGGTAAACTGCTGGAGAAGCAGCTGTGGGGAAATGTAAGAAGTCTGCCTGTGAGCACATTGCCTGGATGGGGGAATAGCCGTGAGGGAGGATGGGGTGGATAGCTGAATATCCCCATGGGAGACAGTCGGCGTCTGGGAACCTGCTGTAGAGAGGGTCCTACAGCAGACTTGATTCCCGATTTCAATACCACCAGTCATATTGGACTTTCCCCTTTTCCTCCTATCGCTGTTCTCCACTCTAATCCTGAAAAGCATAGAAGCGGCACAGAAATGAGGATGGAGGGTCAGGAGAGGAAGATGGAGAAAGAGTGAGAAATAGACCACACTGTGTCTACCCACATCTGCTGTGAAATATTACAGTTAGCCTGAGCTACAAAAGTAAAGCACGGAATAGGATCAGCAACGTATGTTCTGATTTAGATTGGGCTGCTCCTACCTGAGAATGACTGAGAAAGCTGTGGGCTGTGACAGTGAGATCATCCAAGGCCCGGGAAGTGATGACCAATAGAATAGGACTGAGTGGCAAAATAAGTAGGTTCCTGCTTGCACCCTCTTGAGTCTCACCTGTTCAATAAACCAGTTAAAACCCTGCTGTCACCAGAAGCCCATGTGTGGTTCTTGCCAACAATGCCTGAATGGACAATAAACCTGAAAAGTTTATATGTTGTCAGCATAGGACATCTGGCCAGGCTCTGACCTTGGACACCTAACAACACATTTCAAAGAGCAATGGATCACATTACTGACCACTCACCTGCAGAAATATTGCTTTTCTAATCCTGACCCTTCATAGTAGACATCACAATTTTTTTTTTTAAATCGCAAAATAGCACCTGGAGAAACCAGGACAAGGAGTAGGGAGAGGAAGGTAAACAATGTTCTCTCTGAGTCTCATGAGCTCCACTGCTAACTGAATATTTACGCCTTTCCAACAGAGACCAAGAAGAAAGTTGCCTCAGTCCTGGAACGGGGTTTCTGTGAAATCAGTGGCTGGTGCAAGGAGTTCTTAATCCATGGCAATGATGCTTGAGATGCTGAAGCCAATAGACCAGAAGAATAAATGAATGAATGAATACTAACAAGAATATTAGGGAACTAGGATCCCCAACACCAGACCGGGAGAGTTGATAAATCCAAGGTAACCAGAGATGAAACTGAAGTAGGAAAAAGAGTCAGGAGCCTGGATCCAGGGAGATGCCAAGGGAACTGGTTTGGTGGTCTTGAGCAATTAATTGTCCAAGAAACTCTTGAAGTTTGCAGTTTCTTTTTCACAAATGCAAGGGAAGGATGTGTGGGTGCGTTTGCTGGGCTTAAAGGACCAGAAGTAGACAGGCAGCCCTCTTGTCTCTCATCCTTCATCGATTCTGGGGCGGGCCTAATGGAGACACATGGACACCACAGTCCTGGGTTTTCTGCTACAGCACACAACTGTGTAACACAAATTTGCTCATATGCAATTGGTAAATTGGGAATGATAGCAAGATAGTGCAGAAATCACAATTCACAGCAATTTTTTCCCAGCATGGCAATATCTTGTGCTACAAAAAAAGAAAAAACAGCTTTTGAACAGAAAATACACGGCACAGCTGTGTGCAGAGAGCCGTAGAAAAATCCAGTACTCGACACTACGCCCACACCCACCTTCTCCATTAAGTGCAGCTTCACCACGTGGCCTGTAGTGCAATCGCTCCCTGCACGATTCTGCCTGATCTAAGCGTACTATGTTCTTGTCTCCTGAAAGAGGCAGCCCTGCCCCTTCCTAATACCCCTTCCATGAGGTACTTCCACCTTTTTTTTAGAGTACAGTTCTGCCTTTACTGTAGTATTTCCTTATTTATTAGAAATTAAACCTGGTTTTTGTTCTTGTGTTTTAATGTGCCAGTCTCTTTATCATGATGCTTATGGTTTTTCCTGGTGGCATGGTAGGTAACAAGGCTGAGTGACCTGCCCGTGCTGTGCAGCGCAGTTTCGCAGAACGGGAGGTGTTTTAGGATTACATGTATCCCCTTACAGCAGAATTGCTTTGGCTTCCTGCCTGCAGGAGCCCGGCAGAGGAACAGCTGAAGAGCCAGGGTCCCTGAGGCCACCCCAGTTGCATCTCAGGGCTTACTGGGTAAAACCACCCAGGAACCCGGCCTTTCATCCTAACTGTTTTACCCCCTCCCTATCAATGCCTTTTCTGGGGCTGGCCTGGAAGAGCTTTCCAGACTGAGATGTCAAACCATGCTCCTAGCTCCTCCAAAAGGCCTCAAGAGTGCCTCCTAGGGACCAAAAAAGGAACAAGAATGACAGGCAGAAGTCCAGGGTCACCTACGGGAGCTCCACTTTCCTCTGCTTCTTGTATCAGGGCTCCCCAGACAGTGGGTTTTGGTACATTTTTTTTTTAATGATTGCTCTGATGGCATCTAACTTGTTGTACAGATGAGGACATTGAGACACCCAGCTGGCTGGTGACTGAGCTGGGGAGGTAGAAAAACCCCAGTATTCCAGCTCCTGCTTTGCCTGGTTTGTTTCTCTTTGCCTTTATTTTCAAAGACCAAACCGAAGCAGAGCATTCATATGACTCACCCAAGTTTGCATACTATTAAAGGCATCAACATGACCAGAGCATCAACTAGTTCCTGAATGCTATTTCCTGAACAGAATCCCTAATCCAGGGGAAAGAAACTGCAGGAAGACTTGGTACTTTTAAATGACGCTGAGGCTGTGGCCAGCCTGCTGAAAGGGAAGGCAGTTACAACCGAAGCCACTGTTTACTCCTCCACCCCCGTTTTTGTCAGTGTCTTCCAAAGCCCTCAGAATGTTCAAGGCTCCTTACAATAGGCCCTGTCAATGCGGTTTCTATAGTGACTTCTGATCGTGAGAAAAGGCATGTTTAGTTGAGATTGGAGATATTGTAGACATAGAACTAATATTCCACTGAAGATTGTTAAGGCAGGTAGCTACCTGCAAGCTATTTTTTTCTTTTTTTTTTTTTTTTTTGGTCAAAAGAAACATGTTTCTAAAAAAGAGCTTTATCCCTGGCTGATCATATACAATTATAAAAATGTGAAAGCTGGAGCAGTTTTTTGAGGCCTTCGACTACAATTTCCTCATTTTACACAGGAGGAAACTGAGGCCCAAAGAGGTTAAATTACTTCCACCCTAACCCTCGGTGCTAACTGGCAAGGCTGGGGCTCACGTCTGATTTCCAAACCAACGCTCTTTCGCTCCACCTTTCTCCCCTTAATCAACAGATGCCTTTCTATGTGAGTCTATTTCTGTTTTGTAAATAAGTTCGAGAAAACAAACTTATGTTACCAAGGGGGAAGAGGGGGAGGGATAAATTAGGAGTTTGGGATTAAAATACACACACTACCATATATAAAATAGATAACAAGGACCTACTGTACAGCACCAGGAACTATATTCAATATCTTGTAATAACCTATAATGGAAGAGAACGTAAAAAAGGAATATATGTATTTATATTATGTATAACTGAATCACTTTGCTGTACATCTGAAACTAACACAACATTGTAAATCAACAGGAATAAAGACGCAGACGTAGAGAATGGACTTGAGGACATGGGGAGGGGGAAGGGTAAACTGGGACAAAGTGACAGAGTAGCATTGACATATACACACTACCAAATGTAAAATAGATAGCTAGTGGGAAGCAGCTGCATAGCACAGGGAGATCAGCTCGGTGCTTTGTGACCACCTAGAGGGGTGGGATAGGGAGGGTGGGAGGGAGACACAAGAGGGAGGGGATATGGGGATATATGAATACATATAGCTGATTCACTTTGTTATACAGCAGAAACTAACACACCATTGTAAAGCAATTATACTCCAATAAAGATGTTAAAAAAACACAAAACTATATTTCAATAAAATTTTTTTTAAAAACAGATGCCTTTATTGAAACCATAAGGAACAAAAATATTTTGTGTGGAAATGTATCCCTCAAACATCAACAGTTTTCTCAATAACCATCTAGGCTTCTTTTATCCAAAATCAACCTTAAACAAAGATAAGCAACCACCTTTAAAAGTGGAGGCAAAAGCGCAAAACATAAACCCCACAGTTCAATAAAATGATGGATGGTCCAGGGCGACAAGGTAACTAATTATTAACTGTAACATTATACAAGCAGTTAACAAAGATTAATCTTCCAGTCTGTATGCAAAGTACACAGATACCTCATTAGTTTGCTAATTCCTCTTTTTGTTCTGGCATCCTGAATAAATGACCCTCTTTTTTTAAAAAAAATGAGTGATCTTGCTTGTGTGGGAGGGCCCCAGCAAAACTGGGGTGAGCATTATTTCCTGAAGGTTGTCCAAGGTGAGAAGAGTTGATGCGAATTCAGTCAGAAGTAACCTTGATACACGAGTTGTTTTCCCAACACTGCCATGTTTATGATAATCTCCTTAATTACACAGGGTTGCTTTGCAATTATTTTCATCCCAATATCAGAAATCCTATAACTGGCCTTTCATCTTGAATTTTAGCTACTAGAAATAAAAGTATTTCACTTTTAAAAAGCCGTGAATGTATCCATGGGGAAGGAAAATCATTCCAAGGCGAGATCTGACTTGTGGGTTTTTCTCTTTGCTGGGAAAAACAAAACAAAACCAGGCTGGTTTCTGAGGGGTACAAATATGGGAGAGACATATAAAGTGCTTTGATTATAAATAATGAGGTAGCTGGGGAAACTTAAAGCCCGGGATCTAGCAGACTTCACCAGCCTGGGATTTTACAAAAGGAAAGGCTGGATGGTTTTGTTTTAAAATAATGTTTATGTTATCAGAGGGATATGAGAAAGTGAAATTGACCCCACTTTCCTAATACCTAGTCCCACGCCTCATCGGCAGCCACTACGAACAGCACATAAAGAAATTAGCACATTTATACAAACTTCGACATCCCCCCTTTCCTCTTTGCTTTTATTAGTGTTACAAGGTAAACTGAGGCACATTAAAATGTTGGAGAGTTTGAGCAAACATCCGTCCAAATAGGGCAGCACCAAACCAAAAGTGATTAGGAGTACCCCACTGACAGGAGCTGGGGAAGAGATTTTTATAAAGGAGACACGGAAGCAAAGCAAGGAAATTATTTGATTGGCTACAGCTCACTCAGTTGCTTATTTAGGAGAGCCTCCTTGGCTGTTTGTGATTGGCTGTCCTTCAGTTTCACTTCCTCAGATTCGAGTGCATGGACTCTGGATTGAGTTTTGATTCGCTCTGTAAGCTACAAGGCATTAGACCCGCCCCCGCCTAAGGGCCCCCTGTTTAAAGACTTTAACACTAGCTAAGTGTTATCTGTACTTGGCCAAGGTTTTTGATACGTAAACCCTCCTCTAACTTCTGTAAGTCTTACGTACTGAGTCTATAGGTTAATTCAAAAATAGAAAGAACAAAGTAATACAATTAGACCTATAAAGAAAAAAAAGTCTTGTGTTGTACAAAAGAGAATTTTCCAAGCAATGAAGTCTAATGAAACCTCTTTTCATTACTATGTGACTTTTTTCATTCACTCAGGCTGTGCCCTAATGCCCTCTTTTTTATATCCTATATCATCTTCTTTCATGGATTCCTTTTTTATTCTGCTAAAATATCTACTAAAGCAATTTTTTTTCTGTGTAGAATATGTGAGAAGTAAACTCTGATATATGTCTAGAAGTGTTTTATTTTGGCTGTAACCTGATTAATGGTTCATCTAGATAGAATTTTAGATTCAAACCATCTTCTCTCAGAATTTTAAAAACAATGCTCTATATCTATTGCCTCTAAAGCTGCTAATGAAAACAATCTATGTTTCTTTGTTGATAACACGTGTTTTTCTCTCTTAGAGCCCAAAAGATTCTCTTTCTAGCCTAGGATTTGTGAAATATATATTTTTCATTAATCCAGGATTTATCTTTTTCGATTCATCCAGCTCGGCTCTCAGTGCACTGTTCCAGGTGAAGATTCAATTTCTCAACTCAGAAAATGATCTTCCTATTTTTTCTTTGATTGCTTCATTTCCTGCATTATTTTTGTTTTCCCCTTCTAGAATTGCAGTTGGATGGATGTTGAACCCCTGGACTTATCCTTCATGTTTCTTTATTTGCTTCTCCTGTTTTCCACCTCTGTCTGTTTACTCAACATCCTAGACTTTATCTTTGTGATCAGTTAGTTGTGTTGATGTTATCATTTAAGCCACCCATTGACATTTTGAATTCAGCATCATGTTTTTTAATTTCCCATGTCTAGTTTTTATTTGCTGACTGCTCACTTTTTTATATTGACCTTTTGGGATTATATTGATAAAATATGCTCTCAAATTTTAAAATAATAAATAGTGTCTTAAGTGTTTTTAAGTGTCTTGTGCATCCTGAATTTGCTCTGTTGTTCATCTTGGTCTTTTTTCATGCTGTTGGGTTTGCCTCAAATCTGATGGTCCTTAGTTTTCCAATTATACTTATGAGTGAAAGATAATATGGGCTCATTGTGTGTACTGTTATAGTTTTCCTGGGCAGCTGTATACATCTTTTATGCCAGTAATCCTCCCCCTTTGAGCAGTACCATGTTTAAATGCCCATTATAACAACTTAAGCCCCACCATCCTACTTGCTGGCAATGTGTCTCCTGGCTATTTCAGAGCTTTCTGCAGAGACTCTTGCATGTGTCCAGGCACAGATCTTTCTGGTCTGTCTGCTCCAGGCTCCTCATCATGCCCACATGCTTCTGCTTCTGCTGCTAGAATTCTCTCTTCCCCTGCCTTGGGTCCCCATCTGGAGCAGGGCACCAAGTGGGAGTGTGTTCCCAGTAAACCGTTGGCCATTTCAACCTCGTCATAACCTAAAAGTACAAATGAATGTGTGGCTGCAGCATCTATCTAATCTCCCAAGCCACCTCCAGATAATGCCAGCCTGGAAATATATCCAGGTTGTTTCTACTAAAACAATCAGAAGAATTAAAACAGACTTGTGGTTGACAAGGGGGAGGGGATGTGGAGGAGGGAGGGATGGGAGTTTGGGATTAGCAGATACAAACTATTATATAGGGAATGGATAAACAGCAAGGTCCTACTGTATAGCACAGAGAACTCTATTCAATATCCTGTGATAAACCATAATGGAAAAGAATATGAAAAAGAATATATATGTATGTGTATAGGTGGATCACTTTGCTGTACAGCAAAAAACTAACACAGCATTGTAAATCAACTATACTTCAATAAAATAAATTTTTAAAAATCTATGTATAATGTGTAAGTCAGCACATACAAAACTACACCAAAAATAAATGTGAGACACCCTCACCAAGATAAACACTGAGCAGGAAAAACCACAGCAGAATTATGGAATCTTTCAGGTGAGAGGCTGAAGGCTTTCTGTACTCTTCCTGTAAAGATAAATAACATTCCACTGGTACAAATTGACCCAATGCCAACCGAAATCTTACTTGGATATTTCTATCCTTGAGTTTTGGGGGAATGAGAATGGAGAAGTAAAGACATAGAAATTGCAATTACAGTTGGATTTATCAGTGAACTGGAGATTAGAGTATCTTCATATCTAAGCCAGTTTTCTCTACCTTACCTATAAGGGACAATGTGGGGCAGGACAAAGAAGGACTCTGCCTCAGGCGAAATATCGGTCCATTCCGCACAAAACACGAGGGAGAAGGAATATGGAGACAGCAGCTCACCTCGTCTTAAAGCCACCTGAGACCACACCAGGACTCAGCGATACTGGCCATCAACCTGATAAGGCCAATGCGTCCACGTTCTTTCTTTGCTCTCATCTTTACCAAGACCTTTGGGGCAGATGCAAAGTTGTGATTGGGGCAGTGGGGGGGCGGGGAGAGACATCCTGGAGAGAGACAAGGAAAGAAGAAAAGACAGTACCTGAGTGAAACCTGCTACGAAAGAGCTGATCTTTGATGAGAAATGGACTCCCAGGGCACTGACAGGCCAGGGCCGTAACCAGTGTCCAAGGAGTGTGGGCAGCCCTGCAGATGAGGAAGGAGAGTTCTGCTGGGGAGAATATCTTCCAGAGAAACTAGGAATGCAATTCCAAGAGACTATCAGCAAATAAGTCTTAATGCTATGGGCAAAGAACCATAATTAAGTATTATGAAACACATAAACTAACCTCTGAGAAAAAGCTACTAGCAATAGACAAACCCTAATACAGAGCAGGCTTAGCGCTAAAAAAAAGAAAAAAAGAAAAAGAAAGGACAGAAAAGGTAACAAAACAACAGGCAGGGGACTTCCCTGGTGGCACAGTGGTTAAGAATCCGCCTGCCAACGCGGGGACACGGGTTTGAGCCCTGGTCCGGGAAAATCCCACATGCGACAGAGCAACTAAGCCCGTGCGCCACAACTACTGAGCCTGCGCTCTAGAGCCCGCGAGCCACAACTACTGAAGCCTGCATGCTTAGAGCCCGTGCTCCGCAACAAGAGAAGCCACCGCAATGAGAAGCCCGCACACCGCAACGAAGAGTAGCTCCCGCTCGCCGCAACTAGAGAAAGACCACGCGCAGCAACGAAGACCCAATGCAGCCAAAAATAAATAAATAAATTTATTTAAAAAAAAAAACAAAACAGGCATGGAGGTGGTGGCTGAGCAAGCCCCCTTCTCTGGGGGGTCACGTGGTATACGTGGGGCAGGGAGGGGGGGACATTTCTCTTTGAAGCTGGGAATCTTATGCCCAGGAGGAAACTGTGGTTGAAAGAAATTAAATGACTTCACAACAGTTGGTCTGCTAATGGGTGTCAGAGATCTGAAACCTGATCAGTTTCATTCAAAATGAGATCTCGCATTCTCCATGCAACATCCGACATAAATAGTATGCAGAGAAAGAATGGCAAGATATTTCTCTAGAAGCTCCACTGTGATTTACATGTAAAGTATTAAGAACACCAGACTCTATGTTGCTGCCCTGGCCACCGCCTGGCCACACAACCCACACAAGACAGGACGATCCCCACACTTAACACTCAGATTACAAAGTAATTGCACCCAAATAACCGTCTTTAACCTTTCAGTACAACTGTAAGCATTGCAATGGTGATTTTATCTGCATTATATGAACAAAGAAATTAAGGTCCATAGCATTTAAATGTGCTGCCCTATTAACTCTGAGACCCTTTTCCAGGCAATCATCACTTCTCAAGCCATTGGAGTGAAGTAGAGATTAAGAAATTGTTGTTCAGTGGAAGCTTCTCAGCTCGGCATAACCAAGAAAGGAGAGCAGCCTCTAGACAAACATTCCAGGTCTCGCCTTCCACTGTCAATGGCAGGTATCGTGACACCTACCCCACTGGGCTCACCATTGCCCTAACACCTCTAGCCCCTATTAAGTAGACAGTTTCTCTTCCTCACTGTAGGAACAGAGCATCCCATAATAATGTGAGGGGAAAAGTCTAGGAGTCCTGCAAGGATTGGGTGTAACTGTTGGGTGCCCTGAGGACCAGGACCCTGCCATGGACCTTCCACGCTGCCCTGGCTTGGCCATGAGCTGGTAGTTCCCATACGAGCTGCTGGACCCTGACAGTTGGGTTTCTGTTTTGTACATGTGGCGTCTGCTCCCCTTTCTGACTTCTCATCCATCCAGTTTCTACATATCTGCTTCTGTTGTCTGTTTTATCACTCATCTTTTCCTCTCTCTATTTCAGAAAGACTCAAAAAGTCATTCTTTAAATATTTTAATCATTCTCTCATTGCCTAATGTGTACAACTTTTCTTCAGTCTTCCAAAGCACCCAAGAGCACATCTCTGAAAAGCAGAACCAGGACCTGAATTAAAAACTTTGACTCCAGGTTCTGTGGACTTTCCTCCCCCCACCCCTCAATGCTGCCTCCTGGTTTCCATCTCTCCACCTGCAAGGTTTAGGATGAGACTAAACCAGGGAATCTTACCCTGAGGTCCAGAGGCTGAAGAAAGAGTCTTCAATGGGCTTCATGGAAAACGGTTCTCAGTGCCTTCCCACAGACAGCATTCTGTTGTAAGGATATATGTGAATTTTCCTGGGAAACGGTTTCTGTGACATTTAAAGTAGGTCAAAGATGCCCACAAGGTTAAGAATCACTTTCAAAGATTATGTCAACATTCTATAAGCCAATGTAAAATGCTAACATGGTCTAGATTAAAGTTAGCTTTATTGTGCATCATAGGATTTGGGAGGACACTGGCAGATATCTGGCTTAGTAATTAAAAAGAAAAAAAATCAGAAGACTCTTTGGCTCAAATGAAATCTTAGTCTAATACACGCTGGAGGGTGGGCCTGCCCTTCAGCCTCTGGTCCCTCTGCAGTAACAGAGCATCGCCCCACAGAACGCGTGTGCAGGGAACTGAGTCTGCAATCTCTGATCAAGCTCCATCCTCTGGAGGGCATGAATCCCTCCTTCCACGCCTCCAGCTGTTGCTCAAAACTCCAGTAAAAGGTAAGTTGCCGCCTTAGAGATCTGATTGCTAGAAAGATCTCGCTTATACTGAAAAAAGATGTGCTTCCCTGATGCTGCCAGCAATCGTCCCTGGTTCTATCTGCTGGACAGAATTATCAGCCCTGCTCTGCTCACCAGCTGGTCAGGTTTGAGGCAGGGCTCACTTCCACCTGGGTTTCCCTTCTCTGCCTTCAACACAGTGCCTTCTGCAGCCCTCCAGAGACGGGGCACTGTCTCGGAACCTGCTCAGAATGGTCAGGGCTGCTCCTGATGAAGGATGCCCAGAACTGAACACAGTACTTGGGGAAAGTCTAAAAACCCCTGGAAGGACTAGAATTCTCACCCTTCCCACACACATACCTCCATGCCACAACTTACCGCCTTGCAATAAATATCTGCCTGTATTGACTCCCTCACCTTATGGCAAGCTCATCAAGAGAGGGATAAATCCTCGATTGATTTCAATATCTCCAGCCCCCAGCCCAGTCCGTCTAAATATGTATAACAGTCTCCTATGTGCCAGGCATTTGTATAGACACTGGCTACTCACCCACGAACAAGACTGACAAAATCTTTGCTCTCCTGGAACTTACAGTCTAAAAGGGATGGGGAAGGAGTGGAGAAGGGCAGTATTTGTCACACAGTAAGCGTCCGATAAAACATTCATGAACGGAGTAAATGGCCAAGTGAAAGGCAGGGAAGACTCATACCCCACTTAGCAGCTGGCTACATTCTCCATGACAATCCACGCATCTGTGGAAATTCCAAATGGCCTGTGTTTGCCTGAAGGCCTGAGAGGGCTCTTGGAGAGCGACAAGCATCCTTTCCCCCAGAGCAATGCAGAGAGGGTGCACAGCAGGTCAGTTTCAGCAGGACATTTACATGTGGTCCTCTGCAAGCTTCAAAGAGCATTTGCTCCTTCAAGCATGGCTACTCCCAGAAAGAACCGGGAGCTCTTTGTAGGAATTGCTGATCCTCACCTAAGTGGGCAAAGGAACCTGGAAGCTTCGAACACATCTCTCCTGGCCTTCAGCCCTGGGCTTTCTTGCAGATGCGCTTTTCAGGAATGAGGAAGGCAGAGCAGATGGACGGTTGGCTGACGGGCTCAAAATACTTCCCAGAGCCCAGAAAGCAGCGTGATTGCTGTTCACCCCGCTCCCACAGATGACTGTGCTCAGTTGAGAGACTTTAAACTCAATTGTCATAATGACAGATTATCTGATGGTGGAGATTTTCTGATGATTTTGTCTTAGGACCTGGTCTCCTATTTTCAGTCACAGATTGTTATCAGACTGTGGATCTAGCATCTCCAGCCGCCTTCGCATTCTTGCTTATTCTGGCCTCTGCTTTCTCTACTTAACCTTCAGTATGCAAACATAATATCCACAGAGAAAAGAGGAAAGACCCTCTACCGGTTTGAAGATGGGTTGCAATGGCCATTGCAGTTGGCGAGATTGCTATTTCTCTCAGACTAGTTGGAAACCTCTCCAGCAGCTTCTCAGATATTCCAGACCCTAAACCACTGAATATCAAATTATCTTCCAAACCCCTTACTTTACCATATAGAAACTGAGGCCCAGAAAGAGGAGGTGATTTTTCCAAAAGTTTCTCAGAGAATTGAAGCTAAAACCAAGATGACTTTGCTGCCCCACCTAGAAGTGTTTTTTTTCCCGTTGTTTGGAAATAGCCAGCTGTCCCTAAGGGACCCTGAGTCCCAGTTCCCATGAGGAAATGTGGAATGTCAGAGCTGGAGTCCAAACCTTCTACTGACACACAGCGAAACTGAGAACCAGAGAATGGAAGGGATGACACAGTCTGGTCAGGCCCTGCCCAAGCACAGAGCAGGGGCTCAACTCATGGCGGCTGAGTCTGAATCTAAAGGGGGAAATGATTTCCATTTATGCTGAAAGTGTGGTTAGAGATATGGTCCTTTTCTTTGGAATCTCAAGCCCAATAATGAATGGTAAAGACCTAGCTTCTACTACTGTGAAAACACAGAGCCGGGGACCTCAGAGCAAAGCTGCCCTCTTCTCTGGATACACCAGGCTCAGCAAAAGGAACTCAGAGGTGGGTCTCCTTACCAGTTTTATGATGGTTGATGCACACTGAGTTTCCTCCTGACTCATCCTTGGCATAAGGCTATTAGCATATTCGCCAGGCTCTCGCCCTCCAAACTTGGGAGCGAATGCATAAGTTATCAAATGAATTGCTCTACAGCAGAGCTTCCATGGTCCTAACCAGACTCTCAATGGCTCACCAAAACCTTCAGAACGAAGGGCCTCCAGATACGCTTGTAACAAGCCTTACTATACTTGTATCTAAGAGACACCTTATTTCCTTAATTCCACACATGAGGAGAGCTGAAAGAGCTACTAACAATATAATTTCTTAGCAATTTAATGTATATTTTCACGTTAGAGTCTAATTTTATCCCAGAGGCTAGAAACATTCTTCAGTGGCAAATAATGAGTGTATCTGCTATAAAATTAGCTACTGTTCCTAAGAGCTACAGAATTCCACTGCAGTGTCAACCTAGAGAAGTCATAGAATTACAGAACCTAATTATTTGGAAGAAAATATTCAGGGTAATTTAGATTTATTAATGCATCCCCCTATCCCCCAGTAATCAGTGTGGTTCCTTACACATAGTAAATGCTCAAGATATCTTCATGTAATTATTCATTCATTAATTAGTTAATTAATTAATGATGCTCAACTCCATTTAACATCTGTGGAAACTGCACCTCCAATGTGGGGTGTGATTTCCCCAAACTCACAAAATGTCAAAGTCAGAATTTAAACCTAGGTGTTCAGATTCTTAGGAATTTACTTTTCTTACTCACTATGTCTCTCATATAATCCCTTCTATTTTTTTAAATTAATATTTCAAATATCCCAAGAGTAGCATCAAAGTAAGCTATTTTCTTTTTTCTTGTTTTTTTCCAGCTTTATTCAGATATAATTAATATGCAACATTATGTAATAGACACAAGATGTTCAACATGATGTCTTGATACATGTGTATATTGCAAAATGATTATCATAATAAGGTTAGTTAACACATCCATTACTTCACATGGCGCCCTTTTTTGTGTATATGGTAAGAAATTTTAAGATCTACTCAACTTTCAAGTATACAGTACTGTGTTATTAACTATAGTCACTATGAGGTGACATTCCAGACCTTACCTGTCTTATAACTGGATGTAAACCATTTTCAGATACAGTTTGAGAAGGCACCGTGTGTGCTCCTTTGCAAGCACAGCAAACAGGCTGTAGAAGCCATTTTACCAAGTCCCAAGGGGGGAGCCTTGCTGCTCTACAAATCTCCTCCTATTTCTCCAGGCAGCGGTGAGGGTGAATTATCGATTCATTCAACTAAAAAAAGCTTCTAATCCCCTACTATAAATCACATGGAGTGCAAGTGCTTCAGATACAGTATCTCATTTAATTCTCACCGCAACTCTGCAAACTCAGTATCATTCTCTCCATTGCACCATTGACAAAACTGGACTCCAAGCACATGATCACACAGCTAGTCACTGACAGAGCTAGGACTTGAACCCAGGTCTGGGTGACTTTCGGAGATACGAGTTCACCTTCTATGAAGTTATGGAAGAAGAGTGAAACCTTGCCCTGCCTGGGAGGGCTCTTACTCTAGCAGAGAATATGGCAGGTAACAGGTGATTACAGCACCGCATGGTAGGCTCTAAGATGGAGGTAAGACAGAGCGGGGTGTGGCTTGCAGGCCGAGGCTGGGTGGTGGAGGGTGAGGGGTGCAGGATCAGGGAAGGTATTCCTAGGAGGGTGACACCTGACTTGGGTTCCCTACATGGAAAAAAAAGGAAGAGAAAAGATATTGCTGCTTTAATTACTGTCCTGGTGAATATCCAAACGCAGTTCTAGAATACAATGTCTTTGAGTTGTCATTAACTTTATCAAGCAGGGAGAGTTTTAGAAGCTTTGTTTCTATAGTACTTGAAGAAGCAACTCCTCTTCTTCCTGCCTAAGGTCCCTGAGGGCTTGCAGAAAGGAAGTTTATTTTTGACTGTTGTCTACTGTACGGGGAAGGACTCAGCTTCAACCTAGCTAAGAAAGAATGCTCCACCTACCGTCTGCAGGTCACGATCTTGAGTTCAATTCTATGTCAGACAGATTTGTACCATTTTGTATCCATCAGCAAATTTGAGTTTTATCCCCCAGTTTGCCTACTGGCGGAGAAGAGAGGAAAGGAAATAGGTAGGAAAATGTTTCCCATTTGGCCGTAGAGTAGAGCAGATGCGGCCGGGAGTGATCCAGAGATGGCACAAGCCACACCACTTTCTCTAGTCCTTTCCTGCCTTAAAGCCTCTTGGTACAGCCAAAGCGTGTTCTACTACTCCCCACCCTCCCCCCATCGTCAACCCCCATGGACTTTGCAGTTGGAGCGATTTGTCTCCTGGACGTCCCTTGGAAAGGCATGATGGATTTGTTCTCCCATGTCTAAATTATACCAGTAATGCAAATCTAAGCTTGAGATCAGCACGAACTTCCAAGTGTTACACACTGAGGGATCACATCAGCCAAGTGCAAGGAACCCTGATCTTTTAGTCTATCCAGCTCATTAAACTAGGGATTTACATTGTCCCAAAGACTGATGTTTATTTGTTTAATATAAGAACTCTGAAATCCTCATTAGACAGGATGAATCTTCCTTTTATCGAACACTTCCTCTATGATAGACACTATAGTAAGTCTTGACATTGTTCACTATATTTAATCCTCAGAGCCACCCTAGGAGGTAGTTATCATTAGTCCCATTTTACAGATGACATTAAGTCATTAGGTAACGGACCTTGAGGCAGGTAGAGAGTTGCATTTGTGTTGAACTCCTCTCAAGGATGCTTTTGAACCTAGATTGTCCGACAGTGAAACACTTGCTCTTTTTTTTTTTTTAAACAATCTTGCTGTCTGCCTGAATTCCCACACATCTTAGATGTCCACAGAAGCCAGGTGGGAGAAGAGCGTCTTCATTGCACTGGTGGCAGATGTGAAATTACTAATTAAACATTTTTATTCTCTGGTCTTCTTTAACTCCAGGTGGTAGAACAACTCCTTTTCACCCTCTCTGCCCCTCAGGAAGGACCCTTCCTCCCCAAGGCATCCCCCCTAAGCTTAGCCCAGGGCATCCCACCGGCTTCCTGCCTTGTTCCAGGAAACTGGCACCCCAACAGCAGCAGCACCTTAGCAGAGTTCCAGAACATTCCTCCATGAAAAGCCCATGAAGTGGTGCTCCCCCCCCCCCCGGTGCTCACAGCATGGATTATAACATGAAGTCAGCAGAGAGGTTTGACAAGAGCCCCAAGGCCACCATCTTCCTCATCTCTTCCTCTTTCAGGTGACAGATTTGAGAGGTGGTGTTTTAATCAGCTCAGGTGCTATAACAAAAAACACCATAGCCTGGGTGGCTTATAAACAACAGGAAATCATTTCTCATAGTTCTGGAGTCTAGAATCTGAGATCAGGGTGCCATCATGGTCAGGCTCTGGTGAGAACCCTTTTTCAGGTCACAGACTGCCCACTTCGTTTTTGTGTGTGAAATAAAGTCAACTTTAATTAAGCATTATTCATGTACTTTAACATTCTTACTCATTTAACATTTACTGAACACCTGCTAGGGGGTCCGTCACAAGTCACTCTCCTTCTTCACATTTGTCAGCGCTTCCCATCGCCTTCCCGTGCTTTGCTACTCAAAGTCTGGTCCGGGGACCAGCAAGAGCAGCATCCCCTGGGAGCTTGTTAGAACCAGAGGATCTCAGGCCTCTGCCAACAGACTGTCCACTTCTCATTGTGTCCTTATGTGACAGAGAACGGAAAGAGGACGCAAGCCCCCTGTATAATATTTATAAGGGCGCTAATCCCATTGTGGGATCTTCACTCTCATAACCTCATCTAATCCTCATCACCTCCCAAAGGTCCCACCGCCTAATACCATCCATGGGGGTGGGTAGGGTTTCAATACATAAATTTGGGGTGGGCATAAACATTCAGTCCATAACAGGAGTACGTAGAGGTTTTTTTCCCCTTCCTCTCCCTTTGGCTCTTTGAAAATTTAATCATGCAAACATTTGTTTCGCACGCACTCAGTTCTAAGCCCTGTGCTAAGCAAGAGGAACCCAGAGAAAATTCAGGGTCTGGTCAGAGAAAGAATATAAAACAGAAAGTTCAAGGCTAATGGGATGAGCGCTGTGGTGAAGGCCTGTATAAAGTGCTCTGAGTACACAGAGGAGGGGCAGGATCATTCAGCCTGCTGGGTTAGGGGCGTTTCACATGCCCCCCTGGTCTCCACGATGCCAGCAATGCAAGCTTTTAAGCTGAGAAGCAACCTGGTCAGTTGTGCTTTAGGATAAGCTTTCTGGCAGTGAGCATTTTCAAGGTCAGAAACACCCAGCGCCCAGCAGAGAACCTGATAGGAAGTTCACCGATTCCAGTACCGCTGATGGAGTTCCTATGATATGCCAGCTCTGGGCACATAATGTGCAACAGTGAAGTCCCCACCCAGAGAGAGTAAAACAGTCAAGTCAACAGGATATTAAATGCAGAGAGATGTCGGCACTTAGGAGAAGCAACTCACCCTGTCTGGAGAGTGTAAGCCCGGCTGCCCAGACACGATATTTAAGCAGTATCATGATGGAGAAGTAGCAGTTAACCAGAAAAGTGGGGCAAAAGTGGGGGGGAATGAGCAGGGAAGAACGTTCTAGGCAGAAGAAGTGGCATAAACAAATGCCTGAAGGCAGGAGAAAGAGTGTCTGAGTGAGAGTCTGGCCCTGGTTAGTGTGGCCAGAGTTGTGAGGTGAAGCTGAGACAATGGACAGGACAGGACACATTTATTCAACTTAACTGCAATGGCTGCATGGGGGACAAAAAGCTGGAGGGGACAAGCACAGAGGCAGGGAGGCCATTTGGAGCAGAGCAAGGCGAATTTGATGGAGGGAAGAAGATGAAAGTCAGGACTAAGGCAGTTAGAGTGGAGATGGAAAGAAAGCATCAGAGGGGACCATCAGAAAGACACCAATAGACGACACAGGGAAAGGATCCACATTCATTTCAGTAAAGGATACAAGAACGACCGACCGTAAGAACATTGAACAGAGCAAGCACCCCAGCAGGAGTGTCCACAATGAAGGGGCAAACACCCCCTCGGGCCTTCAGATCCCAACCGTGGGATCTGCTGACAATGGGATTGTCTGATCTAGATGAGAACCCCTTAGTCCCATGGAGTGGTGGGTGGAGTGTACGTTTTTGGCCAACCCCAATTTTCCTAAAGACTCTGGCTACCCCTAACTGGTTCTCTCCCCAGGTGCAGAGAACCAGTAAGAACCGCTGCCCATTGCCAAGATCAGTTTCCAGAGGGCTCCATCCCCCAGCATGTCTGTGCTTTAGACCTGTCTAGAATCAAGTCCCACAGGGAATAAGGGAAGGGAAAAATAGCACTGGAATGACTCCCAGCATGGATTGTGCTGTGAGCGACTGAGATGGGAGGAGGAACGGGTCTTGATGGAGATGGTGGCGGCAGGCAGAGGAGGGTGTAGAAGACAGAGGGATGAAAATTATCAAAAAGCAGATGCTTCAGAAGATATAACCATGGGAAGCGATGCTTCCTGGAAAGCATTGTGGTGCCATGGATGGGACAGGCATGGACACTAGGCAGAATATTTTACTTCCCTGAAACTCAGAGCTCCCAGCAATAAAATGGGACCACAATCCCTGCTCAGTCTGGGGACTAGGTTGTCTCTTGGGCTCCTCCAGGTCGAAAGTTATATGAATTGATGGATGGAAGTTCAAGCTCTTCTGGGGGAAGTTTCCAATCCTTCCCTAATCCCACCTGTACCCATCTTTCTAGCCACACTCCATGATTCCCCTTCCAAAAGCTCTTCTTCAACCAGGCTGGGCTCCTTCCTGGTTCCTCCTTATGCCCATGTCTTCTCAGCCCCACTGATTCCAGCCCTTAGCCCTACCTGCTGATTCTGTCTCTCAACAGAATACAAGCGAACACAACTCAGACCTTACACCCGTTCTATCCTTCCCACTAAGGAAGCCTTCCCAGCTGCCATTGATTGAGCACCGACTAAGTACCAGAATATCTGTTACTTCACTTCTTCAACACTATGAGCAACTTGAAGGTCACCGATATTAGAGGACATACCAAGTTCACTCATTTGGTAAGTAGCAGATTTGGATCCAAACCCATGCCATGCTGATCCTGGGGTCTGCAATCAGTCTCCTCCAAGGTCATCTAACCTTCCACACTTAAGTCTATTCCTGACTCCCCAACAGGTTCTCACATGTGACAAATTCGCCTCATCCTTTAACTTGCCATGTGTTTTAAACTTGTCACTAAGCCAGCCTGTGAAGTCAGGAACTGTACCTTCCACATCTTATGATTGCCCAAGAGTCACATTTAATTTAAATTAATATTTTCTCTGTAGAGACAGAAGCCAGGGTCCAACAGTGGGAAAAGCCCAGACTGAGAGTAGCAAGCCTGGGTTCCAGCGCTCTCCAACAACGAAACCTCCCCTGTGTCTTTGGAGGGTCCCTTTCACCCTTGGAGTCTATTTTCTCATCTGTAAAGGGTTGGATTTAATGATAGCTAACTTTCCTTTTGGCATTTGAGGCTAAATGAGCAGAACCTTTGAGAGTAAATTCTAAGGGGCATCAGAGCTAATCTGCTTACAGACAGGGAGGCTCTGAGGAACCAGCTGAGTAGTTTAACAACAGGAAGGAAGGAGACAAGGGGGCCCAAGTGGCAATAATGGAGAAAATTTATCACTCGATTCCTGAGATTTATTTTAGAGGAATGAAAAATGAAGGGCGGAGACCTGAAAGAGAAAAGACTCTTTTAGGAGCAATGGAATATGGATACCTGTTACAAATCTTCCACCTTTAATTACTCTTAAAGGTGGTCATTAATTTAATACTTTTATAGGGCTTGGCTTTTGAGAAAGTGGACAGTTATGGAAAGGGATCGATTATACATAGAGAATGACTTTGAAAAGTAATCAAAGGAATACACAGGCTGCATGCCTGGTCCTTAAAATGAAGACAGGACCCTGTATCAAGGATATTATGGGGTCTTACTAGGTCAGAAAGTAGAGGGGCTCTGTGATCACAAACTAGAGGACCTAGAACATTAGAAACTGAAAAGTAAGTTCCAAGGTTTACAAAAAGGATCAGGAACGAAGAAAGACGGGATGGCAGGGGGCATGGAAGAAAGGTGAAGTGACGTTAAAGAGGTTGGGTGGTCCAAGTTTAGGATTTCAGGTTCACAGCTTTCAGGATGATGAAGACGGAAAGAACAGTGATGAACTCTCTATGAACATGTGGCATTAAGCATGGCAATCAGGTTCCAGGTAACTGCTCTTGTCCTTGCTCCACTACCGATTGGCTCTGTGACCTTGAACAAGTCACTTCACCTTAAAGAAACTGCTTCTTCATCTGAAAATTGAGTCATAATATTTATCTGCTCTAACCAAGCTCCACCAGCAGCAGGCAAGGTCTGTAATGCGCTAGGAAACTAAGATGCCCTGTACCAATCCACAGCATCTTACAACAATAGAGAATCATCCTTTTCACCCTCTGGTGGCATCAGGCTCAACAGTTTTCCAGTCTGCACAGCACCTGCCCTGCTCTAGATCTCATGATCTTCACTTTGACCATTGCAACTACCTTCCATTTTGCCATTTCAATCCATCATCAACCAGAGCAATGTTTCCAAATTGCAAGTGTGGTCAAGTGTCTCTCTTTCTTATAACCCTTCCCATCATTTCTAGATTACATTTCAAGCTCCTTAAGAATGCCTACAACCTTCACAACCTGTCTTCAGTACTCCATCTCCAAACGTTGCTGACCACTTGGTGTCACAATCCTTATACTGCAGCCAAGTTGAGCTACTTGGAATTCCCTCAAGACACCTTGATCTCCCATGATTCCAGGCTGTACTACGCGCTCATTCCTTTTCCTGGAGTGGCCTTCCTAACTGACATGTTCCAACTTATCCTTCAAGACCGACTTCAAATACAATCTTCCCTGAGAAGGTTTCTCCAACTCCCCCAGGCTGTTAATATTGCTGTTATCTTTGATTTTTAACCCAAACATTTATTTGTTCACACTGGAATTTCTACCATTTCCCTTAGGAAAAAAATGTTCTATAAACTGCTTATTGAGTTTGATAGCCCTGAAAATTTTCCTCTGTAGCCCTGAAAATTCTACATTATTGACAGCTCCAAGGTCAGTGTTTTGGAAATAGTGGGGTTTTTTTTTTTTTTTAATAATTATTTTATTTTTGGCTGTGTTGGGTCTTCGTTTCTGTGAGAGGGCTTTCTCTAGTTGTGGCAAGCGGGGGCCACTCTTCATCGCGGTGCGCGGGCCTCTCACTATCGCGGCCTCTCTTGTTGCAGAGCACAGGCTCCAGACGCGCAGGCTCAGCAGTTTTGGCTCACGGGCCTAGTTGCTCCACGGCATGTGGGATCTTCCCAGACGAGGGCTCGAACCCATGTCCCCTGCATTGGCAGGTGGATTCTCAACCACTGCGCCACCAGGGAAGCCCAATAATGGGTTTTTTAAAATTTATTTTACACTATTTGCTAAGACTAAGTGAACTTGGGGGAAATGAATATGATTTTGGGGTCATCCTCTGCTGTATGGACTATTTCTGTAAATGTAAGAGATTTGGCAGGGGATGGGGAGGGGGGCAATTCACCTGCTTTTGTTAATTATGGAGAGTCAGTATCTAATTGCAAATTCCCTCTGTGCCCTCATGATACTCTATGCAAAGCTCTAGCTGAGGCTTTATCCCACTACTTCTCATTGCTACCTACTTCTCAGCCTCCCAGAGAAGGCCCAGATGCTCTGCAGCCTGGGACGATGTATCCACTTCCATGTTCCTCAGCAGCCAGCCTAGTGTATGAGAGACGGTTGGTATTCAATTGAGAAATGTTCTTTGCATGAGTAACAATAGCTAACATATATGGAGGGTTTACTATGTGCCAGGCAGGCACTGTCCTACACACCTTCTGTGTAGTAACTCATTTAATTCTCAAAATAAGCCTATGAGATAAGCATTATAATTATCCCCATTTTAAAGATGACAAAACAGAGGCCCAGAGTATGCATAGAAGCCTGATTTAGAACTTCAACACTCTGCCAAGAGAGCCACACCCCCATCACGACACTTCACTGCCTCTCATGTTGAATAAACAAACCATTTATGAGTTCCATTCTAATGGAGCTCTTTAGCCTTTTATCAGTTTTGAGAAGGGAACAAGACAGGTTGGTCTAAATGCTGAGCAATTTCATTCACTGTTCACTGAATGATTGCTTTGTGCCAAATATTTGTCCTGATTTCTTGGGGAACCAAGATGAGTCAACATTGTTTCTGAAAAAATGAACAAAATCTGGCCTTCCTTCAAATCCATCACCAAAAGTAACACTTCCCGATCATACTGCCTGTTTTTGAGATAGACGGAAGTTGTCATCCAGAGGCCAACCTCCCAGAGCCAGGCCATCTTCACAGTGGCAGACCTAAAGAAGTGGCTTTAAAGACCCACAAAAGGAGGCCATCGATGCTCAGGGCAACAAGATGGACAAAACGTTATTCTCCCAACAGCTGGTCCAGAATTCCTCTTAGGAATGCAGTTTTTGTTGGAAGAGCTGAGACCTTGTGGTATGAGTGTCGGCTGCCCTCATAATTTCCATAAAGGAGAGCTGAAGAGGAGAATAAAAACTTGCTGTCTCCAAGAAAGCAATCTTGGAGGAATGGGGGTGAGGAGGGAAGGTGGGAGAGGAAAGAAGAGAACCAGGATAATAATAAAAATTATGATTTAGTTCTCCTAACAGCCCTCTGATGTAGGTACTATTATTATTCCCATTTTACAATTGAGGAAACTGAATAGTTAAGTTAGCAGAAGTATGTGTGATTTCCTTTCCCTTTGAATTCCTCAATTTTCCCAAAATTTTACCAAAATCTTTCAAAATTATAGGTGAGTATGAGTCTGGATATTTTTGTTGAATGTGAATATCAGTGCTAAATTCCATGTGTGGGTTGAATTAGAGTGAAGAGGAGGCTGTAGTACATGCCGGACGTTGATGAACCACACATTCGCATCTTCGAAAGTTCACAACTTGAAGGTTCGTATGTAGGGGACTTACTGTACAATAGCCACCACCATGCAACACTGAGAAGAGAGGGTTACACGTGAGTGCTGTAATTGGTTGAATTGCTGGGAAGCAGAAGGAATGTTCTTTAAATCTGCAGGGATTCAAACTAAAGTAACCCTAGAGTGATGGAAGAATTTTCAATGGGTGTGTGAGCACAGAAAGTGCTTTCAAAAAAAAACAATAAAAGGAGGACTAAAATGATGGTTTATACTAAATATCTGTTTTCCTTCTGGGAATCTGGAATTTTGGTATGTTCTAAAGAAGGGTGCCTACATGACCAGCCCAAAATTAAAACCATAGGCACTGAGTCACTAATGAGCTTCCCTGTTGACAACATTTCACATGTGTTGTCCCACTCGTTGATGAAAGAATTAAGCAAGTCCATTGTGATTCCACTGAGCAAGGACTCTTGGAAGCTTGAGCTCAGTTTCCTCTGGACTTCACCACATGTGGTTTTTTTCTTTCCCTTTGCAGATTTTGCTTTGAATGTTTTCACTGTAACAAATCCTAAGTGTAAAAATGACAACATGGTGAGTCCTGTGAGTTTTCTTAGCGAAGCATCAAACTTGGGGGCTGTCTTGGTGACCTTGGATGCAGTAGGGCAATAAAAAGACTTTAAGCATAAAATGTATTACATGAGGACAACATTTCATGAGAGAAGTGGAATGGAAAGGTGAATTCAAAGAGCAAAAGGAGGAGGGTAACATTTTTCAACAGTTGGACAAAATCTTGCTCACCATTTTTTAAATGGAGAATTCTGGGTACCAAACACTATGATATTTAGAATCCATTGGATACATTTAAAAGAGTGACATAAAATATTTTTTTTAATGTCAGTATTTATAATTTAGTGAAAATTTAAATTTATAGAAAATTTAGAAATATGTGAAGGAATATACATATTTATTTCTAAAATTTAGGGAAATAAAATCTAAGACTATATGATGATTACTATAAAACAGAGGTTCTTGCTCTTAAAGTGGGTTACATACTCTTTAGTGAATCTGATGGAAGCTATGGAAGCTCTCACAAGATATATTGCACATATGCATACACCTACAAAATTTTGTATATGGGGACTTCTGCTTCCAGTCAAAATGGAATAACAGGGACCAGATTTACCCTAATGACAAAAACAACAGAAAAACACAAAGTATATTCAAAACAACAGTTTTAAGACACTGGATATTAGGCAACAAAGGATATTGTTTCCTGTCTCTCATTGTCCATGAGAGACAGGAAACAAATGAGGTGAGCCCTATGATTGCCCCAGTTTGCTACCTTGAGAAAATTTCTAGGTGTAGGGCAGAAAGGGACAACCCAGGCAGAGCCTCACTGATCCCTTGAGTTAAGGAGCTGGGGCTGAGAATCCAGGTAGACATGAGTGGCTAGCATTCACAGAAAAGAATTCCAGAGAGGAGAGAACTGCACAATAATATCTGGAAATTTGCAGAAGTCCTTCCCAAGTGTTCAGCAGATCAGTGCATCTGTATGAGGAAATTGCCTCAAGCAATGAACTATCAGAAAGGATAGAGGAAACAGTACTCAGTGCTCACAAGGGACAAAAATAATGCCCATTCCCACCAGCTAGATTGGAACACTTCATAATTCATGGAATGTTGGTTAGAGTACTCAGAAGAGTCTTGATTCAGTATTGGAGAATAATTAGCCCTAGACTAAACACTGCTCTGTCCTACCAAAAAATCTTAAAAGCAAGACCGGAAAAGTTCAACTGATTCCTGGTAACTTAGGTGATTCCCACAGTAAAAAATCAAAAATATTTATAAGTATACAATATCTAACACCCAAAAAAGTAAACTTTATGATGACTGGCATCCATGCGAAGAAGCAGGAAACTAGGACCCATAAGATGAAACAGACCAATGAATTGAAACCATCCAAAACTGACACATGTTAGAATTAGCAGACAAGGACATTAGGGTAATTATTATTATCACTGTATTCCATATATCCAAAAAGTTAAGTGTAAACAGGTAAATATTAATAATATTCAAATCAAACTTCTAGAAATGAAAACGATATCTGAGATTTAAAAAAATGCATTGAATGGAAGGTTAGACATTACGGAAGAAACTACAATGACATAGCAGCAGTAACTATCCAAAATAAAACAGGAAAAAGAGGATCAATTCATCAAGAGTACCTAACAATACTAAATGTTTATAGATACTTGATAGAAGAGATTCAAAACACATGAAGGAAAAATGGATGAAACTATAAGGACAAATAGACAAATCCACATTTGCACATAGGCAGAACACTCTTTGACATAAATTGCAGCAAGATCTTTTTTGACCTACCTCCTAGAGTAATGAGAATAAAAACAAAAATAAACAAATGGGACCTAATTAAACTTAAAATCTTTTGCACAGCAAAGGAAACCATAAACAAGACAAAAAGACATCTCTCAGAATGGGAGAAAATATTTGCAAATGAAGCAACTGACAAAGGATTAATCTCCAAAATATACAAACAGCTCATGCAGCTCAATATCAAAAAAACAAACAACCCAGTCAAAAAATGGGCGGAAGACCTAAATAGACATTTCACCAAAGAAGACATATAGATGGCCAATAAACACATGAAAAGATATGCAACATCACTAATTATTAGAAAAATGCAAATCAAAACTGCAATGAGATATCACTTCACACTGGTCAGAATGGCCATCATCAAGAGATCTACAAACAGTAAATGTTGGAGAGGGTGTGGAGAAAAGGGAACCCTCTTGCACTGTTGGTGGGAATGTAAATTGATACAGCCACTATGGAGAACAGTATGGAGGTTCCTTAAAAACTAAAAATAGAACTACCATGTGACCCAGCAATCCCACTATTGGGCATATACCCTGAGAAAACCATAATTCAAAAAGGCACATGCACCCCAATGTTCATGCAGCACTATTTACAATAGCAAGGACATAGAAACAACCTAAACGCCCATCAACAGAGGAATGGATAAAGAAGATGTGATACATATATACAGTGGAATATTACTCAGCCATTAAAAAGGAACAAAATTGGGTCATTTGTAGAGACATGGATGGACCTAGAGACTGTCATAGAGAGTGAAGTGAGTCAGAAAGAGACAAGCAAATATCATATATTAACGCAGATGTGTGGAATCTGAAAAAAAAATTGGTATAGACGATCTTATTTACAAAGCAGAAATAGAGCCACAGATGCAGAGAACAAACGTATGGATAACAAGGGGTAAGGGTGGGGGGGGGGTGGGATGAACTGGGAGATTGGCATTGACATATATACCCTATTGATACTATGTATAAAATAGATAACTAATGAGAGCCTACTGTATAGCACAGGGAACTCTCTCTACTCAATGCTCTGTGGTGATCTAAATGGGAAGGAAATCCAAAAAAGAGCGGATATATGTATATGTATAGCTGATTCACTTTGCTGTGCAGTAGAAACTAACACAACATTGCAAAGCAACTATACTCCAACAAAAATTTTTTTAAAATACATGAAGGAAAAACTGATAAAACTACACAGACAAATAGACAAATCCACATTTATAGTTGGATGTTTTAATACTTGTATGTTGACGCTTGATTTAAAAAATAAAAAATCAGGAAGAATATAGATGACTTGAAAATAATTCCAAATAACTTGACCTAATTAACATTTGTGGAACGTGCCACACAATAGTGCAATACACATACTTTTCAAGTGCACGTGAAACACTGATCAGGACAGACCACATTCTGAGCAATAAAACATTCAATAGTTTAAAAGATTCAAGTCACACAAAGGCTGTCCTCATAACAGATGGAATTAAATTAGAAATGAAAAACTGACAGATCTCTTTAAAAATCAACAAATATTTGGAAACTATACAACATACTTCTAAATACCCTATGCATCAAAGAATAAATCAAAAGGAAAATTAGGAAGTATTTTGAATGGAACAAAAATAGAAACACAAAATATCAAAATGTATGGTATGTATGTATGGTATGCTGATAAACCAGTACTTAGGGGAAAATTTATAGCACTAAACGCATGTATCAGAAAAGAATAAGGTCTCACATCAATGACCTCAGCTTTCATCTTATGAAACTAAAAAATAAACAAAGTAAACACGAAGAAAGCAGAGGAAATGAAACAATAACAATCAGAATGGAACCAATGAAACTGAAAAGAGAAAAACAATAGAGCCAATCAATGTAACCAAAGTCTAGTCCCTTAAGAAAACTAATTGAAAACTAAAATTGATACCCTTACCCAGACTAGTCAGTTAAAAAAAAAAGATATAAATTACCAATATCAATAATTACTATAATTCTATAGATATTAAAAGGATGATAAGAAAATATTAAACTATTTTTATGCCAATAAATTCAACAATTAAGATGAAATGGACAAAGTCCTTGAAAGGCACAAACAACCAAAGTCTAATCAAGAAGAAATACATAAACTAAATGGCTCAATATCTATAAAATAACTGAATTTGTAGCAAAGACTGGAGCAATGCATCAACAAGCCAAAGAATGCCAAGGATTGCCAGCAACCACAAGAATCTAGTAGGAGGCAAGAAAAGATACTCTCTAGATGCTTCAGAGAGAGCATGGCTCTTGGACACCTTGATTTTACACTCCTAGCCTCTAGGACTGTGAGAGAACAAATTTCTGCTATTTCAAGTCACTTAGTTTGTGGCACTTGATTATAACAGCCCTAAAAACTTAGTACAATGACAAAGAGGGATTTAGCCCATGAATGCAAATCTAAGTTAATATTAAAAATCAATTAATATAATCTACCATATTAATACACTAAAAAACGATCATCTCAATAGATGCAGAGAAAGCAATTGACAAAATTCTATGTCTATTCTTGATAAAAACTCTCAGCAAAGTAGGAATAGAAGGGCATGTCTTCAACTTCATTTTAAAAACCTACAGCTAATACCATACATAATGATGAAAGACTGAAGATTTTTCTCCCTAAGATCAGTAGCAAGATAGTGATGTCTTCTCTCAGCATTTCTATTCAACATCGTATTAGAAGACCTACTCAGTGCAATATGTTAAGAAAAAGAAATAAAAGCCATCCACATTGGAAAGAAAGTAGTAAAACTGTCTTTGCTCACAAATAACACGATCATCTATGCAGATACAATCTGATGGAATCTACAACAAAGCTACTAAAACCAATAAGTGAATTTAGCAAGGTTTATGGGATACAAAATCAATATACAAAAATCAACTGTATCTCTATATACTATCAACAAGCAATCAGAAATTAAAACAAAAATGACCATTTACAATGGCATAAAAAATATTAACTACTTAGCGTTATATCTACCAAAAATGAGCAAGACCTATACAAGGAAATCTATAAAACACGGCTGAGATAAATTTTTAAAGACCTAAATAAAGGAGAAGTATACTGTGTACATGGGTTGGAATACTGTTAAGGTGTCAGTTCTCCCCCAAATTGATCTGTAGACTCATGTAATTTCAATCAAACTACCAACAACATATTTTTGCAGAAATTGACAAGTCAATTTCAAAATTTACATGGAAATGCTAAGGACATGAAATAGAGAAAACAACTTTGAAAAAGAACAAAGTTGTACGACAGATACTACCTGATTTCAAGACTTTTTATAAAGCTACGGGAACTAAAATAAGGTGATAGTGACAAATAGATCAAGGAAATAGAATCGAAAATTCGGAAAAAGAACATATATGCACATATATGAACAACAAATTTCGATAAAGTTTCAATATCATCTCAGTGAAGAATAGCCACATGCAAAAAATAATTTAAAACAGATCATACACCTAAAGGTAAAGGCTAAAACTATAAATTTCCCAGAAAAAAAAAAAAAGAAAAAGGAATAAATCTTTATGACCTTAGGTTAGGCAATGCTTTCTTAGAGACAACATCAAAAGCACAAATGACAAAAGAACAAAAGATAAATTGGACTTCTTCAAAATTAAAAGCTTTTCTGCTGCAAATGATACCGTCAAGAAAGTAAAAAAGACAACCCACAGAATGGGAGAAAATTTATTATATGATTTATATATCTGATAAGGGACTTGTATCCACAAGGTTAAGAAGAGTGACTCCCCTTTTTTTTCATTTTTAAAAAAATTTTTATTGAAATATAGTTGATTTACAATGTCATGTTAGTTTCAGGTATACAGCAAATTGATTCAGTTATACATATATACAAAAATATACACTTTTTTTTTTAACATTCTCTTCCATTATAGGTTATTACAAAATATTGAGTATGGTTCCCTGTGCTACAGAGTAGATTCTTGTTGGTTACCTATTTTATGTATAGTAGTGTGTATATTTTAATCCCAAACTCCTAATTTATCCTTCCCCCACCATTTCCTCTTTGGTAGCCATAAATTTATTTTCTATGTCTGTGAGTCTATTTCTGTTATGTAAATAAGTTCCTTTACAGATGGCCAAAAGTCACATGAAAAGCTGCTCAGCATTGCTAATTAGTAGAGAAACACTAATCAAAACTACAATGAGGTATCACCTCACACCAGTCAGAATGGCCATTATCAAAAGGTCTACAAAAAATAGATGCTGGAGAGAGTGTGGAGAAAAAGGAACCCTCTACACTGTTGGTGGGAATGTAGACTGGTACAGCCACTATGGAGGACACTATGGAGGTTCCTTAAAAAACTAAAAATAGAGCTACCATAAGATCCTGCAATCCCACTCCTGGGCATATACCCTGAGAAAGCATAATTCAAAAAGACACATGCACTCCAATGTTCATAGCAGCACTGTTTACAATAGCCAAGACATGGAAGCAATGTAAGTGTCCATCAACACAAAAACTTGTACAACAATGTTTATAGGAGCATTATTCAAAATAGCCAAAAAAGTGGAAATTCAAATGTCCATTAGTTTATAAATGGATAAATAAAATATACTGATACATGGTACTACATGCATGAACCTTGAAAACATTATGCAAAAAGAAAGAAACCAGTCACAAAGTCTGACTCCGTTTATATGAAATGTATAGAATAGGCAAATCTATAGAGAAGAAAGCAGTGTTTGTCTAGGGCTCAGGGGAGTGGGTACTGAGGTGTGACCATTTAATGGGTAGGGGGCTTCTATGGGGGATAAGAAAAATGTTCTAAATTTGAGTGTGATGATAGTTGGAAAGCTGTGAATATGCAAAAACCATTAGATAGACTTTAAATGGCTAAACTGTATAGTATGTATATAAATTATATCTCAATAAATAAACAGTTTTTAAAAATAAAAAGCAATTCAGTGAAGAAAGGATAGTCTTATCATCAAATGGTGCTGGAAAAATTAGATATCCATAAGCAAAATGATGAAATTTATACCCTATACAAAAATTAACTCAAAATGGGTCCCAGCAGTAAAGGCTCAGGAAAAAAGAAAAGTCAAGTTTGGGGGGGGGAGTCGACAGCTGTTGAGATGATAAAGGCCTCAGAAGGGCTCCAAATACAATAAGAACTAAGGACGCCCATCAGTAGAATTTCTGAAACTTGCTCAAAGACAAGAATCATCTGGAGTGACCCCTTAAAATAATCTTTTTAAACATCAGTAACTCAGGCTCCTATTGAATCCGATTCTCTGTGGGAGAAATTTGGTCAACTCTAACTTAATATGCACCCCATGTAAGACTTATCATTGAAGGAAGTTTAGAAAATACTGCCCTGATGTACATATTTTTGCTTGTAAGTGAATATAAAATATAGCAAAAAAATTTAAATGATCTATTTGGGTCTGTAATGATTCCAATGTACAGTATGAAACTCATTTGTATACGAAGGGCTATACAGCATAGGGTTTCAGAATCCAGGCTTTACAGCTGGACAGTTGGAATTTACACCCACACTCCACCAATGGAAGTTAAATAGTCTACCTTAAGTAACAATACGGGAATAATAAAAGCATCTAACATGTTTGTGAGCAAGGAATTGAAAAACGTCTCCAAGAAAAGCATTTAACAAAGTGCCTAAGACATAGTAAACGTCCCATAAACTGGAGCTCTTATCATTATCACATAATAACAAAACCCTCCCACCAAATTCTATGTTTTAACTGCCCACAGCCTCCTAAGAATGGTGGAACCCCCATCAGTTTGCAAATCCCTTTGATCAGGCTGGGGGTGCTAATGCTAAATCGTTCATAATAAGGGGGTGAGAAATTGGGAAGAGAGGCGTCAGGCTTCTCCTGGCTGAAAAGGGGGGCAAAGGAGATCCTACTTCCCATTTTCTTCACCCCCATAGAAGAGTCCATCCAAGATGGGTCTCTGAGAAACAGAAATGTCTAGTGAATAGTTTTACATTTTACTGGGGAATTATGACTTAAACTCACTCCTCTGTCTTGCCCATTAAAACTCTAAGTTGATCATTAAGATTTTTCTGAACATCTAGTCTTTAAAGGAAACATGAAAGAGGGGCCCCGTTGATGGGCTTGACACAGTGTGAAACAGCAGCTCCAAGGTGACAAGGTAGGTGACAGGTGGCACTGGGGCATAATAAAAATAATGAAATAAGTCTGCTACTATTTTTTTTAAAAATCTCTCTATGCTAATATTATAACTTTGTAATGAAAGTTGTCCCAGCGATAAAGCCTTATTCCTGGAGGAAGAGGTAAGTCTCTCCCCTAAAGGGAAAAGGTATTCCTGGTTTAGCCTCTTACGCCTGGATTTGAGGAATCTAACACTCTTGGGAGTATTCCAAGTGGATGTGGAAAGATGAACTGGGCCAAACGAAGGTGGCCTGGGAGCCAGATAAGAAGACCTCTGCCAGGAGGCCTCGAACTTGAAGACAAGTCATCTATGCCTTGTGAGACCAAATACAGAGGCAGGCTTCATTCATTTCCAGTTCATTACCATCAAACCCTCAATAAAACTGCATGCAGCTCCTACCTAGCTGTGCCACGGGGTATTAAAGCAAGGATCTGTGGTCCCCTGTTCAGTATCATCATTTAAGAGAGAACAATGGCTCCTGGAGGCCAGCAGGGTGGTGACAGTAACCGGTACAAAATTCCAAGAAATAGTGAATCTCTAGGAAGAATCACAGCAGGAAGATCAACTAGCCGTTTCCTATTCTCTCTTCGTTGCCAACAATGTGGGTTTAAATTTTATTTGCTTCTCTCACAGCTACAAATTTTGGCTCTTGCTGAACCAATGTCTTGAATTGTTTCCTTAATTCTACATAAAATTTGGTTAGACTCAGTAATAGATTTAATAGATCGAAACTATCACCAAATTTAATAGATTGAAACTATCACCAAATTCATTATTGGATTGTTTTATTGATCTAACACTGCCAAAGAGCCGTCACTTTCTAAAATCCCTTCATTTTCCCTTTGCTTCCACCTCCACCATCCACCCGTTGGCCTTCTTCCTGGACCGTGCCACAGAGAACATCTCACCCCATCACAAATTTGACTGCTTACCAACAGTGAGTAGGAAACAGCAAGGCGACACTGAGATGTGAATGCTAAGCAGCCAGCCAAGGTTACTCGCCACTCCATGGATTCATGAAATTCATATTTGTGCTCAGCTAGACCATAAATGACTACATGCAGGTCATGGGATTTATGTGTGTCATGAGTCATTAAAACCATGAATACTAAATCCTCAAATACTAAGACTCCAGTGAAGAAAATCTCACTGTGACAAGCTAAGTGTCCGCCCCTATGGCTCTTGCATCTCCATCACCCAGACATGTCAATCACCAGTGCTCATAATGATGCATGTGATGGGGTATTTAAAGAAACACAGGGACATTTCTATTTCGACTCTACAGTTCTCACAATATCTAACACAGAGATCTGTACATAGAAAAAAAGGTCAATCAATGTTTGTCAAGTGGTATGCTCTGTTAAAAAAGGCAGATAAAAAACAAACGTTTCTAAAATTAAAATTCATTCACCATTCTAATGAAATTAATCCAAACAGTAGTGGATATCTAATATGGACCAAACATTTAAACATGTGATATCTAATGTATACTTGTAGGCTAAAAGAAGTTAGATGGTAGACATAGGGAAAGGATTTGTGGTTGCCAAGAGGGAGGAGGGGCAGGGGAGGGTTGGACTGGGAGTTTGGGATTAGCAGGCGCAAACTACTATGTCTAGAATGGATAAACAACAATGTCCTATTGTGTAGCTCAGGGAACTATATCCAATATCCTGTTATAAACCACAATGGAGAAGAATATGAAAAAGTATATACATATATACACACATATATATACACATATATGTGTGTGTGTTTATATATATATATATATATATGTATATGTATATATACACATCACTTTGCTGAACACCAGAAACTAACCCAACATTGTAAATCAACCATACTTCAATTAAAACAAACAAAAAAAACAGTTAGGTGGTTTCCTAAGGTCACAGCTGTGAGCTGTGGAACCAGATGTAAATCCAGGTCTCTATAATTCTGAAGGCAGGGTTGCCTCTCAAAGAAACCATCTGGAAAGAACCCTCAAAGAAGAGAGAGAAAGGAAGTGGAGGCTGGATGGCTGAGGGGGATGATACGTCTAGTAACCCAAGGTAATTAGAGGCCCAAGTAAAAGCCCACACTGTCGTCTAAGACCTTGGCTGTCTCCAGAGCTGGCATATGCTGAGTTACCAAGTGTTTTTGAAATTAGAAGTGATATTGGACAAATGATCATTGTAAATAACTCTTGGCTACAACCATTGAATGTGCGATGAGGAAAGGGCCTTTCCCTCTGATGGTGCCTCTCCCCACATCCTTTGATGGAGCTCACTCTACCCTTTTGGTATTCTCATGACACTCTTTCTTAAACCCCCTTCTCGGGTATCCTGGCCACTCTGAGTTGTCAGTGGCTAATACCAATATAAAGGTTTTAACTGTAATGCTCCTGAAGCCCTGATGTGAGAACTTCAGAACATCAGTAGACCTAGAGTCTGCATGTGAAGATAGGGGATGAGCTGGAACCTTTCTAGGGGTCATGAAATGGCCACCTATTGGTAGACACCTAGTCCTCAGAAGGTATAAGCCCTGCTGCATCAAACAGACCTGAAATCTGTGCAACTGCTTTTGAATTATGATGTATAAAATAAGCCTCTACAATAAAAGGAAAGACAACCTGGGAATACCTTAAGAAGTAAAATTGATTTGATTTGATTTTAAAAAGGAATTTTTAAAATGGCTTTGAATATGTGCATTCATCTGAACCATAATATGCTTTTGACAGACTTAGGTTAAAGCAACTGAAGAAAAAAAAAGTAGAATTTAAAGCGTATCCAGGGCTTTCAAAGCATCGTACAAGCGTCATTGACAAACACAAAAAGAAGCTTCAAACTACAAAATAAGAACAATGAGAATCAAAGGCAAAGGAAAATGAACAAACAGGATAAAGCGAGGTGTTCTTTCTTCCCCAGGAATATTTTTAGTTTATTGCTTCTTGTTAAAGTTTACTGCATGTCATTATAATCCTGGGCATGAGTTCTTTGTGAATATTTGAATTGCTTTGTTTCAGAAAGTTTGTTGGGAGGAGGCAATGGCATTATTATACACATTTAGCAGAATGTTCCCTGTGGTCTATTGAATCAAGCTAAACTCCACATTCAAGAACTTACCAAGTGACTCCAGTCTATTTCTTTAGCTTTGTCCCCACAACTCCCTCTGTCTGAAATGCCACTCCCCGCCTCTATGTACCCAAATCCTTCCCATCTTTCAAGACCCAGATCAAAAGTCAACTCTTCCCCAGAATATTTCTCAGTCTCCCCCAGGACATAAGGATGATCTCCTCCCTCCTTTTAATTTCCACATCATTTTATCCATACATGCCCACAACCAATTTATAAAAATGCCACATTTAGTCTTAAATAACAGTTATTTGTGCACAATTATTGCCCCTAATGCAGTTTGCTCCTTAAGAGCAGACATCATACCTTCCATATCTCTGAAACCCTTGAATTATTTAGGAAAGAACTTGTCACATAGAAGGAACTCACACACACACACACAAAACTCAGTGAATGAATGAAAGTTGTAATGTCTATAAGCATCCTTGATGCATAGAAAGGTAGAACAGGTGTACAGTGGAATACTTCGGTGTAGAGGAGAAGGAGAAGTCAGGGGGTGTGGCCAGAGGAAATGACTTTGCTGGTGGGGGAACAAGCGAGATATTATGGACTTAGCATTGCAACCAGGAATACCTGCCACAGTGCAAGTTGATGAGTCAATATTAGAACAGCAATGAATTAAATTTTCCACTCTGGGTCAATAGTTCCTCCCAACATGTCCCCTATCTGCATTCCCTGTTTTCAGTAAATATTTTCTCATGCAGCCTGTTTAAATAAAATACTCATAAAATCTCAGGACTGAAAAGGACCTTAAAGTTCATGTAGTCTAGGGACCCATTCCACGTTTGAGACGCTTGGACAACATCCCCGTTGAGTGGTCATCCATTCTCTGCAGGGATATCTCCTATGGTAGGCAGAATTCTAAAAATAACCTCCAAGATTCCACAGCCCTTAATCTCTGAACCCTGTAAATGTGAGGAGATATTACCCCCTTGATTGTGTCATAAGACACAGTTGACTTTAAAAAGGGGAGGTTGTCTGAATGGATCCAATCTAATCACATGTGCCTTTAAAAGCAGAGAACTTTCTCCAGCTGGTAGCAGAAGGAAGAGTCAGAGGGATTTGAAGTACAAGAAGGACTCGCTACTCCGTTGTTGGCTTTGAAGATGCAGAGGACAAAAAGCCAAGGAATGCAGGTGGCTTCTGGAAGCTAAGAATGACCCCTGGCTGAGAGTCAGCAAGGAATGAGAACCTCAGTCCTACAACCTCACAGAACTGGATTCCGCCAACAACCTGGATGAACCTAAAGCCGATTCTCTCCCAGGCTAGCCTACCTCTTGATTTCCAGCCTTGTGAGACTCTAAGCAGAGTATCCGGCTAAGCCTGCCTGGAATTTTGACCAACATAACTGAGATAAAAATGGGTATCATTTTAAACTGCTGAAGTCGTGGTAACTTGTGGGTGTTTGGCAGCAGAAGAAAACGAATACACTTCCACTGGCAGCAGGTTTCCACTCTCTCCAGTAGCAGCCTCTTCTATCTTTGGAGAACCCTGGTTAGTAGAAAGTTCTTTTTTTCAATTCAACAAATTATTTCTTCCTATAACACCCATTGATCCTGCTCCTATCACTTGGCTCCCTTAGAGCGAATTCAATCTTTCTTCTACGTGACAGCCTTTCAAAAATTAAAGATGTTTCTCATGTCACATCTTTAGTCCCTTAAAGCTTTCTTTATATTGTGCAGCTTTGAATGCTTTTGCCATCCTATTCACCATCCTATGAGTATGGCCTCATTTATCCAGGTGACTAATAAAGTGAGGCACTAATAAAGGATACTGTATCAATGCACCCCTTGCTGGCACTACACCATCTCTGAATGTCTTAGGCCAGCCCCACCAACTTTCTCTAGCTTGAAGCCTAAGTCTTAGGTACATGGATAATTGGTACCTTAGTTAAGGAGGAGATGGATTACCTTTTAGCTTCCAGAGAGAAACTGCCCGGATAGCTCGGGGTCAGCCATTGTTTCATCATAACTGGAAGAAAAAAAACTGGTCCAGGAGAAGGTCTGATTTTTCAATTCCAGGTTTCTACTTGGCAGCCACCTAAATGCATGTACGGTGCATGAAGTTTATGAAGGAACATCCCTTCTGACAAGGATGGAGAAACTGGTACTGAACTAGTCCTCCCACCGCAAACAACTATAAAACTGGAAGAAATATATTATGTGACTCTTTTCAGACATGAAAAGACTGTGATCCTTGAGAGGAGGAAATACAGATGTACCAGTGAGGGCTCTAGCAATGAAGGGAGCAGATTTGGAGCTGAGAAGCAATAACTGATAACTGAAGCACAGGCTGAGCCTCCTGATTGCCTGATTGCCCTAATTTTCTGCCTGGAGGCAACTTCTCAGACTGTGGTGTGGAAAGATGGAGCCCAAGAAGAGCATATGGTCTGGCTGAGCTGAGGAGGCAGAGATCAGATTTGGGGAGGGATGAGCTGGCCAGAATTTGCAGGCCAGGGTACCATAGAGGAGGGAGTTGCACAGAGAACGAGCTCTTTAAATCTGCATTTGGGGCCCCCTTAAGTAATTGGCTGAATATTAAGCTGTACATGTACAAGGGCAAGACTCCACAAGAATAGTTCTAAGAGACATAGGACCTCATACTGATCAGAGTGAATAAAGCTTGTTGAAAATTCCAGGCATTCAACTGAGATCTCAGAAAGTCTATACTGTGGGAATAGTACTACTCTATCTCTGGAGTTAGATCTATTCTAGACTCAACTGTAGTGGGTTGAATGGTGGTCGCCCAAAAGATAGGTCTATGTTTTAACCATCAGAACCAGTGAATGTGATCTTATTTAGAAAAAGAGGTTTTTTTCAGATGTAATTATATTCAAGATTTTGAAATGAGATCATCCTGGAATATCTGGGTGAGCTCTAAATCCAATGACAAGGATTCTTATAAGAGACAGAAGAGGAGAAACAGAGTAGAAGGCCAAGAGAAGATGAAGATGGAGGTTGGAGCTATGCATGCTAAGCCAAGGAATGCCTGGAGCCATCAAAAGTTGTAAGAGGCAAGGGAGTATTCTCCCCTAGAGTTTTCCAAGGGAGTGCAGTCCTGCCAACAGCTTAATTTCAGGCTTCTGGCTTCCAGAATTGTGAGAGAATAAATTTCTGTTGTTTTCATTCACAGAGTTTATCGTTTTGTGTTAAGGTAGCCCTAGGAAACTAATATACCACCCTAACAAAACTGAAAGCCAAATAACAAAATGTTTTTGAAAACTCTAGGGCTCAGCTTGACCCGCTAGTAAATATACCACCTGAAATTCAAAATCTTTAAAAGAAGATAATAATATCCAGACTTTCAACCATGTAGCATTCACTATTGTTCAGAATAGAATAAAAAATAAAGAGACATGCAAAGGAGCAAGAAAATGTGACACCCATAACCAAAAGAAGAAGGACAAGGTGTTGGAGGAGCAGAAACGAGGGGAGATGAAGTGAAGGATGAGAAAAAGAGAAAGAGAGAGAGAGAGAGAGAGAAAGAAAGGAAGGAAGGAAGGAAGGAAGGAAGGAAGGAAGGAAGGAAGGAAGGAAGGAAGGAAGGAAGAAAAAGAAAAGAAAGAAAGAAAGAAAGAGAGAGAAAGAAAGAGAAAGAAAGAAAGAAAAAAGGAAGAAAGAGAGAGAGGAAGGAAGGAAGAAAGAAAGAAAGAAAGAGGGAGAGAAAGAAAGAAAGAGAAAGAAAGGAAGGAGAAAGAAAAAAGAAAGAAAGGAAGGAAGGAAGAGAGAGAGGAAGAAAGAAAGAAAGAAAAGAAGGAAGGAGAAAAAAAAAGAAAGAAAGAAAGAAAGAAGAGAGAAAGAGAGGGAAAGAAAGAAAGATCTAGAGATGAAAGACATGTTGGACTTTACAGATAAAATTTCAAAACAGCCATTTTAAATATATTTAAGTAAAGAAAAAGATACACACCATGATTGGACAAAGAATCTCAGAAGGGAAACGAAAGAGAACCCAAGGCAAATTCTATAAATAAAAAATACAACATCTGAAATAAGTTTTATAAATTCCTGAACTTTATATACATTATCTCACTTAAGAAGTAACATGACACAATGCAACTATCACAAGGCTTGGCATTCAAACTCTAGCCATGGAATTTGGGGCAAGTTACCATAACACATAATATATGTTTTTTCTGACCTGAAAAGCAACCTACTTTTCCACCCCTTTCTCCTGCGTTTGCTTTTTGTCCACACCATGAACAAGGGTTCAAATGAAAGCAACCATCTTCTTAGAAATCCCGTACTCCATGCCACAATCCATGGTCTAGAGAACAGTGACACCTGACACAAGCTGGGACAATGTGTCCTTCCCTTTGAATTTTTAAATAGAATAAGAGAATAGAGTCAAGTTTCCCTCAGTCAGAGATTCCTCTATATCTAATTAAGTGATGGTCTTCTCTCAGGGTATCTGATTGGCTTTATTCCAATTCTTCAATAGACAGTTTTTAAGTTGACCTACTTCTAGTTATCAAAAACATGAAGCTGTAGCGTTTGAAGAGATCTTGGTGTAAATGTTTTTATTTTCCCTCTTTTTGCAGCTGGAGATAGTAAAACATTCAAAGAATAAGTGGTTCTCTCCAATTGTCTCCTGTTATTCTCCTGCCAGACACATTATACTCCCATGCATTATTTCCCCAAATGCCCATATCCTGCCATGCCACTGTGCCTTTGCTTAAGCTAATTTCTCCACCTAGAACATCTTTCCTTCTCTTCCCTCTTATCAAAATTCTATCTATTCCTTTAATGTTCAGTCTAAAGATCATCTCTGTGAAACCTTCCCTGGCCCTTCCAAAGCTCTTCTTCATCTCTTTACTCTAGAATTTTATAAACCTCTTGGAGAGCACACACCATCCCATGACTTGTATTCAAGCTCATTCTGTTGATGTCTACCTTCTCACTTGGAGTGTGGGCTTTGGGGAGGGAGAGAGGAGAGAACAAATTGGGTCTTTATTCATCTTTGAAACCCTCACTGATCCTATGTGAAGCTTTGCACATATAATGATTAATCAATATTTATTGAATTCAACCAAATTTTTCATTAGCAGAGACTAACTCATCTCAAAGAGTTTTATCTATTTACATAGTAAAACTATCAAGAAATGTTAAAAGAACTGGGATTGCTTTTCTGGGTAGAGAGAAAAAAACCAATACAGTGCTACCTTTGAGTGTAGCTGGCACAGAGTAGGTAGACAATTAACACGTGTTAAATTGAATGTCATGACTGGACCACGGTAAGTAATCAGAAGAATCAAGTCTCTGGATGTCCTCTCTTTCTATGAGATACACTCCCTCCCATTCATACTTTTTCCTTTGTACTCCAGTAAAACCCAATCTTTGCAATATCGCGTTTCAGTGACACTCCCTCCAGCCCCTGGCTCCCCTCCCCCAGACTCCAGTCCCAACAGAACATCTGTTATCTTAATGAGAAGACTCCTCTTTAATCTCACTTTCCACACAATTCTCAGGGTACCAGGTGGGGGGTTCACATTGCAGAATTTGAATACGAGGTGCATGGGGGTACACAGAGAGCTATTTTCTGCCAGATTCCATTAGTCATAGCCAAGGTTGGGGAGAAAGTTTTCATTTTTGTGAGTCACTGTGTATCTGTCTATAAATTTAGTAACGAAATGCTTATGCCACAGGCATGGGGACAAATTTCATTTTTGCTTATAAAATCCTCGGGGCATGTTTGGATCCAAAGTGCAATAACAGTATAAAATATTGCCCTGCTACTGCTATCTCCAGGCCTGGAACTCATTTCTGTATTATGAGAAGCAAAGAAGAAGATTTATGAGGAGATAAGGAGATAGCTTTTCTCAAGTATTTAAATGAGATTTTTCTTTAAATAGTCATTGTCTGCTAGTGTCCTGTTGCTTGGGACTGAGAAAGAATATTTGTCAGTAGCTCTAGAAACTTGTCTATTTATTGGGAGTCAGGGAAATACTTCAGTAGGAGTAAAAACAGCTACAATTTATTAAGCATCATCACAAGCCTACTTTCTACCATCATTACCTTGAATTCTCAATATATTTTTGCAGAGTAAGTGTTATTAATACTTTATAGATAAGGAAAATGAGGTTCAGAGAGGTTGAGCAAATTTCCTCAAGTCACACAGCAATTCTGGCAAAGCTGGGATTTACAACCAGAGTCTTATGACTCCAAAAGCTTTTGCTTCCTCCGTTACTAGTCTATATAAGACCAAGTCACAGAGATCCCTACTGTTCATCATCTGACTCCCCATTCCTATCCTTGAAAACATCTGGCAACTCTTCATTGTTTTTAGGAAAAAAAAAAAGTTTAAAATTTAATACAAATGGGAGAAGGTTTCTCCCAGTACATGGTATAGATGTGTTGGAAGGCACTCCTAGCCTAGGCTTACATGCTTTGGCAAAAAGGCTAGGTCTATAATTTTAATGCAAAGAGACAACCTTAGGAGCTGAGTGTGGGTCTCCCTTGTTAATACAAAACCCTGCAGGCAATGGGATCACTCTTCCCCTTGTCCCTCTCAGAACCCTGCTAAATAAAAGTAAAGGCATGAAAAAACCACAAACCTATAAGGCAAAGTGAATAGGAAAGGAGATATCAACATATAAAATATTTCAAAGAATTGGGAGGCACAAAGCAGGTGGAGGAGTGGTAACTGCCTTCGCAGAGCAAAGGAAGTAGCTAACGCTGCAGAAAAAAATGCTAACAAGAGCATTGAAAGAACGGGTACTGCCGTAGGCCAGGGTGAAGCACCCAGAAGTAATCATGGAGACCAGCTGCAAGACCCCCGGTCAAGCCCCAAGTTCCTCTTCTCAGCTCTGAGCATCCAGGCAATGGCCAACCTCCCACACACAACCCCCATGAGGAGGTTTGAAATTTATCTTCTGAGGAAATTAAACCATGAAAACTCTGTATTCGGAGACAACAGAGTTAAGACAAGAATGAAGTGCAAGGGCTGAAAATAGAAGCAATAAGGGACAGCCGCCACCTCAGCCCCCTTGTCCTGCCCTTGCTCCTAAACCACCAGCAGCCTGGCATATGCACGCCCCCAGGCAAAGAGATTATTGCGGGAGGAGACTGAATGCGCCCTGAACAAAGGCTTCCAAGTACTGACTTTGGGCCAGAAGGGACCGCTTGCTGCCAAACCATCTCATAGGGAAGCTTATCAGAGAGAGTTTTGCCTACTCAGAGGTCCAGATTAGGCTTTTCATCATTCAATTTTTAATTTTTTGATTCTTAATGTGAATAAGCAGAGGGGGAAATCACTAAATATGTGAAAATGGCCTCTGATGTGAAAGATTGAGACCTAAGAAAAGATAGTAGGAATCTTAAAGACATAGAAGAAGCAAGGAATTTAAAAATACTTTAAAAACACATGACCAATATCATCAGAAAGATAAGAGAAGATAACACATCCTGTGGACAAGAACAGGATGCCGTAGAAAGGTAAAATCCAAAAAAACAAGAAAAATTATTTTTGAAACTTGATAGCCCAAAATTTTTAATTTACTAGAAGTGTTCAGAGATAAAGTTGGGGAAATCTCCCAGAAAATAGATGGCAAATAAACAGAAGAAAGGAAGATAAGAAAATTAGATAATCAATTCAAGATATCCAATACCTAACTGGAATGAAAGAGAAAGGAAACAATAAGGAAAAACAGAAAAAAGCAGAAGAGAAAAAGTTATCAAAGAAATAATGCAGGAAATTTTTCTGTAGGTGAAGCACATGTGTCTCTACCATGGGCCCAGCACAATGAATGAAAAAAACGTGTTAAATTATAGCAAAGGACTCTAATGCTCCAGGGGAATGTGGAGCCGTAGATGGAAGGGAAGAGAAGAGATATGTGAGTGGGAAATAAAATGGCATTGATTTAAGTTACTGAAATACTGGGGTTTATTTATGACAGCAGTGTTACCCTACCAGGGTAGCTAGCCTCAAAGATGGCTGCCAACTGGTCCCTCCCCGTCTCTACACATATGCTGCTCCTCACATCAAGAGAGGATGTCTAATTGCAGCTCTATTTACAATAGCCAGGACATGGAAGCTACCTAAGTGTCCATCATCAGATGAATGGATAAAGAAGATGTGGCACCTATATACAATGGAATATTACTCAGCCACAAAAAGAAATGAAATGGAGGTATTTGTAGTGAGGTGGATGGAGTTAGAGTCTGTCATACAGAGTGAAGTAAGTCAGAAAGAGAAAAACAAATACAGTATGCTAACACATATATATGGAACCTAAGGAAAAAAAAAAAAAGGTCATGAAGAACCTAGTGGCAAGACGGGAATAAAGACACAGACCTACTAGAGAATGGACTTGAGGATATGCGGAGGGGGAGGGGTGAGATGTGACAGGGTGAGAGAGTGGCATGGACATATATACACTACCAAATGTAAAATAGATGGCTAGTGGGAAGCAGCCGCATAGCACAGGGAGATCAGCTCTGTGCTTTGTGACCACCTAGAGGGGTGGGATGGGGAGGGTGGGAGGGAGGGAGACGTAAGAGGGAAGAGATATGGGAACATATGTATATGTATAACTGATTCACTTTGTTATAAAGCAGAAACTAACACACCACTGTAAAGCAATTATACTCCAATAAAGATGTTTAAAAAAAAAAAAAGAGAGAGGATGTCTAATTCCTCTCCCTGGCATCTGTGCTTGCCTTAGTGTCTTCTTTGAACAATACAGCTCCGCAGAGGTGACGTTCTAGGACTTCCAAAGCTAGATAATAAGAAGACTTGCAGATTCTCTCTGGGCATCTTGAGAAGCTCATTCTTGAGATGGTCCCTCATAGAACCCAGCTGCTATGCTGTGAAAAGCCCAAGCCACACGGAGGGGCCATGCATAGGTGCTCTGGTTGACTACTCAAGCTGAGCCCCCAGCCAACAGGCAGCGTAGACTGCCAACTGTGTGCATGAGCCGTCTTCACTCTGCGGAACAGTCAAGCTCTAGGATGACTACAGACACCCCAGCTCCCCCGTCACTACCGTGTGTAGCAGAAGATCCCGTTAACAACACTGAATGGTGGTGATAATACACTGTTTGAAGCCAGTGAGTTTTGAGGTGGTTTATTATGCAGGAATAGATAGATAGAACACTTATATAATACAAGGGAGTAAATCAAGAAGAGGGAGACATGGGGTCCAGGAAGTAAGAACAAGTGCTCTCAACTATCCCACGATGAGAGCTGAGAAGCAGAGCTAGCAACAACTGGTCCCTTCTGGAATGGGAGAATGGGGATTTCAGGAGAGAGAGCTTGAGGAAAAACAGATTTGATGGGTTTTCTGATCTATTTTAACATTTGGAAAAAATACAGGTGGCATAGGGGGAAAAAATAAGGAGAGATACAGAGATAACCAAGCAAATGAAAAATGAGGCAATTGCTTGTTCAAGGAAAATAAAAATTAAATGAGAAAGAAAATGTGATAATTATAAACAACTTGGTTCATAAATAATCAAAATTTGCATAAGCATTTACATAAGGTAAATGCTGACGAATTAGAAATTGTGAGAAAACAAGATTAGTAAGATGGGGGTAGGAAATAAGAAGGAAAGGGATGTATAAGAGCCAATTCCTTATCTTACATAGAGGAACTGAAAAGGTAATGTCTAAAACTGATCATAAATAAGTGGCAGCGTAAGTACATTATTTAGAAGGACTATCAGGTAAATATCAAAAAAGACTTAAGAGTAGTTGTCTCTGGGAAGAGGAACCAGGTGTGGGAGGAGTCAAGCAGGGGCTGCAGCTTCCTTTGTAAGCAGAACAGCAGGGGCATAAAATGTGCCAGACTCCCTATGATTTCTGTCTTAGTCTGTTTGGGCTGCTATTACAGAGTACCACAGACTGGGTGGCTTATAAACAACAGGAATTTACTTCTCATAGTTCTGGAGGCTGGAAAGTCCACGATGGAGGCACTGGCACATCTGGTGTCTGGTGAGAGCCTACTCCCTGGTTCATAGAAGGCCAACTGTCTTTTTATTTGTCCTCAAGTGGCTGAGGGGAGAAGGGAGCTCTGGAATCTCTTTTACAAGGGCCCTAATACAATATGCCCTCATGACCTAATCACCAAAGTCCAGCCTCCAAATACTATCACTTTTGGGCATTAGGTTTCAGCATATGAATTTGGAGGGAGCTGTCGGGGGAGAGGACACATTCAATCCATAGCATTTAGATCTCAGCTCCGCCACTTAGAAGCCCTATGACCTCAGGCAACTAAATAAACCTCTTTGTGCTTCAGTGTTCCATCTGTAAGATGGAGATAATAATAATAAGTTGTGAGGATTATTAAGTGAGCTAATATGTAAAAAGCATTTAGATGTAAGTACCTGCCATACAAGCATTTGCTATCATTATGTCAAGCCTTTTAGCCCCATTGGATTTTAATCCATGTGCGAGAATTACTTTGATAAAAACAAAAATTAATTTTAAAATTCTAAAATAAATCTAGAGATTAATGATTTTCTGCTTGTCAATGTCTCTCACATTCTAGACTGTGCATCTTGGTCCATAGAAAAGGGTTTATCCAATTTCTTCATTTATAAAATAACCTGTCTCACAGAGCAGCAAGGAGAATCAAATTCACTGACACGTGTGAAGTGACTAAAACAACACCATGTACATCATACAGGTTCAAGAACTATAAGTCCCCACTCCATTACCCAAATTACAGACCATCTGATTATATATATATATAATTATATATATTATATATAATTAAGGAAGACAGGTTAAGAGCACTAGGATTTTTTGCCGAGAAAACAAAAGTCTGAGGGAGAAAATTAATGGCTGTTAAATTCTCTAGACAGAGGATGGTGCTCAACCTTCTCCACCTTTGGAGAGGGGGACACAAGAAACCATTGTAGGTTTACAATAAGGAAGACTTTACTCTTGGAAGGGACATTAAACATTGAAGGAGGCATTGAAAGTCCCTTCTTTGGAAGTTTTAAAAGCAGAATTCAGTCCCATGGTTTGGGATGACTTTTCAGTGCTCATGGAAAGGACATCTGGCATCAGAATCTACATAATTCACTGAACTTCAACATTTTGCAAAAGATGTGGTGCTTCAAAGGGTGTGTGCCACCCCTGGTTCTCTAATGAGGCAGACTCGCAGACACTTCATGCCCGAGAAACTAACAGTCTTGTCAGCCACTCAGGACCCTCTGCCCAAGCCCCCCAGCATGTGCCTGGTTTTCTTTCACTCCTCAGATTCTCTCCAGTTTGACCCCTTAACTCAACACCCTGACATTGACCCCTGCCTCCTGTTCTTCCTAGACTTAGCTCTCCATAGCTTACTACTCCTTCAAGGTGAGGCCTTTGCATTTCAGCCAATAGACTAGATCATCAGAAGGTAAAATAAAATGAATTTTCAAGTCAGTAATAAAACAAATGAATACATTAAAGAGTGTGTGTTTTCTGGAGACCACTGACTTACTTGGGAAATAAGTGAGCTGAAGTAGAATTTGAAAGTCCCTATGAGTAAACCTTTTTAGAGATAAAGTGCTGAAAGTCCCTATAAGTAAATCTTTTTAGAGATAAAGTGCATCTCCAGGTACAGTTAATGGAACACTGAATTAGAAGTTAGAATTCTATTTCTAGGCCAGCACAAATTCCGTCTCTCTCCCTATATTTTTCTCCCATCCCATCTCCATCCCTTTTTCCTAGGGGAGCTGACTTGATCACCAAATTGGTCAGTTTCCATCTAGAACACTGATTAGTCATGGACACCATGCTAAAGCTCACGTGCATTGATATAGAGTTTCCTCACCTCTTTCCAGTGGCTGAATGAGTGAGAGACCCCAGTGAGTCTCTGTAATGTGTAGACTTTATGCACAAAAAGATAATAAATGAGCGGGATCCCTGTAATATTAGGGATAGATCATCTCTGGGGATTTAGGATGGTGGGAAAACTTCATCAAATTATTATAAATTAAGGTATAAGAGTGAAATCTAAAAGCCCTATCTATGGTCTGGAATGTTATGATTCAAAGAATCAGCTTTGTCAGAGGCAGATGTAAAACTATAGTGAGAGGCTGGGAAGGCTTCAGAATTGGTATATTTGCAAAAAATAAAAAATAAAAAACAAAAAGCAACAACAAAAAACCAAATTTCTTATTTGGGAAAAGAACATAAAAAAACAGAAGAAATAGATCTGGTTTTGAAAACAGATTTTGGTTCTATAATCAAAAGAGGAAAAGAAAGACAAAGGAAAGATGAGACACTCTCACCCAGAAAACACTATCGTTCCCAGACTTGATAAAGGGAAAATGAGGACAACTACAGGAGGAGGTAGAAATTTTTTAACTTATTCGGCACAGCCTGAAAAAAAGTAGGTTAATAAGAGAGAAATGGAGTACTAGAAACATATCCCACCGCTGCAAAAATAAAGGTGATAAAAAGGAAAGCTTCTAACTAGCATTAAAGAATAAGATATACAAAGTCTGTACAACTAAAAGGCTGAGGTAAGGCAAGAACTTGGAGAAGGGTGCATAACAAGGATGAATTGTTTCTCTCTGAGCCCCCAAGAGCTTGGACTGTGGAAACAACTACAGCTTCAATCAGAAATCTATTGAGGACAGGAGTCTTTGTCTTAGAAGACTTGGAACTATAATTGTTGGTTTAGACGTCTAGAGGCTAGTTGAATACCTAAAAAAAAAGGCGTTCAAAGGATGTTTTTTACATGAATAAATATTCTATGAATGGCTGCCAGTTTGAATGTCTGAATCCCTTTAATACTTTAAATTGAGACCACTTGAATACAAAAAAAAAAAATCAAACGCAGTTAAGAATTGTATTACTAATTCTGAAATATTGTGTGGAAATTAGTGTGTTCACATGCTATAGAGCAGGGCACACTTAGAAATCTCAAGTCTACTGATGATCTAAAACCAGTTTCTGACATTGGTCACACAATCTTCTATGATGTTCTCTGGGTAGATGCAAGTGAAACAAGGGCCACAGCCACTTTAGTTGACATAATTAAAGATCCTTTCAAACACCATACATGTGGGTAGAATTCACATGTAAATTGTGGATGTGAATCATTTTATGAACAAGATTCTATTTTGAGTGTGTGTTTTAGCTAGGAGTCATCTTCCAAATATCCCAGAGCAGAATAAAATTGCTCATTTTCAGAGGTTTAAATTTCTCACAGGTATATATTGGGGCAGCATAACTGGGGGCGGGTGGGGGGGGGAAGAAAGCTATTTTCAACTCTCTAACTAAAAAGATATGAATTGAAATGTTCCATTATAATTCCCACTCTAATATCTCCTGCCAACATATAGAATGGCCTATTAAATTCACAGCTGTTCAGAGAGAGAATACATTTAACACTACTGAGTAGAATGTTGTTAAAAAATTAATCCAACACATTGAGCCCTCCTCCCCTTGAGGATGCACTGTATAAACTCTGCCTTGTAATATAATACCTTCAACTCATGGAAGGAAAAAGTGGTTTTTATACATAACACATTCCATTCGTCTCTTCAATTCCCCATTATTTCCTGATTTTTTAAAAGGACTCTAACAAAAGTATTGCATACCAAGATTTTTCTTATATTTCACAGTAACAGCTTTCATGCACTTTTGAAGAAATTGATAATAACCTGCTTCATTTGCAGAAAAATACACCATAGCTTGTAGCTTCAAGTTTATTTTCTTCAACTTGGCAATAACTTTAGTGCTTAAACAATCAAGAATTCTTCCTCTAGAGCAAATCTATGGGAAAGGTGGTTATTTTAGCACCTTTCCAAGCATTAGGAAAATCAAATATTAAATTCAGTTAATAAAGTGAGAATTTTCCATTTATACACACACACACACACACACTCAAATGTACTCTAGAAATAACATCATTTGATCAATAGAGGAGCCCTCAAAGTCCATAGGATATAATTTCATAGGTTTTAGGTGATATATTTCTATTTTTTTTAATTCTAAATTTTGAAATACCTAAAATAAACACAGAAAAGACTTTTAGAAGTTCATTAATTCATGTCCTTATCTCCTGGCAAGTCAGTGTCCTAATTATTCTATAAATGTAGATCTAAAATTAGGTATGGCATGATTTCAGATAATCAGTCAGTTATTTTTCAATCCAAGTAAATTGAGGTTAAAGAATAAGAATAATAACCTGGTCCATGAAATGTTATCTCTTTGAAATGTGCACATGCATTTAAATGAATCAAAAATTTTACAAACAAAGGAATATTTGGATTCTTTATTTAGAACAAATTTACTTAAAAAATATTAATTATGTGCCTGCCTAAAAAATGTCTGAAAAATGTTAAGATCATTTAAAGCATGGCTTTCAAGTAACAGCACCTATATCTACAGAATAGTATTCACCCAAATACCCAACAGTAGGGAAATGTTTAAATACATTTTGGTATGTTTTCTTTTGCTTCATTTTCTATGCATTTCTTACTTAGTTGATAATCTTACCCCAGCATTCAAATTCTGATGAATTTTGAGGTTGGTTTCCTAACTTCCTCTCCCACCAGCCTCCCTCTCATTCTCAATTCCCAATTCTAATTCTAAATTAGAATGTAATTGGTCAGTCTACAGGGGAAAATATTTGTATTTGTCCAGATGTATCTACCATTGCTCTGAAGAAAGGTTTGGGCCAGAGACGTCGGTGCACACCATCACCCTGAAAACATCGGTAAGGAAACAAATAAGACATCTCCCCTCCCTACATAATGAGGCAAAAGACAAGAAACTTTACCCCAGAGATTTCACCAACTCCTTCCTTGATTTTATCCCTATCATATTCAACGTGGTGGTATCACTGAGGCTTATGTTCATTCATAAGGAAAGACTACTCTTAATTGGAGGGAACACAGGTGCTCATCCATATAAGTCCATTTTGAAATGTAAGACATAATTCAAATGGACCCATCTACCAAAAGTTCCAGGGCAATGTACACTAGTAAATGGGAGAGAGTTTTGTCTTAAGTGAAACACTTACTTTTCAAGATGACTCAATGATATTTCCCTTTTGCTTCAAGGAGGATCTGTTTAAAAAAATTTTTTTTTAATCACTTTGAATCCCCCCCTTATTGTTTCCAGTGGTCAATAAGAATGTTAACAGAAGGAAATGACAAAAATAGCAGGGGAGATGGATAGCTTCTTCTATAAATGGCATCAGGGAAACTGGACAGCCGCATGCAAAAGAACAAAACTGGACTACTATTTTACATCATACGCAAAAATAAACTCAAAATGGATTAAAGACTTGAACCTAAGACCTGAAACCATAAAACTCTTTAGAAAAAAGACATAGGCAGTAAGCTCCTTAACACCGGTCTCGGCAATGATTTTTTGGATTTGATACCAAAAGCAAAAGCAACAAAAGCAAAAATAAACAAGTGGGACTACATCAAACTGAAAAGCTTCTGTACCTCAACCATCAACAAAATGAAAAGGCAACCTACAGAATGGGAGGAAATATTTGTAAATCATATATCTGATAAGGGCTTAATATCTAAAATATATAAAGAACTCATATGAATCAATAAAAAAAGTCTGATTTTTAAAATGGGCAAAGGATATGAATAGGCATTTTTCCAAAGAAGACATACAAATAGCCAACAGGTCGTGAAAATATGCTCAACATCACTGATCATCAGAGAAATGCAAATCAAAACCACGAAAAGATATCACCTCACATCTTTAGAATGGCTATTATCAAGAAGACAACAGATAAAAAATGCTGGTGAGGATGTGGAGAGAAGAGAACCCCTGTGTACTGTGGGTGGGAATGTAAATTGGTGCAGCCAATAGGGAAAACAGTAAGGAGGCTTCTCAAAAAGTGAAACAAAAACTACCACATGATCCAGCAATTCCACTTCTGGGTATTTATCCAAAGGAAATGAAATCACTGTCTTGAAAAGATGTCTGTACTCTTATGTTCATTGCAGCATTATTTACAATAGCGAAGACATGGACACAACCTAAGTGTCCATCCATAGATGAATGGATAAAGAAGACGTAGTGTATACATACAGTGGAATACTATTCAGCCATAAAAAAGAAGCAAACCCTGCCATGTGCCACAACATGGGTGAACATTGAGGACATAATGCTAAGTGAAATAAGAGAAAGTCAAATACTGTATGATCTCACTTTGGTGTGGAATCTAAAAAACAAACAAACAAACAAAAATCTCATAAATACAGAGAACAGATTGGTGGTTGTCTGAGGCAGAGGGTGAGGGTGTGGGAGAGATGGGTGAAGGTGTTTTTTTGTTTTGTTTTGTATTGTTTTAAGAAAAAAACATAGCAGAGGAATTAAGAGAAAAACAAATATCGTATATTAACGCATGTATGTGGAACCTAGAAAAATGGTACAGGTGAGCCAGTTTACGGGGCAGAAGTTGAGACACAGATGTAGAGAACAGACATATGGACACCAAGGGGGGAAAACTGCGGTGAGGTGGGGATGGTGGTGTGCTGAATTGGGCGATTGGGATTGACATGTATACACTGATGTGTATAAAATTGATGACTAATAAGAACCTGCATTATAAAAAAACAAACAAACAAACAAAACAACTAATACTAAACTTTCATTGGGTTATTTGTATGGAAATATGTTAATATAAATGTTTCAGGCATTAAAAAAAAAAAAAGAAAAAAACATAGCAGAGGAATTAAGATAGTAATTAGGTTAACAAGCAAAACAAAGCTGAAAAGCTAATTCACGAAAGAAAAGATAAAATTGATAAATATTTTTTTAAATGTTCAGCCTATCTGGTTATTAAAATAAGTACAAATTAAAATATGTTAAGAGGTTTCTGCCTATTAAATTTGTAACAAGTTTTTAAAGCTCACAATTTCCATGAAACTGCTCAAACTAGTAAGCTCCTATTACTGGTGAAATAGCAAATATTCAAGTCTCTTTAGGAAAAATGTTAGGCATGTGACATACAAATGTTTTGCCTATTTGATCCAGTAACCTCACCTCTGTGAGTTTAAGAAAATAACCTCAAAAATGGAACAAAGCCATATTCCCCAAAACAAGCAAATAAGATCAAAATCAGTATATACGCCAGCAATAAAATAAACCCTAACCCTAAACCACTGCACATCAGTTCAATGGAACAGTCTGCATCCCTTGAAATAATCATTGGCAATACCCCCAAGTAATATGTAATTTACAAACAGACAAAATTATGTGTGTAACAGGAATCCACCAAGCAAAATATGATTCTGTAGCCATTTTTCTGTTTACCAAATTAATTGTAATATTTACATCATTTTTAAAAGAAAACAATTTTTTAAATAAATGGTAGGAAACATTTTTGAACATCTATGGAAAGGGTAGACACCATCTTTCACATGCATTCAGCAGAGATGGTTCTCACTGAAGGTCTATTAAATAAGACATTGGCGTTTATATATTAGAGAACCTTAGATTCTTAGAGCAGAAAGAGGCATATAATAGTTGCCTAGGAAGTTTATATATTAAGAGATCCTTTTAAAGCTCAGAAGAACCTGTAAACCCATGCTAGACATTTGATATTTTTATTCAAACTCCCTAGTAATAAAAAGAAATGCAAATTAATATGAAAGAACATTTTTCACCTATCAAATTAAACACAACTTAAAATTTTATAATAACCAGTTCTGGAAGCAAGATAATGAAATGATCACTTTCATACATTGCTGCTGGTAGAAAGAATAGCATAAATTCGGGGGATTACTCCTCTGGACATTGACCCCTATAAAGATAAGCCTAAATTCAGAAAAACGGGTTTTTATCACGGCATCACTGCAGCATCATTCAACATGGATGAAAACAAAAATACAATCTCAATGTCCAATAGCTGGGTAATCCCTATGTAAACTGTGGTATATACACTTGAAACAATAGTACACAGCCACTAAAAAAGATGCCTGTAAAAGTAGCAATAATAGGAGGGAATGAGTAGGTTATAATTTTAAGTGAAAAAGAAAGACATAAAATGGTACACAAACAGCATCACTACAACTCCGTTTTAGAAAACACTGCGTGCAAAAAACAGACGGGAAAGAAATATATCAAAAATGTATCAGTGTATACTTCGGTGGTGAGATTATGGGTAACTTTTTTCCTTTTATTCCACATCTTCTGATTAATTTTAAATGACCCTTTTTCTCATTGTAATTCTTCAATTGTTTAAACAGCAAGAAGTCTTGTTTAGTCAATTGAAAATTTCAGGCACAAAGTGCATAAGCAGGTTTGCATCTTGGAAGGCTAAAATAAAATTAATAAACAACAATATTACTATGAATAATCATAGTAATAATAATATCTTACACTGAGTATCATGTTTTTAACTTTCCAAAGTAGTTTTTTTTTTGTCTTCCAAGTCCTTATCATCTTAAAACATCTCTCTAAAGCAAATTAATTTAATCACCCCTTTTTATTTAATGTATTCACCGAGCACATCACTATCGGACCCTGTAATGTGTGTAGGGAATACAAAAAAATAAGACATGGCTCATGAGTTTGAAGAGCTCACAGGCTAGAAGAAGCAAATGAAGAAACAGACAGTGGTGATCACTAAAGAGGTACACGTGGGAGGGTTAAACTTGCCCAAGGGAAGCAAGGACATCTGAGCCTGGTCTTGAAGTGGGAGTGGGAGTTTGACAGCTGGAGAAGGGGAGAGAAGAGGTGTTCACCCAAGGACCTAGATGTGACACAGAGGAGCTAGCAGGACAGACTGCCTAGGAGGGCTGCCTGGGTGCCATATGCATGGGGGAGGGGTGGGGACAGAGAAGAAACGTGAGGTCCAAAGTCAAGTGATACCCAGCTCAACTGTCAGGGCTGGGACTTGACCAACAAACCTCAGCTCTCTCCATTGATTTCAGAAAAAATATATTAAATTTGAAATTTAAAAAAAAGCTTGATTCATATCTCTGCTGTATCAGGATCTCCTTGCTGAGTCTGCTTCCCATGTGAAAAAAGCCTTCTTCACAGGTTGTAAGGAACTATTGAAATAATGGATACGAGCTTAAAGTCCTTTGTAAATTCTAAAATTGTAAGAATTAACACACTTCTTTCTAGGTTTATAGGGAACCACACTTTTCACTTTGAAAGATGCAAAGTCATGTCAAATTTCCCTGCAGCATCATGGTTCTCAAACTCTGCTGTATACTAGAAACACCTGGGGAACTTTGAAAACTCTTGATACCCAGGTGCACCCTTATCCATTAAATCAGAAACTCCAGAGGTGTGCTCCAGGCATGGAGCGATCTAAAACTTCCCCAGGTGATTCCAATGAACAGCCAAGTTTAAATATTAGTGCTTGAGTCCTTGACCCAAAGTATGGTCCAAGGACCTACAGCATCGACATCACCTGGGTGCTTGGTGGATATGCAGAATCTCCAGCCCCACCCAGGGCTGCTATGTGAAAATCTTCCTTTTAAGAAGCTCTCCAGGTAATCGGTGTACATGAAAGTTTGAGAAGCACCATTCAAGTCAGATTCATTTACTCAGCAAATATTCTCTGAGTTCCTACTCTGAGTTGGACCTCGGAATACAGCAGAAAATTAGCCCTACTCCTTCCTCAAAGACACGCTCTCTAGTAAGCAAGGTAGGCAAGCACATGGGTTACTGAGGAGGGGCAACTTTTTTTGAGGGTGGGGATGGTGAGTTGAGATCAGGGAAGGCTTCCTGGAAGAAGAGAAGTAGGCATGGAACAGACAGACACCACAGAGCTCGGTGTAGACAATGTTACATTTCAGAGGCAGCGGGTTTGCAATTTGGAGGTTTGAAATTTAGGGAGGAGGTCCAGGTTGGTGACATAATGTGTGTGAAAATGCTCTGCAAACTGTAAATCATTATGCAAATGGAAATATTTAAATTATTCCCCACAAATCCTAGTGGGTCTTTCTCATAATTGAGTCTTCAGAATATTAAACTCTTAATTGTAGCTAAAGGAAATCACCAAATCAAGATGAATATTCAGCTATGAGTTGAAGTCCTTGCAAGGACAACAAAAATAATTCCAGACAGAACGATCTAATACAAACCCCTCTGCCCAGGCTATCTGACAAGGGTGACCATATATCCTGCTTTGCCCAGGACAATCTTAGTTATGCCTGTCATCCCAGCATGATTTTTATGATGCCTTCACTCATTCTCAAAAGCATCCTGCTCTGGACAATTAAAATATATGGCCATCCTGTGTTGGACCCAGTGGTGCTTCAAATAAATAGGTATTTCTCCATTTTTCAATAAATGGTCCAGGGCTGCCCCCAGCAGGGACAGTACCCAGGCTTCTGTAGAGTCAGCTCTGATTCCAGGTATTTCCTTTGTTCAGAACAGTCCCAGGAGCCCCAGATATTATGCACATCCCACACCAGTGTCCATAACCCAACTGGTTTGAGGGAAGAGCTGGAAAGGCTTCCAGGTGAGCGATCTGCAGGTGGCAAAGGACCCCACCAATCACTGGCCAGGGGTGCTCGCCAGGTGAGAGAAGGGAAGATGCAAACCAGAATAATGCACCATCCATCCAGACAAGCCTCAACCTGAACCCAGCATTTTGGTCCCCTTCACCAGCTGCCCGCATGCGCACATGACCAGTTCCATCTTCATGTCTCCAGGCTCAGCTTCCAAGGAAGCCAATGACATCGCTCATGGAGTCATCAAAAAGAACAATTGTATAATATTTGTGAGAACCCATTCCTGATTTCTGAACCGCCACTAAGCGCCCCACAGTTATCTCAGGGAAGGGATCTGAAAGGGAGTGGCTGTTTATTAAGTACGTAGTACAGGCAAGGGACCTTGCAGGGCCCTTTACATTTCTTATCTCCTGGGATCGTCACTCACAGCAACCCTGGAAATACTGTACCACGCTGGCCATTTTATACATGAGAAAGCTGACACTGGGAGGGGTTACGTTGCCAAAGGTCACAATTTTTAGTGTCCTGTGACCCTCTACTTTAACTCAGATCTTTCCCCTGTTTTTTCATTTATACCACATTGAAGACAAATTACTCCATCAGTAGGGAACAGAAGAGCAAAATCTGAATATTTACTTAGTTTTTTGGTATTTTCATTTCTGTTGTCCCGCTCTCCAAATCTCTGCTGTTTTCTAGGACAATCCCTGGCCGTGTCTCTCTCACTCAGCATTTGGAGACAGTTCTCCTTTCTAGAATGACACCTTGCCCTAGTGAAAATCATCCCATTCAATTTTATCAATCCTCTAATTGGTCCAAATAATTCTGTGTCACAATTTGCCCTCTCAAAGTGCTGGCAAATTCTTCTAATTCAGAGTTGTCTAAAAATATTCAAACAATATCTTACCTTGACTGCTTGCAGTCAGGGTCTATTAAAAAAACCCATCACTGCCAGAAATAAAAAATCCAACTCTAACCTTCCTAAATCTGTCTTACCTATAGCCTGACATTATATATTCCTAAACGTTTTTTAAATCAAATAATAATATTTATTAAAAAAACATAGTGCCAAGTAAGAATTCAATTCAAACCAGACCAGCAAAGATCAACTGAATACCAGCCACGTTCCATCCACTGTTTCAGAGGGAGGAAATTACAAAAATGAGTGTGACATGTCCCTAGCCCTCTACAAAAATGAGTCAGGTGGAGGAGATAAAACGTGCACAGAAACAACTATTATACAGCCCTTTCTGAAAATTGGAATTTACCCTTAGCGTGTAGTGCCTGGCACACTAAATGACATTTGTTGACCTGCATTTTTCTTTCCCTGCACTGAGTTCCCTAAGAACTGGAAACATGACCTAATTTTTCTTGTACAGTCCAGGACCACATTCAGGGATTGGTACATAATGTGTACTCAATAAGTATGTGTTTCACTGGATTGAATTGCCTTAAACTTGAAATTGATGGCAATTTTTAAAAAATTGGAAAATTGGCAACCTATGAAAGATCACCATTTTAAGTAAACTTGAGGGAAAGTGAGGGTTCCAACTACGGGGAGATGGTGGAGGGATTATTCCCAGTAGGGGGGTTAGAGAGATAAAAGATGAGGTGGATTATATTCATTGCTAGGGTTCAGACCTGCTGAAATTCCCTGACATCCTCAAGGCCCAGCCGCAGCTTCGGCCTGTAGCATCACACGGTCCAGAGAGGCCACCTGGCAGATGCCAGGAGGGAGTGTGGGGAGAGCGGAGTGGAGGACATAAGGGCTCCGGCTGCCCCCAGCATGAGGCCTTGGACGTGGGTGATGCGCCTCAATTCCCTTCCAATAGGGTTCCGGGAGAGTCACAGCCTGGGAGGAACCGAATTGCCGCTTGCCCTCCGGGGAGGTCTACCTGCCAGGCATGCCCGTGCCCTCGGCATCTGTGGTCCTGAGGCTGCTGGCTACTCCTTGTCCTGTCTTGTCTTCCCCACCTGATCCTGCTGCCGGCCCCACCTGGATGCAGGGCTCTGCCTGAAACAAGGCTTTCTTCCTTGTCTCCCTTGACCAGCCCCCAGCACGGGCTGCAGCCCCTTCAGTCCTAAGAGCCTGGCATTATCTCAGCATCCGGTAACCTCTCATCGGGGATCTGCTCCCTCCCTAGCCCATTCCCTGATGGGCTACACCAGTGACAACTAAACCCCCATCCTTGGAGCCCAGGGCCAGCTCACTGCAGAATACCCCAGGAGTTTGCCAAGACTGTGTGGTTCCAGGTCTTACCCCCGGAGAATCTGATTAATTAGGCAAATGGATGGTAGAGAAATCTGCATTTTTAATAAGCTCCCAAGAGATTCTGAGAAGCAGCCAGGTTGGGAACCCACCATTCCTGCCATGTCTGCTGTGTCTCTTTTAGCCCTTCGGCTGGATCAGAAACACCTCCACCCCCTTGTGAGAGCTCAGCATCCTACAGCAACATGCTGAAGGGGTCCCCTTACGCTGCCCGGCCCCCTGGGCTCATCGCTCAGCAAATACAGAACTGGGGCCTCAGCCTGACCTAACATCAGCCCGGGCACATCATTCCCCGGCCTTCTGCCGTTCTTCAGCTCCTCAGGGCTGAGCTGTGCCCCCCTGGCACTCCCCTTTTATCTTCTGATGCCTGGCAGCCCCAGGCCCACTACATCCCGCTCCCCGTCCCCACGCCTCTCCCACCCAAGTTCATGTATAGCATTATCTCCAGCCTGCACCCCCAGCCCAGGTCCTTCCAGAAGTCAACTCAGACCCATCAGGCAGTGACATTCTCTGCTGTCCTCTTCTGAAGTTGAAAAAAAATATGCGTAAGTCACTGTCATTGTGCTTGGCACACAGTAGATCCCCAATAAGTGTCATGTGAATCTGCATCTAGAGAACACAGAAGAGACCCCACTGGGTCGCCGTGATGGCTAGAGTCATCGGGACACTGAGAGTGATAATAGCTGCTAGTATTTATGTCTATGTACTATGTGCCAGGCATCAACGTTCTAAGACTTTTATATGTATTAGCTTGTTTAATCCTAATGACTCTCTCAGCTAAGTACTATTGAGTTTCCAATTTACAAGTGGAGAAAGGGAGGCCCAGAGAGGTGAAGCAACTTATCCAGGGTCACAGAGCAAATGCATGGTGGAGTCCAGATTTCAACACGGATAGTCCCAACGCCAAACTGCATGCATCACCACACGGCAGTACTGTCCTCCAAGGTCAAAGGTCCCCTCCAAGAGAGGGGACATCTGCTCTTGCCTTGTCCACTGCTCTTGTCACAGCCCAGAGGGAAATACTTCCAAAATAATTGCTCTGGGCTGTCAGAAGATTTTGTTGCTTCTTCAAGATGACAGACACCCTCGGGTGCTGGGAACAATGTTCCCAACCTTGAACTGACAAGGCTGGATGTAATACTGTGGGAAGGAGCAGGCTGCCAGGGACCTCAGAGCTCCTTCTGCCTTCCAAAGGGCAGAGAAGCAGATGCTGATATTATAAGAAAACCACGCCTTAGCTAAACCAAGTACAAACTGTTCCAAGGGCTCAGAAGAAAAAAGCTGCCGTCACCCTCTCAATTTTCTCTCCAGCAAAGCTGTGTGCAAAGATCCCTCCTCTTCATCCCAAGTCACCCAGCGGAGACTCACTGGAATTTTCAGAAAGATTCTTATCCAAACAACAAGAAAAATAACAGCACAGATTTTCTTTTAAAAGCCTCGACTTGACTATCCCAAGTCCAAGTGTCTGACCCTATCACAGCGATTTCGTGCATTCGTTTATAAAAATAATGGGATGCCAAATACTTGAATAAATAATAAGTTGCTGCTCTTCTCCCTCTGGTCTGGCACATGAACTTGCTCCTCTGCCAGATGAACTAGGTCAGATTCAGTTCAGCTCAGCCTTTGCCCAGCACGGACCAAGTGCCTGATGCTGAGCTTGGTCTTGGGTCCGTGAAATAAGTCCGAAGTTGCTGGCCTCGAGGTGCCCACAGAAGAGACACGTGTGAGATACACAAGAGGAGCGACCTTAATTCATCTTGCATTTGTCCCCTGTTCCTTTCTCCTCATGGCTCCCTTCCAGCAAGCCTCCTCTCTGATTGATGGGATATTCTTTACATGTTACCTGTAACCAGCAAAGATTGCAACCTTCCAGGTCATGGTGACGTGCAGTTAAACAGCATAACCCCAACCACGTGGATTTCCTACTTTCCTGTGAGTCCCTGGGAAAGAAAGAAAGCACGGGTCCTACTCCTTGTCTTCTAACTTTCTCCCAGATGTGATCTACACTGGACAAGTTGCTTTATTCTCCCTTTGATGAGTTTTAAAAACAAACAAGACAAACAAATAAAAAAAAAAGAAGGCTCTGGTTAGTGAAAGGGCGTATCCACGTTTACAGAGCTGATAAGTGAAAGCAGGGCTGTCTGCCAACAAAGCTCCTGGGCCCACCGCTCTCACGGATCAGGTGGTGGAACCATCTCGAGAAGCAAAGGCCTGCGTGCAGCAGACCTATAACTGGACCTTGCCTCTTACAAGCCAGTGGCTCCGTCCTCACAGTGTCCTTGTGCGAGGTGGCACCTGGCCTCCGTGAAGCCAAGGAAAGAAAAGAAAGAGGGGAGTGTAGTTGGTTGTTGCCATGTCGAAGAGAAAACAGCCAAGCCAAGGAAAGCAGTAAATCCAGCATGAGGCTACTGCGGGAGCCTTGGATATCCTTCCTCTCCAGTTTCATATTCTAGACTTACACACGAAGGTGAGCTGCTTTTTCTCTTCTAATGCCTATATTAAATACACGCACACGCACACTGCAGTTGCTATGGGAACCATCCCTGAGCATCTCCTGTCTTCTATTCAATTAAAATTTCGCCCTCGCATCCTCCTGAAGCGGCATACACTTTCCTTCACAAGAGGACAGTGAGAAGAAGGTACTGTGACGGGGTCCACTTCCAACGAGCAGGCTGAATTTCTCCAAATCTGATCATCTTTCCAGAGAGTCACAGCACGCTGGCAATCGACGGACCCGTCCTAATTAACGTTCAGGCAAGCGCAGGAGCTCAGGCACTAGACCTGGTGAGGGAGGGGTGGGAAGGGCCTTTGGGACCACACCTCCAGGTGTCCACTCAGTGGCCCTCTTAGAGTCACGTAAACTTCCCAAGGCCCTACCAGCCATCTGTGGTCACAAGGAAGAAGGAGGCGGTGAACGCCCATTAATTCAGCGCTGCAGGAATTCCGTCTCTGTCCCGATTCTCAGAGGACTCCACTCCGGTTTACCTTCCTGCTCTCCATGGAGAATGAGGCTCGCAAATGATTCTTGTAAATACAATTGCCGAGGAGCCATTAGCATAAGACAGACAACTATTTTGAAGCGCTTCAGAGGAGTCTATTTACAAACTTACCTGGTAATTGCCAAGTAAGCCGTTACAAGGACTGCTTGGGCTGATGTGCAGATGTGCTCATTTAAAATCACTTTTATCTATTCATTAAATCATTGGGTTGGAAGCCAGAATACCTAGGTTCCTACCTCATTTCCAACATCTACTGCCTGTGTGTTCCAGCAAATGACTTCAATTCCTGGAGGCACAAATTTCTCGTGTGGAAAACAGGGCTAATCATGCATAGGGTATAAACCAGATAGCAAAGCAAATGACAAATAAGAACTATGCGAGCTTTGCAAATTGCAAATGTGCATGTTCGTTGGTTTTATTTTAGTTCTCGTTGCCTATAAGGCAACGGTTGTGTACAACTTGCTTGCCAAAGTGGAAGTGAGGGATCACAGTTCTTTTTATTCTTTTTATAATTTTGATGACTTTAAAAAATGTTTTTAAGGGATCAAATGGTGAGTGACTAATCTCAGGGCGCATTTATACACGGGCAGTGAAACTGACATGAGAGTAGGGACCATGCTGGCTTAAACTAGGCTGGGATCAAACCCTTCTTATCAATTCATTAAAGCAGGATGTCTGCCCAATAATAGCTGTCAGCTTTAACCCAGTATTGTCCGTATCTGAAAGTAAAGCGCTTAGGCTGAATTAGAAAACCAAAAGCTGACAATCCCGGGACGTACTTACTCCTGGGTCATTCTAGACTAGCCAGTGTTCAATACATAAAACCACTCTTTCTGCTACCGAACCCACCCCTGCAAGCTGGCACAAAATGGGCCAACATCTTAAAGGAGATGGGAGATGCCAATTCCGAGAGGGCAGGAGCACAGGTTTTGTAATGAGAGAGAATGTACATAAACCCCCTGGTATAGAGCCTAAGAGTCTAGTAGAGATTACTGCAACCATTATAACCAAACCGTAAACCAAAACAGATCCTTTTCCAGTGTTTATGGCCTGTCTGCCACCTTGGGGCTGAGCAACTCACAGGTAATATGACTCTAATGAATGTTATGAAGAAACTATGAGGGAGCTGGCGACAAATATTAAATAAACAGTGGTGAAGCATGATAAATAAACCACATTTCTAATTTCCTTTCAGACGAAAATGTTCTATGAAGACAAGAAGAGCAGTAGCTCACTGTCATTAGAGTTGGAATAGCCCCAATTCTAATGACAAAGGTGATCAGGGCAGTTGCTTGCTCAGAGCCCGCTATGTGCCAGGCATATCTGGGCACTATCATTTTCTCATTTCACCGTCAAAAGGACCTAGTGAGGTAAGAATTCCTCTCCCCATTTTACAGACGGAGTAACTAAGGTTCGGAGAGGTTGAATGACACACCTCACAGCTGGCAAAGGATGAGAACAACTTTGGAGCACAAGTGTGCCTGACGCCATCAAAGCATAGCATCCTTCCCAGTTGGGTGGGGCTGGGGAGAAAAGAGCATCTTAGAGGTCACTGTCTCAAAACTGTTCAGATAAAAAAAATCCTGTATAACATATTGTGAATCAATATCTTTACGAGGAGTACAAGGTTGATGGAAGAATCCTTGAGTAATCTCTCTGCTATTGAACTCTCCACTCTCCAGATCTTTTTTACAGGATTTTCATATATATTCTATCATCATTGGCTTCTTAGTCCAACATCATTTATGGAATATCTACTATAGATGATGCAAGATATTGGACATTTTGGAGATGAAAAAGATGGTTACAATTCAATTCTTAATCTCATGGAGTTCAGAGTCTAACAGGAGAAAACTCTACATAGTTTTGTTACAAATATAGTTATATTACAATATAAGGTATAATTATGTAATAGGGAAGAACTTTTTGTATTCTATTACAAGTTAACCACTAAAGGGATGTTGCCTATAAACCTAAGTTATACATGATGGCCCATCTCTGGGAACCCTGCCTCCCAGGTAATGAGCATTAAGCTAAAATACCTTTGTTTAGCTCCCAGGGAACACCTGATCAGGTCCACCTGTGAATGACTGCAGGGAGGAAGAAATGAACACATCCCCTTCCAGAGGCTGACTGGAACCAGGAAATGTTTGATTTTACTCCCTCCCCTTTTAATATAAAAGAAGCCTGAATTCTGACTCAGGCAAGATGGTTCTTTGGGGCACGAGTCCACCATCTTCTCGGTCTGCTGGCTTCCTGAATAAAGTCTCTATCCCTTTGCCCCAGCAACTCGTCTCTTGATTTATTGACCAGTCGTTTGGCGAGCAGTATGAGCTTGGACTCAGTAACAATTATACAACGTTAAATCAAATTACAGTTGTTATGTAATATATATAGCCCAGTGTAGTATAAAGTATTAGAAAATATTCAAGTTATTCAGAACAGGGAGAAATTAATTTCCAGAGCAGAGGTCAAGATAGGCACTTAGGGGATGTAGGTCTTTAATTGGGCTTTTAGGATGTGAATATTGGCAAAGGGAAGGAGGGAGGAGAGTTCAGGGAATACAGCTGATTCTGTATTCAGTGCCTTTTGAATGATCAAAGAAAGCCTAGAGGATGGTTGGGAGTGGTTTGTCTTATTGTGTTCATTTACTCTCCAATTATTGCAACCCATACTCAGGATGGTTTAGTGTGTGCAGGTACAGTTTTAGATACTCTGAATATAGCAGCAGACAAAACCAACAATTTCTTGTACTCGCAAAGCTTACTTTCTAATGCGGGGACAACATATAAGAAATAAGTTCTCTGTGTGTCACCCTGTTATCAGTGCTATGAAGAAGAATCAAGAGGGAAAGGGTAAGCTGTGCTATTCTACATGGATGGGCTGGGGAAGGTCTTTCCCTCTCTAAAGAAGAGACACTCATGTAGACCTTACGGACTGATCACCCACAGCCCTGGTTTCTTGAGTGAGGGAACAGAGACCCCCATGCCTCACTCTCCAAGCCTGAGTCCCACCAAGAAATCTCCAAGCTCTTTGGATAGAACAAGAGACTCCAGCTTCCCAGATGTCATTACCACTTTGTCATTTTTTTGAATTAGATTCTAGCCAACCAGGGGCAAAATATTTATGGCAAGATAGTCTAGGCCGTTAAGAAGCAAATCACATTCAAGTACCTGATATTTCAAGTTCGTGACTGGATTCATTTTAATTAGAATGCTCTCCCGCTCCTGAAAGATAAAATGCAGGACACAGTACCAGAAAATCAGCTTTACTCTTGTGACTCATGAAAGATAAATCAACTTGAGACATTTCCAGTCATCTATTTTTTTAATGCCATAAAAAATTGGGATATACATTAAATTATTTTTAGGCCACTGGAATCTCTAACATTTAGGAGAGCATTTCAGAGCCAAGGATTCATATGTGCAATCTTGAGACATCTTCACAAATTGGATTCCTGGCCTCCAGTCACTAATAAACTTGGTCTCCTTCGAAGTAGAAAATAGTTTCTTTACTATCCAGTTCATTTAGCACAGCACTGGCTTTTGTACTATTTTTTATTTGTATTTTCTGATTTGATGCCAAATTTTCAAAATAAGTGATTTCTGGATCTGCAAACATATACAAACAATTTACAGTTTCTGAGAGTTTTTTTAAATAATATTCACTTAGAGATGAGACCGAAGTTTTACTCACAAATAATCTTTTCAATATTTCTGTCACTAGATTTTCCTGACATTTCATTGCTTTCAAGTTTTAAACAAGAATCCTTGAGACTTTCCCAAAACTGGCATTTGGTAATGTGTCACTTGCCAAACTGAGTGAGGAGACACTGTTATTTTCATTATTTGTATTACGTTTAAAAAAATGTTTTTTAGGGATCAAACACTGAGCGACAAATATCAGCCTTTATTGTATGATGAAGTTTATATTTTCAACACTAAAATGAAGCTAATCAGACGCTGGGATCTGGCTCTCCTGGAAGAGATGGGAGAACTGCCTGCCAGTTCAAGTTCAGGCAGTGACCTTAATACCAGGAGTGACAACAATCCAACATTGTTTTGCTCAGACTTGCTACAACCCGTGCTGTGAACTTTGGCAAGTCTAAGTTTCTTGTGCTTATACAAATAAAATCCCGAGAGTTAAATTCTTTCCAATTTTATTTTACTGTGGTAAGAACACTTAACATGAGAGCTACTCTCTTAACAGATTTTTAAGTGTACAGTACAGTATGGTTACCTATAGGCACAGCATTGTACAACAGAGCCCTAGAGTTTATTCATCTGGCATAAATGAAACTTTAGATCTTTCCCCCTCCCCCCAGGCCCTGGCAACCACCATTCTATTCTCTACTTCTGTGGATTTGGCTATTTTAGATAGTACTTCACACTTGAAAGGCGTTGCCCTTGATTTAGAAGAGTTATCATTTCCTGACATCCTAGGGTGCACAATGTATTTTATCATTTCATTTTATCCCCAGACAACTCTGAGAGGTGGGCATTATTGCCATGGAGGTTAAATGACTGCCCCAGGGCATAGCCAAATGAGTGACAGAGGCAGGATTCGAGCCCAGGAATTGCTTGCTTTCCCGCTTTCCCGTTAAGAATATGAAGGTGAGACAGGGACTGTCCCTGTGGTTTCTTTTTTTTTTTTTTTTTTTTAATATAAATCTGATTCTTTTTTTTTTTAATTAATTAATTTTATTTATTTATTTTTGGCTGTGTTGGGTCTTCGTTTCTGTGCAAGGGCTTTCTCTAGTTACGGCGAGCGGGGGCCACTCTTCATCGCGGTGCGCGGGCCTCACTATCGCGGCCTCACTTGTTGCGAAGCACAGGCTCCAGACGCGCAGGCTCAGTAGGTGTGGCTCACGGGCTTTCTTGCTCCGCCGCATGTGGGATCTTCCCAGACCAGGGCCCGAACCCGTGTCCCCTGCATTGGCAGGCAGACTCTCAACCACTGCGCCACCAGGGAAGCCCCCGGGAAGCCCCCTGTGGTTTCTTTCATCCAGATGCTCTTAGCCTGCCTACCTGCTAGAATTTAAGACAATGTGTGACCCTCGCTGAGTCTCTCACTGCACAGCTCTCAGGAGAAGTATCTTAATATTAAATTCCATATTTACCAAAGCAGTTGCCCAGGACCAGGCAGTGTGGCAGCTTGGACCATACTGTGGTGGCTTTCCATGCAGGGTAAAGAGTTTACTCTCCTTGAGAAGACATGGGGAGCCTTTGAAAGATTTGAGGAAGTGGTGACGTGATGAGGGTATTGATTTTAGGAATAATTCTAGCCACATGTAGAGGATGGAAGGGAGGAAGGTTAGACTGGGGTCAGGGAAACCAGTTTAAAGCCAGTTCAAGATAAATGCACAAAGAACATTTTTAAAAAAGCAAATAACATCAAGAAACACATTTGGCAACCAATTTGGGAAAATATTTTAATAGCAATCCAATAAGTTTAAATGAAACAAATATATACTTAACAAAAAATAAGAATACCTAGTGCTAATGAGCATATGTTATGACCGACAAAATCACACAGTCCTTTCGGGAAACAAATTGTCAGCATGTATCAAAAGCTTATCAGATTCTTTGATCCAGAAATTCTGTCTTTGGAAATTAGTTCAAAGGGATCATTTGGAAGCCTAGAAATAAGTTTTATGCACAGAGACATTTATCGCGACATTTTTTATGACAGTGAAACATTGAAACAAAAAATGTTAGATAATAATGCAGACTTGATTTACTATGGTACATTTGTTCAAGAAGTTATTGTAAAGATATTCAAATATATAATTACGGAGACAGTTTTAAAAAAGAAAATGCTTGCTAAATAATAATAACTGAAAATGTAATATAAATTGTATTCACAATATGATTACAACTATGCTTGAAAAAAATAAAATCTACACTGGGGTAGATAGGAAGGATTCAAATGATAAGGCTGTAAGCAGCTTTTGGCTGGAAAGAGTTCTGCAGGAGGCCCCTTTGTCTTGTCACTAAATTTAAACCAGTCTCCCCCATGTTCTACCCATCTCCGGCCCTAGCACACTTTTTAAATCTTTTGATCACACAATACCTTGCCTAACTTGTTAGTTCTTTCCGTACATCAAAGAAGTAGAAATGAAAACTAAGTAATTAACCCATGACCGGATCCCTTCCCTAGCTTCCCCTTCAGTACTCTCGCAAACCGTGTGAACAAGACAGCATCTAAAGAAGAATCACAAGAAGTCCACAAGCCCACACACAGTGGGGGGTGGCGAGGACTCTGACCCCCCATCTCAATGATTAACTGAGATTACTTCCCTTTTTCCCTTTAAAAACTTTCATGGCCAAGCACAATCTTCGGATGGTTTTGGGGGGATACTGAGTCCACCATCTCCCCAGATTGCCGGCATTCTGATTAAAAGCAACTTTCCTTTCTACCAACATTTGTCTCTCTCTCAAGTATTGATTTTTGAGCGGCGAGCGCTGGACCTGATTCAGTAACAAGGTTAAAGGTGGTTTTTGTTTGGTGATGTGACTAAAGCCAATTCTTTATCATTCTTTCTCTGTTCCTATGAAAACACAAACATCCTTTAATAATAAATAAATATAAATAATAAATAAATGTCTATTTATTTATAATTAAAAATACAATCTCTTAAATGTCTTTTTCAGCTTTCCAAGCATCTTCTTTGCAAACTCAGGTGTCCAAAGAAGCCACCTGGTTAATGCATATCGAGCCAATGACAGTACCTGGGAAAGGCCAGCAAACACTGCCAGGCTTGCACTTGCTGGCCAGTCTCATGATCTTTCTGAGTGTTGTTCATCCCAGCTGCAGCAGGAGGAGATTGTGGTTATTGCTGTGTTTCAGACATTCATTTGTATTTTCTCTACTCCTCAATTTTGGTCATGAGCCTCTACTTAGGATCTACTTAAAACATCATTAAACACTATTCAGTCCTTCTTTGTCATTATGAAGGCAGACATTAAGCCAGTCAGGAATTCTCAGCCACCCTAGGGGGACCTTGGACACGATGCCAAGCAAGGACACAGGACCATTTATCATTTCATTTTGCTTTCTTCCAAAGGCATTTGCAATACATGTGCTGATGTTCATCGTCATACGACAATACATGTGCTGATGTTCATCGTCATACAATTTGAACTAATTTTAACACTAAATTATCAGGAGACCCTAGGTGAGCCAATTATCTAAGGCCAGCCACGGAGTGCTGCCATGATCTTTTTTCCCCCACATAATGGGTAATTCCACTTAGAAGCCAGCAGTGGATGCTGAGATTCATTCAGTCACATGCTGTTTGATAGGTAGGAAGCCAATTCTATCAGTGTTTTTGATTTGCTCTCTTTCATATTTGTCTCGTTTAGTCATGATTTTCATATCCAAGCACACTGTATATAATTTCCCATCTTTTGCCATCCTGATTTTTAAACTTAGGCTGTTTATTTGAAGGAGGTGGAGAGGTTTTTCTCTCGTTGAAGTCTTTTTTTCTTATAAATTTTTTTTCCTGTGAACTATATATTTTGCCCCAGAACAGTAATAGCAAGTGTAAAGGGTCCCTGTTATTAGCTGGGACCCTAACTCAGAGTTTCTGAGCTTCCAATCTCATCAGATTTTCTGGTGGGAATTTGTGATTCTTCCTCTTCGGTAAAGAGTGCATTGAAGACAAAAAATGTCTCTACCCAAGTCCAGGTCTCAAACCTGCCTCTCACTGGGATGCTAATAAAGGCTGAAGAATATTAAGCAACAAAATGTATTGAAAATGAAAACAGCTTGGGTTTTGTATTCTACCTAAGCTCAAATATGAGCTCCACAATTTATTATATGCATGACTTCAGTCAAGTTGCTTAGCCTTTCCAAGTATCAGTTCCCTCCTTTGTCAAATGCAGATAATAATACCTGAATTACAGAGCTATCATGAGGATTCACAAAGTAATGTTTACAAAGTGCCAGAAATATAATAGGAAGTTTAAAATGACATTATTTGGTCTCACCGGCTTAGTAAGATATCCCTGTGTAACAGATGTCCCAACATCAACCCTCCCGTTGACACTTTCCCTATTAGTTGTGGCAATACTTCTAATAATTAGGACTCCCAAGGGCTGCTCTCAAAAAGCAATGACAACAGCAGAGGTGGTCACCCAGGAATAGCCCGCAGCAGTGGCAACTCCAAACAGCTTTTGCCACTGAAGGGTCTCCATGGGGCCTCACCATATCTTCCTCCTGGGTTCCTTGCTCAGGGTGACTGCCTCAGTTCTGTCGTTCTAGAGGGCAGAGCTTGCCACTGTCCCATGCTACAGGATTCTACCAAAGACCCATTCCTTTCGGAGCTAATTCACTAGGGAAATCTTTTTTTTTTTTTTTCTCACACTTTTGAGTGTTTATTCTGTGTTCCAGACATTGTGTTAAATGCTTTACAAGCATTGGCTCATGTGGTCCTCCTACAGTTCTCTGAGGTTGTTAAGTATCGTCCTTTTACTAATGAGGAAACCGAGGCACAGAGACCTTAATAACGTTTTCAAGGTCAGACAGCGATAAGTGGTGGAACCAGGATTCAGACCCAAGCAGTCAAGTGCAGACACTGTGCTCTTCATTACCGTGCTACGTGACCACCCAGGAGATCTGAGCCCACCTTGGTTACTCTCTCTGATTTCCCCTCTTAAACTGTATTGAAATAGACTTCTTATGTGTCCATAACATTCCGCTAGACAGTAAGCTCCTTGAGAGCTTGATGCATCTCCCCTTCTCTCCCACGGCTGCCTGATGCCAACCCAAGTCCACGACTCCCTCTCCAAATGGCCTCTCCCAGGTCCATTCACTCCTCCTGGAAGGGCCCTCAGTGTCCAGTGCATTTAGATACCCAGAGGCTTGACCAGAGCCTAAAATCACTATTCTCATGTCCCTTCCACCAGGGCACCATCTCACTGATAGAAATTGTGCCTCAAGGACTTCCCTGGTGGCGCAGTGGTTAAGAATCCGCCTGCCAATGCAGGGGACACGTGTTCAATCCCTAGTCCAGGAAGATCCCACATGCCTGCCGCGGAGCAACTGAGCCCATGCGCCACAACTACTGAGCCTGCGAGCCACAACTACTGAAGCCCGTGTGCCTAGAACCCCATGCTCCACAACAAGAGAAGCCACCTCAATGAGAAGCCCGCACTGCAACAAAGAGTAGCCCCTGCTCGCCGTAACTAGAGAAAGCCTGCGTGCAGCAACGAAGACCCAATGCAGCCAAAAATAAATAAATGGAAATAAATAAATATATTTTAAAAAAAAAGGAAAAGAAATTGTGCCTCAGAAATCAGTCTGGATGCTCATGGCGTCCCAAGGTATAAATACCTTCTTCATTGGAGCTGCTCACTTACCTGTAGATATGATTTCACTTTCTATCATAATATTTAAATGCTTTCCTGAAACTTATAAAGAGAATAGAAAATCGGTGAAATCAGGCACATATTGTGTTATTTTCCACTCTTTGCCCTGAAGTATAGCAAGAAGGAGTACATTGGCAGTCCAGCTATTTGAAGTATTACATAGCCCAATTAATTAATTAATTAATTAACTAAAATTTAAAAAAACCTTCACGTGGGTCTAGCTATTGCAACCTCATAGCTTAAAAAATATATCTCACCCATTGGCTCATTTGATCTTCATAAAATTCCTGCTAAACAGTTCATCATCCTAATTTAATTTAAGTGAAGAAACTGAGGATTAGCAAATTGAAATGACTTTCCCAAGGCCATCTAATTAGTGGCAGTCAGAACTAGCAACCACCCCTGATGCAAGCTTGGCTTTTAGTCCAATGCTCACCCCACTGTACCAATAGCTATGGGAATGTTAAACTACACCAAGTATGACCTTTGGTTAGTGACAAATGTCATAAATGCCAGCAAGTAAAAATCTTGTCCCTTGTTTCCCATAGGTTTGTGGACACAGGCAAGAAACTATGAATAACCACCCTCTTAACCAGTATCCAGCCGACCCAAACACACATGGTAATCTAGCTCCCAGGAAATTCTACAACGGCAATGTCAGGGACTCACAGACAAACAAATAAGAAGGGCAAATTACTCTCTTGATGTAGTAGACACCCATTAGAAAAAGACTTGCCTGTTTCTTTTTAAAAGCTACTAAAAAAAAGTCTCCAGCCCTCAGCCAAAGATTCCTAAACTTGAACTATGAAGAATAAATCTACCAGAATAATCATTCTAGAGCCCAAGCTAAAGGTCTATGTGGTTGTTACTCTGTAGGCTCAGTAAATAATGCAGGAAGTCACTGTGAATGCCCAGACTGTGAAGGATGTAAGATGTTCCCTCACCTGGGTGAGGGTCAGATGCCCCTGCATGTGCAGCAGTTTGTTCTACAGAAGAACACCAAAATTATGAAACTCGGAGTTTATACAGGAACATAGAAAGATATGACATATTTTCCCAGCCTCACTGCTGAGAGAGAGAGAGAGAGAGAGCTTATAATTTACTCTGGAATGCAGTATCATGAGGGAAGAGGTGAAGGTCTCTAATCTGGAATATAAACAATAGTCTCTGGGGGAGATGAAAAGATGTTATTATTATTATTACCCTTAGAATGGGGGCAAATGGCAGAGGAGAAGAGGCATTCATTCTCTCGCTTTATAGTTGGTCAATTTCTAATTCAGAGAAGGCTTGAAACATGCAGGAACACCAGGAAGTCCAGGGAGGGTTGTGTTCCAACACTAAGTAGCCTAGCAAGGGATCCCAAACCCAACAAGCATATGACATGATGTGCACACCTCTCCAGCCTAAAAAAAAAAGGGTCCTTGATTTGGGGATCTTCTGACTCAGAGGGCTTCTCCCTCCATGTGAGCTACTGAGACCCTCACATTTCCATGGCAACTCCAGGAAAGAAAAGTGAGGCAGTGGAGAACTTCTACTTACAACCGCTACATCTCAGGGATGCCCTTTGCCCGGCCTGAGAGCTGAAATGCCACAGTTGTTCTCTAACTGGAACCCACCTCTGAGCACTGGCCTAGCTCAGCCTGATTTCCCAGTAATAATGCTAACCCCCAGTGTTTTATGGTGCCGCGATTTTAAAAGAAACTTTCATATCCACCATCTAATTTGATGCTCAATCCTGTCGCACTCATAGAGCAGGAGCCATAAATATCCCTACTTTCTGGATGAATGTAAAATATAGCCCCAAAGGAAAAAATAACCAAAAAGATTGCACATGGTTGGTGAATGGCAGAAACAGAATGTAAACCCATTTCCTGTGTGCAGATTCTGTGATCTGACACTGATACAACACTGTGTCCTCATACCTGTGCTAGACCAATACAACCATGAGAACCTAAAATCTAATAAATAATTTTGGCTCCTTCAAAACATTAAATGACAAATATGATTATTTCCCAGAGCATTGGCTTGCTTTATTATTGTTGTTGCTATTGTTTTAAATATTTTTTTTTAATTATACTATAGTTTTGGTATTGTGAAGCTTGAAAAATTCACCTTGACATATGCATAAAAGGATTGAGTTATTTTATCTTTCTTTCTTAATCAAGGAATTAATTAATTCATAATGTTAGTTGCTATGCAGGAATATTCCTAAACTTTGTTCCTAAGTATGCAAGGTTGAAAATTATTTCTACACATAATAATTTGTACACATACCCCAATAAGTCAACCTTAGTTTCTGAGAATCAAATAAAAACTCTTCTTTTTTCTGAAATAAAGAGTCATTTTGTAATTGTTTTGCATAGTTCTTTTTTTTATTTAAAATGCATCTGACTCTGTCATTTTGTGCAAAATTTCATGCATGTACAGGAAAGTATTTCATGCAAGAAGCTGCAGCTTTTGCGCGCTGTACATTTGTCTGTCAACTGTGATTATGTACATAAAAGAATGCACTTTCTGCATGTCAATAAGCCACAGGATAGACTGGTTCAAAACACACAATTTAATGAAATGGTAATGATTTCATTCATATATCAAGCCATGTCTAATTCCTATCAAGGAACATAAGACAATTTGCATTCACTCCAAACACACAATAAATAAATAGTCCAATTGACAATAGATTAAATGCGTTCTCTACCACCAGAGTCCTGATACAGACATTATTGCAATATCATTAGAGATTATTGTAAAGGAACATGAATTGAAGTATAATGTTGAAATGGCAGAAAAAGTTTTCCTGGTTATAATTATGCATGAGGTGAATGATTAAGCCAAAATTCAAGGACTTATTCCTCAAAAGTTTTATATTCATAACTTCTTATTGATCCTTGTTAAAAGGTCAGATTCCTCCCTTTATATCCCTTCATTCGTTGTCCCTTGGGGACAGCTTTGTTACAGCATGGGCAGAGGAAAAGGAGCTACAGTTAGAAAGAAAGAAAGAGAACAAAGATTGTGCAGAGACATGATCAAGAGATATTGATAAGGCAGTGATATGCTCTGAGAGCCTCTGGGCCAGGCCAGCCATAAATGTATCACCTTATCTTAATGTCGTGACCACTCTGTGTTGTCTTTACAAGTATCTCCCCATTTTACAGATAAGGAAGTCAAGGTTTAGAGAGTTTAAGGAAGCTGTCCAAGGCCAAACAGCTACTCTTATTGAACTAGAAAGTGAACTTCCTTGTACTTAACTCCCACGTCCACACTCTTTTTTTATTATGTATTATTTTATTTTACTTATTTTTTATTGAAGAATAGTTGATTTACAATGTTGTGTTAGTTTCAGGTGTACAGCAAAGTGATTCAGTTTTATGTATGTATCTATATCTATATCTATATCTATCTATATATATATACATATTCTTTTTTCAGGTTCTTTTCCCTGATAGGTTATTATAAAATATGGAGTAGAATTCCCTGTGCTATATGGTAAGTCCTTGTTGATTATCTATTTTATATATAGCAGTGTGTATATGTTAATCCCAAACTCCTAATTTATCCCTCCCTCCCCCTTCCCACCCCTTGGTAACAATAAGTTCGTTTTCAATGTCTGTGGGTCTATTTCTGTTCTGTAAATAAGTTCATCTGTATCATTTTTTTTAGGTTTTACATATAAGTGATATCATATGATATTTGTCTTTCTCTGCCTGGCTGATTTCACACTTTTTCACTCGACCACACAACTGGAGATTTCTCTATGGGAAGCGTTTCCAAAGGGAGAGAGGGTCAACAGTTTTAAGTGTCCCAAAGTGGTTAAAGATAATGAGCGCAAGACTTGATTTGAAAGTTATGACTTCCTCAATGATATTTTTAAGAGCTGGTACATAGAGTTTGTGAGTGAGGAAAACACATTGCAAAGGGTGATGTAAGGAATAAATGGAAGCAAACCCTCAAGCTATTCTTTCAAGAAGGGGTGGTGGGTGGTGAGAAAGATGCAGTGGGAGGTGGAGAGGGTAGATGGGTTGAAAGAAGCTTGCTTCAGGATGGGAGAGTGAAGGCTGAAGGAGGGATTGAAGATGAAAGCAAGAGGAGAGACGGTAGATGAAACAGGATTCCAGCAGAAGGGCAAAGGCTCTGGTGAAGAGGCTGGCCCTGAAGATAAGAGACGCTGGGCAGAAAAACAAAGTTAATTAAAGCACAGAGGGAATTTGAGATGGAGGGAAAAACAGAGACAGAACTCCATCCCTGAGGTGGAAGGGTGAAGGGGTAGATTGTAAACAAAAAGAGAATATACACATTGTTCATCTTAAGAGTCCTCAGAGCTAAGATATGAGAAAGGGCTTTTATGGGTAAAATGATGCTACTATATGGTGTCTCTTATTTTGAGACATCTGAAACAAAACTCGTTGACATGGGTGGGGGAAAGAGCATGATAATCCTGCTAGCCTTAGATTCTGAAACTATGGAAGCAGAAAGATGAGTTTAAAGTCATTAATAGATTAAAAATCAACCATCACTTACCCGGTGCTTATTCTGCACCAGACACTATACAAAAAGCTCACAATACAGCAGTAAGTAAGAGGGTGACTCTGGAGGAGCACAGAGTCCAGTGGGAAAGACCAAGGTTTAAATAATTATCACCCGTGATGAGTGCTCTAGAAGAGGCAACACAAAGGAAAATGAACAGAGAGGAGCAGGTAATAGTACATCACTCCAGGGTCTGCCTCGTAGTGGGATCTGCATTGCTATGTGTTTTTGACTGAATTAATGCATATAGAAGGCATTTGTGTCACTTTGATTTACAAAATGGAACCCTAATATACTTACTTCAGTACAATACCTAGTGGGAGTTCCTTCAAATCAACTTAATAGTTAATTCATTCTTTTAAGGACTGTATAGCATACCATGGTATGCATGTACCATAATTTATTGCTATTCCCTTATTGGTGAATATTCACCAATTTGTTTCCAGTTTTCTTTTATTTTGTTTTTTGTTTTGTTTTGCCACTATGATTAACATCACATTGATCATCCTTATTCATGAGTCCTTACATCTTGGGAATTTAATCTCTGTGAGACAGGTCACCAAGAGTGGGTCAAAGGATATAGGTAGTTTAAATTTTATAGGTGTTGTCCATTGCTTAATTTAAAAAGCTGTAACTTTTCAAATTTCTAAGTTAAAACTGAAAGTACTATTATTTTCCTCTCATGCTTGACAACCATCGGTTTCATATTTCCCTTTAATTTTTGCCAATGGGTATAAAGTTATATCTCATGATTTTAATTTCCACTTCCTTAACTGAGAGTTAAGTTAAACATCATTTAGTGCTGACTGGCCACTGGTATTTGCTTTTCTCTGAATTAACAATTTATGCCTTTTGTTCATTTTCTTAACGGTTGTTTTCCTTCTTGTCAACTTGTAAGAAAACTTTGGATATTAAAAATATTCATGTTTTGTTCATTATCTGCAATAAAAATATTATCAAACCATTACCTTTGATAATTGACTTTATTTGTGGAGTTTTTTGTATACACAAAAATTTTAATTTTCATATATTCAAATATGCCTTCACATTCTTACATAGTTTTGGGGTTTGAAGTTTTAATTAAAAAGGTATTCCTAACTCCTATATTGTACACGCAGTTTTTTAGATTTGTCTACATTTAACTCTTTAATTCATCTGGAATGTATTTTTCTATATGACATAGGATTAAATATGGCTTCAGATGGGTGTCTTCTTTCAGATGAAGATCCGGTTGGGTCAGCAACATTTATTAAATATTAAAGTCTCACATGTAATTGGGATATATTTATGTGTTCTTTATTTTGTGTCCCATTAATCTATTTCTCTGTTCATAAACTAACACCATACTGAGTTGATTACAGTGGCTTTATGGTATAATGATATCTAGCAAGGCAAATCTCCACTTCCTGTTCTTTCTCATACTTCTCTCATATTTTTTTTCAGACTTATTCTTACATATAAACCATATGATAATTTTCTCAGTACCCTCCCAACTGGGGACTCTCATTGGCATGGCATTAAAATGTAATACTAATTTAGGGTAATTAACAAGTTTGTGTTAGGAAGTCTTCCTATCCAAGTATAACATATACTTTTCGGTTTAGATTAATTTTACAGACATACCTCATTTTACTGTACTTTTTATTGTGCTTCACAGGTATTGTTTTTTTACAAACGGAAGGTTTGGGCAACTCTGTATCAAGCAAGTCTATCAGAGCTATTATTCCAACAGCATTTGCTCACTTTGCGTCTCTGTGTCACATTTTGGTAGTTTTCCCAATATTTTGAACCCTCCACCAGCAAAAAGATTATGACTCACTGAACGTTCAGATGACGGTTAGTATTTTTTACACTAAAGTATTTTTAAATTAATGTGTGCTCATTGATTTTTAGACACAATGCTATTGCACAGTATACACTACCATATAATGTAAGCATAATTTTATATGCAATGGGATACCAAAAAAATTCAAGTGCTCACTTTATTGCAATATTCACTTTATTGCAGTTGTGTGGAACCTAAACCACAATATCTCTGAGGTATGTATGCATTATAGTTTTCTTCATATTGATTTACTGTGTTTCTTGTTTTGTTTTTTTTTTTTTAAACATCTTTATTGAAGTATAATTGCCTTACAATGGTGTGTTAGCTTCTGCTTTATAACAAAGTGAATCAGTCATACATATACAATATGTTCCCATCTCTCCTCCCTCCTGCATCTCCCTCCCTCCCACCCTCCCCATCCCACCCCTCCAGGTGGTCACAAAGCACCGAGCTGATCTCCCTGTGCTATGCGGCTGCTTCCCACTAGTTATCTATTTTACATTTGGTAGTGTATATATGTCCATGACACTCTCTTACCCTGTCACATCTCACCCCACCCCCTCCCCATATCCTCAAGTCCATTCTCTAGTAGGTCTGTGTCTTTTGTTTCTTGTTTTATTGACTCAAGTACTTCAGATTTTTCACTATCATAAATGAGTTCTTTTCCGAATCAGATGAGGGAAAAGTCATTCATAATTTTGTAGATAGCTCCTATATCCAGCCACCTTACCATATTCTCTTAATAACTGTAATAATCTTACTAGAGTCTCTTGGGTTTTCAAACATAAAATAGATCATAAGCTCAAAGATAAAGCTTTACTTCTTCTTTCCAAATGTTTGTAGCAGTTATTTTATCTTCTTATATTTTTGCATTCACAAAAACCTCTCTGAACATTAAATAATGAAGGGAATGGCAGCCAAGCTATACAGTTCCTGATTTTAATTGAAGCAATTTTTTCCATTTAGAATAATGTTTACTACCAGTTTTTAGTCATTGGTATTGTCACGGTTGTTGTCTTTAGCCTTTATCATATTTAAGTAGTTTTACTTGGTTCCCACTTTTTGAGTTGTTTTCAGGAACTGCTGCTGAACTTAACAATTGCCTTCTCAGCATTTATTATTATGAAGATGAAGGTTTTCTCCTTCCGTTTGTTGATATAATGGGTAATGTTACATGTTTCCTTGATGTTGAACCTTAGTTGATTAGAAAACAACTCTGCCTCATCATTGCACCTTATTCTTTTGATACATTGCTGGAATCTACTGACTAATATTTCGAACATTTGCTTTTATATTCATGAGTGCAGTTGTTTTATAGTTCTGTTGAATAGATCAATGACCACAGAATAAACCTGAACTATGATTAAAGGACTACCATTGAAAAACTCATCAGGAACTTATGAGCTCACACTTGCACTTTTTTTTTTAACATCTTTATTGGAGTATAATTGCTTTACAGTGTTGTGTTTGTTTCTGTTGTATAACAAAGTGAATCAGCTATATGCATACATATATCCCTATATCCCCTTCCTCTTGCGTTTCCCTCCCAAATAACAGATAATGGCATTGTTTTCTAATCTAGTGATTTCCAAACTTTGGTATGAATACAAATCACCTAGGGAACTTGTTGGGGAAAAAAAAAAACAAAAACGGAGGCTCAGACCTTGACAGACTTCAACAAGTCTAGATTTCTATATTCTGTATTAGCTATCCAGGGGAACTGTTCTAAACTATTCCAAAAGCTCCCAATTCATTTTATGAAGACAAAAAAAAACTTTAATACCAAAATCTGATAAACCTAGGGCCTTTTTATCTTTTTAAAACAGAAATCAGATTGTGTCAATCTCCTGCTTAAAACTATTGAATTGTTTTCCATTGTACTGGAATAAAATCCAAATTCTATACTCCAGCCTATGATGCCCTGAAGCATTTGGCATGCCACCATATTCCTTTGACATCTTCTTGCTCTCTGAACCACAGCTTTTCTGTCCTCAATCTCAACAAACTCAGTCTACTTTGTGGCCTTCATAGTTTCCTCCAACTGGAAACTTCCTTCCTCCAGATGTTGACATGCTCACCTCTCCTTGACAGTCCAGTATCAGCCTAAGGACAAGCAAGTCTTTCCCTACTGGAGTCTTAAAATAGTTCCTTGTCACTACACTACCTGATGCTTTCTTTTTTATATATCTGCTCATTTGTTAATATTCTCTCTCTCTCTCTTTTTCCTTCCCTCGTTCTCTCTCCTAAAATGCAACCTCCATATCAGCAAGGAGCTCATGCATCTTATGTAGCACTAAATTTCCAACACCTAGAATAACACTTGACGCACTGAGTCAATGTATTTATTCCCTTATTAGTCCATAGGCATCAGAAAGATACAATTCTTTCTGGTTCATATCTGCAGCCTCAGAGCCTACTATGACACAGATGCTCAGGAAACATTTGCTGAGTGAGAAAATGAATGCTTGTTGATCTTTACTCAACTCTGAAAGGATTCATAACAAAGGGTGGTTGATTGTAAAATACTGCTTTTAAACCTTATAGAGAACTTAAAGACTTTCTAAGAAACAGGCGGTGAGACTGGCCTGAGGAAGAAGGTCCCACTAGGAGGGTCCAGCTACAAATTCTCACCAAAGTGCCTTTTCCCAAAGGTGTGACTACCCTTAGAACCATGATTGAATTATAAATCTTACCAAAATAAGCTGAAAATGATTGTCTGGTACAGACTCTCTGCCTTCAGGCTGTTTCACCATCATTATCCTCACTCTATAGATGAAGCTTGATAGTAACAAAAGAAAAGAGGGACCTTGGCATTAGAAAGAGGGGGAAATGAGGTAAAATACAGAAGTCTAACTAGAGTAATTTCAGCAAACTCTTGGGAGAGATAAAGGAATTTGAAGAAAACTATTACCAGGCCTTGGAAGTACACTCCTGCGTGTTTTGCAGTGAGAAATACACAAGAAGGGCTGATGGTGTCTGGTCAAAATATTCTGGTGTGTGTTAGTGTTCTTGTGTGTGTCCTAGTAAGGTTTCATCAAGTGACGTAGCACAGAGCGGGATGGGAGGTGGGGAAGCAGAGTCAAAGAGAAAAGAAGATGATGACTCTAGCTAATGGTACTGCACTAAACATTGGAAGTTTGCCAAGAGATTAGATTTCAAGTGTTTTCATCACCAAAAAAAGGTAACTATAGGAGGAGGTGATATGTTCATTAGCTTGACTGCAGTAATCATTCTACTGTGTATACGTATATCAAATCATCATGTTGTATACCTTAAATATACACATTTAAAAAAATTTTTTTAATCGAAATGTAGTTAATTTACAATGTCGTGTTAGTTTCAAATGTACAACAAAGTGATTCACATATATATATATATGTACACATATATATATATTTTTCTTATATATATATTCTTTTTTTACATTCTCTTCCATGACAGGTTATTACAAGATATTGAGTATAATTCTCTGTGCTATATAGTACGTCCTTGTTGTTTACCTATTTTATATACAGTAGCGTGTATATATATTTTTGGCCGCGCCGCACAGCATGTGGGATCTAGTTCCCCAACCAGGGATCAAACATGTGCCCCCTTGCATTGGAAGCAGAGTCTTAACCACTGGATCGCTAGGGAAGTCCCAATAGTGTGTATATGTTAATCCACATTTTTATTTAAAAAAAGAAAAGAATAAAAGAAGGATGGAGGGAGCAGGCCTTGGTATTCATGGAGACCACTCAGGAACAAATGCCACACTGAGTGAAAGGAGTGAGCTTGCATCTATTTCCACCCTGAGTTTTGCAGATATCAGAGGAAGAAGATCAGAGATGGTCAATGATGCCACCAAGACCAAAGAGCTAAGGGTGGAGAGGAAACAGGCAGAGTGCAGACCTGTCTTGCTGCCCGCCTCTGCCATTGACTGCCTGAGAGTTTTGGTCAGGGCCCTTCCCAGCATTACCTGTCAAATAAAGGGGAGGGGGCAACAGGGGGAGGGAAACAGGAAGGGAGGGGGAGGCACTAGATGCTTCCAACTCAGACTCTCAAGTCCAATATTTGCAGTATTCTCGCAAATGAGAGCTGGGAATTCAGGAAGAATGGTATTCTAAAGGATCCATTCTTCAAAAAATGCTAGTAATTTGTCTTTTGAAAGGTAACCTTTTTAGCATAAAAAAAAAAAAAAAAATTCAGGCTCACAGCCTCCACAGGTCACCAGGGAGGAAACTCTTCATCATGCTGTTTCTGCTCTTAATTAATTTAAGCATCTGTCTGTTATCTTCAGAAAATCATCTTCTGGGAAAAGGGGAAGTTGATATTTTTAAGCATAATTTTTGATATTTGATATTGATATTTTAATAAAAATATATTTTTATTTGATATTATATTTGATATTATAAATATTATAAATATAAATATTATAATATAATTTGGAGGATCAAATTGATTCTTTGTGTTATAAATATATTTATTATAAATATTATAAATATCAAATATTTATTTGATATTATAAATATATATATTTCTTTGATATTTTAAGCATAATAATCACATGAAAGGTCTTAGCAGTGAAAAAGAGTGGGCCAGGTTCCCCAACAGCTGGTTCAGAGTGGTGGCACAAGGGGAACGACAGTCAGGGGACAGCAAGAGTGGGGGAAGGGGAGAGAGGGTCAGAGTCAGAACTCTGTGGGCCACAGTCATGCATGAGTTGGAAGCACTGGGGCTTTTAAAGCAGAGGAATGACCAGCAGAGCTTTGAGGAAGGAAAATCCAAATCAGGAATTTTCTGAAGCGCCCTCTACAACATCCCCTGAACACTGATGAATTGACCCAGGAGCTCCTTAACCCCATCCTGGCCTTGGTGGTGGTTTCCTTTCCAGATGCCACTCCAAGAAGGAGGATGGAGCAGATGTGGGAACCCCTGTCTCTGCCAGGACGGAAGGAAAGACAAGAGAGGCAATGCTCCGTGTGTGTGTGTGTGTGTGTGTGTGTGTGTTGCAGGGGGTGAGGTTTACAGATAGGATTCCTGCTCACGCCCTGACCGTTTCCACCTCTGAATTTCTGGTGTACAGTCATTCATACAGCTTTTAGCATTTCATGCGCTTAGAAGCACTTCTCAGCCCTGGCACTGTTGGCATTTTGGGTCAAATGACTCTTTGTTGTGAGCATGTAGGATGCTTAGCAGTATCCTTGGCCTCTACCCACTAGATGCCAGTAGCACCCCTTCCCCTCCCAGTTATAACAACCCAAAGTGTCTCCAGACAGTGCCGATGCCCCCGAGTTGAGAACCATAGCTGGAGATTGTGTGTGTCACACTGGCTTTTCAGGCGTGACTTCAGATCCCTGAGAATACAGACCAGGCTTGTTCTTTGCTGCTCACCTGCCTCAGAAACCTAGTTTTGAGTCTCAGATCTGCCACTAAGCCTACACGCCATCATTTGATTACAAGTATAGAAGGAGAAGGTATATTCTCAAATGTTTTCATATCATGTATAGATTCTATACCAATATATCAATCACTATCAATCAAAAAGTATACAGAAGCTCATGCTTAGAATTTATTATAATTGACATGAGATTGAGAGCTACAAGCGTTGTTACCAACCAACGACCTCGTATAATTATCTGCCAGCTCTGTCACTAAAGAGCTGTGTGTGAGCTTGGACAAGTTGTTTAGCATCTCTGGGCCTCAGTGGTCTCATTTTTGAAGACAAGTATTTAAGGACCGTAAATAACCTCAAAGGCACTACAGTCTGGGATCCATGTCTCAGTTGGGCTATGCTATGTTCTTAGTGGATCCTGCATGGAGGTCCTTCGATCTGAGCCTTGGCTGAAGCACCAAGACAGTGAATGCCAAGTCCTCGTGCACAATGAGGTAGAAGACTCTTGGCAAACTACCCACATCTGGCCTACCCCTGGAGTTGGATGATGGATGAGAGGAAAAGCTGGACCAATTTTTCACTCTTATAAACAATGCTGCCGTGAAAACTCTTGTAAATCTTTCATAATTTACATATGTAAGTGTTTCCTTAGGGTAAACACCGAGAGGCTGGATTACTGAATTAAAAGTGTATGCATATTTTCAGTGTAAGTAGAAACTGTGAAATTGCTCTCCGAGAATTCAGTTTCTACTGCCACCAGCAATAAATGAGAGGAGTTGTTTTTCTGTGCCCTTTCTAACACTTGATAGTCCCAATATTTTAGATTTTTCCAATATGTTGTATTTTTTAAATGTTATCCCATTTTTGTTTTATCATTTGTACGTTCCTGATGGTCATTGGCCTTGAGTCCTATTCATGTTTGGTGCCTAGCAGAGTCACTGTATGAAATAAATACTAGTAAGTATTTTTATAAGATTTTCCAAATACAACAGCAAAAGCAAAATTTAACAGATGATGTGCCAGGAGGTACACAAGGCACTTTATACACATTTCCTCATTAATTCCCTCAACTGTTCTCTAAAGTAATTATTTTTCCTTCCCATTTGATAAAAAAGAAACGGAAGCCCTGCAAGATCAAGTACATTCCTCAAGGTCACAAGGATAATAAGACAACACAACTTCCAGCTCAGGTCTGACTCCAGAAACTGAGTCACGTTCCACCTGGTCACCCCCCAAATCTTGGGTGAGCACCTACTCTGGGCAAGAGCTGCAGGGGGCTTACGATCATGAATGCTGTGCCCATTCCAGGCACAACTGGGAGGATTTGACATACTTTGATATAAATACAGAGAATCACACACAGTGAGCTTTACCACTTACCGCTCACCAAATGCTTTCTTCCCACCGCCCATTCGGTACGCACTTCAAGTCTTTAGGAAGAGAGGGCAGGGCCTATTTGAAGCCTGTCCATCCATATCTTGCAGATGTGAAACCTGAGTCTCAGAGAGGTTGTGAGTTGTCCAAGAGCACCCAGCTGACAAGTGGTAGGAGAGACTGAGTACCCGAGGAGGAACCCAAGTAGGAAAGACAACCGGAGTACCTGCAGGAGGTCTGTGGAGGCTGAGCAAACAAGGAAGGCCCTGGAAGAGCAGACCTTGACAGGAGCCTAGAGTATGGGAAGGTTTCTGGGGTGAGAGGGAACACAAAGAGTCAATTTGATCCTCCAAATGTCAACACCAAAGGGACAGAAGTTATCAGTATTTTTCTGGAGCTCAGATTCATGCAGGTGCTTTGTTCTTCTCTGTGGTGAGAGTTGTAATCACTCTCCTTCCTCCACCACTAAAGCCTCTGGACCCCAACTGAGATCTTGCCCTCAGGACCCTTCATTTATAAAGGCTGGCATTTGGGCTCCAAGAGGGCAAGAGGGGACCTGAGGTATGTTGCACAGTCTCTGGTCCCACACAACCTCGTGTTTCCTTCTGTGATGGGACCAGTTAGAGTCTCCTAATGGTCTCTCCCACTTTGGCCAGTCACCCCATTTCTAACTTTTTTGGGAGTAGAGACCAAATCCTACTCTTCTCCGTATCTCCCTGCCCCATCCCACCCTGTCTCCACCTACGAGGCCTAGCACTACTGCTACCAACACGTTCACAGCATTTCACAGTTTACAAAATTGCTCTGTAGCCAGGAGTGGATGTTCTTTATCTGAAATCTGGAACTTTTACAATGTGAGGGGTCCTCTATTCGAAAAATAATACAAAATAATAAATCAAAATGAAGTTAAAATGAATAATTATTTGGAATTGGAAATAAATGATTCCAAATTGCAAATTTTAGAAAGTGGACAAATAGGATAAATATCACGAAATCTAGAAAACAACATAGTTCTCTTATCTCTAATCATCTGCCTGATACACCTCTACAATCTTTTGTTCTACATTTTGGGGCTGCACCCTCTTTGATCCTCTTTTCATATGACAATGATTTGCTAAACATATTTACATAAGACCATTAAAAAATTAATTCCATCTTTCCTCCAGTATGATTGATTAAAACTTCTTTTTTATTAGTAGTAGTTGGGATACATGAAACATGTGACTTTACACACAGACAGAGTTGCTGACTGTGATACTTCTGTGGGTTTGTACTCTACAAATACAGGTATTCTGAGAAATTCCATTTCACATGATTCCCATCAAATAACAGAACTATAGTGAATTTATAATTGTATACATTATAGACTATATTCTCAATAGGAGAGAACTTCCATTTGACCATTAGATCAGTACCAAACCTCCCACTTGGAGGTTTACACATCTCAAGGTTGGAAGAATTTCCCACAGACGAGCTCCTAGTTCTGTGCATTTCATATGGTGTTTCTCCTGCATCACCCAACCAGGTCTGATGGCTGGTGCCATGGGACATGTTCATATGGCCTCTGCCCCTACACCTTTATGTCCTAATACCAGGTGAGTCAGCACAGTGACATCCCCCAAGACAAGCAACAGTAATTTATCCCCGAGAGTGACTGGGACCAAGTGAATATATCCCACTGAGCCCAAACAAATGTATCCCCCAAATCAAGTCTCCTCTAGCCTATCCCAGAAAGGCCCACAGCCGTTCCATGCCGCCTGACCCAAGGGGGGCGTATGATGGAGTAGAAAACAGGGTGGAAATCAGAGTGAAAAGAGACAATGTTCTTAACCAATGGCAGATACAATCTCTTACTTTTGTAGATTTTACAGAAAGACCTGATCACGTTAACATGGTATGAGGGGCCCTAAAGCTTTATCTTCATTGGCCTTAGGATAGATCCACCTCTGCTCTGGCTCCTGGTTCCATAGAAGACACTATGAATCCACATTTGTAGCACTGACTAACTTTTTGCAAAAATTGGAATAGCAGAAGCAGAGGAACTAAATTTGAATACAGACCCTGAATCTGATTAGTTGGTGGCTTTGGACAAGTGACTTATCTTCACTGAACTTAGTTTCCTAATCTGTAAAATGGAAACATTAATACCAGTCTCAGGAAGCCACGTGGAGGATTAAATGTAAGGAAAGTGCCGAGCACACAGTGGGCACACTAGCACTGTTGCTGCAGTTGCACACTGAACAAATCGGTTGAAAATGGAGACAATTGGAAGGTGGGTCTCATCTTCCTGTGCTAACAACCCCTTAGGTGCCTTCAGCTCAGAAACATTCTATGATTCAAAGTTCCCATAGACATAAACCAGGGAAGAATTTAAAGAAATAGTTACATTTTTCACAGGCTAATCTGTGGCTCCATGTGGGTCAAAGAAGATTAAGGGCTCCTGGAAATTCAAAGGCTGATTACTTCAAATCCCATCCCAGGAGTCAAGAGGGATACAGCACAGCTCAATATTTTGTGCACAAGCCAGAACTTTTAAGATAAGCATTTCAGGGGAAGCTAACATAAGGTGAAGGGTTTCCAGAAAGCTGTGACTTTAAAACAAATCCAATGCAGCAGAGCCCTGCTCATAGCCTTCGCACTCAGTTGGCCCCCTCCCTGAGCCTGTGGCCAGGTCCCATCCCTGGCTCAGATGCCCTTGTCGCTGCTGGAAACCAATTCCTCCCTGCAGCATCTGAGGGCCAGGAGAACTCAGAAAAGGCTGCTCTGGAAGCCAGTCGCCTCCTGACTTTGTATCTTCCTTCCCAGCCCCTCCTCCAAGCTCTGCTAAAGGTGTCTGCACTTAATGTGGAACAAATTAAATGACAGCTTAAATCTTGTAACGGGCCAGGCAGGGGGTGAGGTGAGCACTGCCTCTTCAAGAAGGTGATTGATTCATCTCCTCCGTCTCTGGGGAGAAGGGCCGATGGGCAGAGAGAGAAGACTGGTGAGCGTGGAATTAGGAAGGGAATCACTCTGTGCTGCCCCCTGCAGGCTGACCCAGCTCAAGGCCTTTGAAAGGTACTGTCCTGGAGCTTGGAGTACCTGCAAGAAGCAGGATTCCAACAAGGAGGTCTCGATCGTCTTGGAGTGCTTTCCCCCATTGCACAATCATACTCCTTGTCAGCATTTACTATGTGCCTACCGCATGCCTTCTGTGTGTCAGGTATTGACACACATTCAATACATTTTTTATCTCATTTAATCCTCACCGGACCCCAACAAAATAAGTTTTATTACGGTGGGGGTGGGGGTGGGAACTGATGCTTAAAAAGAGGTTATGGTGACTTGCCCAGGGTCACACAGAGCCCAAATCACAGCCGTCTAGGAATCTCTGATTAGTCCAAGGTTTCTGATGGTTTGTTCTGATAAAGCAAATCTTTGCCGAGTCTTGAGCATGTGCATACAGACTTGCCCAGTATGACCTTGAACCCTCAGAGGGTAAAACAGCCAGGAATCAGGGCTCCAAAGAAGGAATCAGAGCAAAGTCTTCCGAGAAAACTGGTCAGGACCAGCAGCCTGATGGTGAACTTGTGCCATCCAGACTCAGCAAACAGACGTGGGGCTCAGCAACGGGCAGCCGGCTCACGACAACAGCCGATCCTGAACTGACTTCAGGTGGGCTTCTTTAAACCCACCACCCAGGCTTCCTTGTCGCACTTGAGTTTTTGCCTTTATGAGCCCTAGCCTCACCTTTGGTCTAGGAGATTCTTCACAAGGGCTGCTCTCCCTCAGACTCCCTTCTCTCTAAGAAATCCCAGGGCTCAGAGCCGCCCCTGCATCATTCTCCGACAGCGAAACTGAAGGCCTCCATCCCTTGCTGGCTATTCCCTCTGATGGTGAGGGTGTCCCTGCCTTGCCTGGGGATTAATTCAGTTTAACTCTCACAGGTCTCAAAGTCTTCGTTTCTCTTTTATCAGTTAGTTTTCCTTGAACTACTGCCTAATTAAGTTTCCCTCTCCAGGCTTAATCCCCCAGGCTTAATCCCCTGTAATCTAATTTACACATCACTGGCAGGTGAAATTTACCAAAGTTTAGCTTTGATCATGTCAGCCCCTACCCCAAATCCTTCCATAGGGGTCCCCCTTCGAATAAAGTCAAGCCCCTTATTCCAATATTCACATCACTCTTTACTCAAGTCAAACGGAACCACCTCGTGTTCCCTGACCAGAGGGCATATCTCACTTCTGTTAGGACTACTGGTCCACACCTCACCGTGATGGTCTCCAGACCTGGATGAGAATAGAGAGGACTTTCTGGAGGAAGGCAGAGCTGAGCCTCCACAATGGCAGGTTCAAGGACCTCCCCGGGAATCAAAGAAATAGGCAGCTATCCATGCAGAAATCTGGGTCCATCTCCAGGGGAAATCAGGAGTCACAGACCAGAGCAAACAACTGGACAAATTCTGAGATTCAGGAGCACTTTTGCTCTCCCACATCTGTTCCCTACATCTGTGCCTTCTTCCATAAAAACCCTTACAACAAAAGCAGCTCTAGGGCAGGAGGGCCAGAGGGCTGAGGTGGCAGGATCCCACTTGTAAGAGGTGGAGAAATCCCTGAGGGAGACAGTAGCTGTTGAAAGGGGAATAAATCCTTCTGGGGTGGACCAGGAGAAGTGAGCCTGGGACGGAGAACGTGCCTGGTGGCTGGGACATGGGAGGGGCATCCAGGTCGGGTAACCAGCTCAGGACAGTGGCAGGAAGTCATCTTCGACTGTACATCAGACAGAGAAACAAATGAATCCTGAACAAATGAAGAAATCTCTGCCGCCCAGCAGCTGCCCGCTGGTTGTTTCAAATAAATAAATAAACGAGCACAGCACATCTGGGCCCCTATACCATCTGCACAGTGAGAAGTCTTGGCTGTGCTGCTTCCAAGGGCTCTGCCAGCACCGATGTTCTATTTTTTCCTTTTTTTTTTTCCTCTTGGATACTACATGGAAATAAGGTCTGGGAAGGTGGGCCCATTTTCACAGTTGAGAGCACACATTCTGAAGTTGGCTTCGGAAGAGACTGTCCTTTAGCGAGTGAAAGTGAAGTGAGAAATGAAGGTGATTTGTGTTTGTGCTTCACGTGTTTCTCTATTTGCTTTAAACACAGACAATATTTAGTAGCACGTGCAGCTTCTAAATCCTCCTGATATTTCCAGAGCCAAGAATTGCTGGCAGCCTAACATAGAAACTTAGTCCAAATTGGTTTCTTTTGTAAGAAAGAGAATAAGAAGCAGGGGGCCACACCTGAAGGCTGGTGGCCTTTTTCCTCAGTTCCGATCCATCTATAAATGTATAATTGCCATCCTCTGCACAAGAAAAGGCAAAGGAGTGTCAAGAATAGCTTGAACCAAAGAAGTGACAATGTCACGTGCTGGCTGGAGCTGAGTCATGCAGCAATAATGACCATAATTTGGTTAGGTTTCTACTTATTACTATACACGTTGTTAATTGGAATCAAAGAAAGAAAATTACTGGGAGAGGGAAGTAAAGAGACAGAATTACTCCAGGAAATCAGGGAAGAAGTGAAATGAAAAACAATCAGGCTAAAATAACTACCAGGAAAGAATGGAAGAGAAAAGAAATGCAAATGTTTTATGTGGGATTCACAGGAAGCCTGTTGGCACCAGTCTGCTCTGCATTTCTTCTAAGGCGTTGACCCAACATGAAACCAACTAAATGACACTAGCAAACGCCACGTGTGTTTTCTACAAGAGAGGAGCTTGGCAAAGGCTGCAAAGTTGAGTATACCCCCTTCCTTACAAGAAATCATTGCAAGCCAGGTCCAGGAAGCCAGACGACCACAGGAACCCCAGCCTCCTGAGCAACCACAGTCAAATCAATAAATGGAAGAGATTCTGGGATTTCCCCATGTCAATTACTAATTAAATTTGGCAGGACCGATAACCCATGACTTAAACCAGAAGCCAGCAAACATTTTCAGTAAAGGGCCAGATAATAAATATTTTAGGGCCATGCCGTTTCTGTCTCAACTACTCAACTCTGCCATCCTAGTGTGAAAGCAGCCAAGACAATACATCAACAAATGCATGCACCTGTGTTCCAATAAAACTTTATTTACAAAAACAGGCATCGAGACAGATTTTGCCACCCCCTGAATTCAGTGACCATAGCACATTCCATTTGACAGCACTTGACCATTTAGATGGCACCCTGGCTTGCTTCTTCACTGGCTCACCTCAGGAATCCTCAAGGAGGCAGAGTAGGGATGGCTAGACTCATCCGACGGACGAGGAGTTGGGGGTTCAGAGAAAACAGGCACAATGCACAAGGTCACACAGTCTGCAGGCAGCAAAACTGGGGTGTTCCCTCCAGGCATGCCTTGGGCCGCCACAATCTGGTCCAGCTCCAAGTCCTGTGGCTCTGCCTTCCGAGGACCTCTGGCTGAGCAGTGCACCTGCACGAGTGCTGTGTCTGTCCTGGCCTGCTCTGTCTTTCTTGTGAGGCCTCTTCTCCCTCCCTCCATCTCTCTGCCTGAACGAGCTTTCTCAGAGTCAGATGTCAACTCCTGCTAAAAGCCCTTCGGTATCTCCCCATGATCCACAGATTAAGCAAGACCTACGTGACCTTCTTGAGTCAGGCCACGGGGCTCTCCTGGCCCCGGCCTCTGCCTATAGCTCTCCATCCTCACCCCTCGCTGAGGTCTCCTAAACCTCAGCAATTTCAAAGGGCATGATGTGCCCACAAGTTGTCACCCTGTGTCAGGCCCCTGTGCCTTTATATGTACTGCTTCTTATGCACAAAAGCCCACCCCCTCCCTCCACCCCTTATCCCAGGATGTCTTTGTTAGGGAGACCATGGTGTTACAAAGGACTTAAAAATTCCCCAAGAGTTAGAAAACCTGGGTTCTAAGTCTAGTTCCTCCAGGGGGACTGGTGGCCCTCTACAGGCCAGCCTGCCCTTTGACACTCAGCTCAGTGTCTCCCCCAGAAGAGGATGCCCCTGACCTCATCCCACGCTGGGCCACCAGGGCTCCTGTTCATACCTCTGTGGTGATAAAAAGCCCCCCACTGTAAAGGCTCCCTGTGCCCACAGTCTGAGAACATGAGGCACCTGGACAGAGATACTCTTGTTAAACTTTCTATTCCCAGCACGTGCCTGAGTGCCTGGTACGGAGCAGACGAACAGTGAATGGTGACTGAGTGTATGGATAAATGATAAAATCAGTGAACAAAGCTCACAGATGAGGGAACGGAGAAGTTCTCACTCTGACTTTCTCATAAAGGGTTAGGCTGAATAGAGAGAACATTTTTAAATTTTCCTTTGCTTCTACGTAAAATTTAGACAGTTCTCTAGTTGTGTTTCCGATTTTTTAGATTCCAAATGACAAAATTAGCATTCTGTAAGGCTACCTGTTAATATGCTGATGCTGCAGGATTTGCAGGTAAAAAGTTCTTTGCATGGTTGAGTTCCCCACATTGCGGAGGCATCCGTGACAGCTGACTTGACAATAAACTCCCAGCTCAGAAGCCCCACAGTCCAATTATTTCAGCTATATTCTAGCCAATTGACATTACACATACAGAAGAATGAACAGCAAAACTGTATTAATGAGGATTTCCATAAAGCAGAAAAATAAATGCAATCTGCAGCAAAACGTACTAACAAGGGGCTCAGTGGAGTATGGAATTAAGATTTCACAGAATAGCTAGAAAGGCAGAGTTCGTCTTTAGGGTGACCAGGGAGAATGTAGAGAAAAAGATTACCCTCTGAGTTGGAACACCAGACCTTTTGTCCTGACTCAGATGTTCAGCAACTCACTTTACTTACCTAAGACTCAATTTCCTCATCTGAACAATGGGGGTGATAATCAAGGCCTGCCTACCTCACAGAGTGGTTGTGAGGTTTTACTGAGATGACCTCATTTTCTAAACTGTAAATAACGATAAAGAGGCAGAAGGTTACTCTATTGTCCATGCTTCTATTTAATCTAGCAATTATTTTCACCGAAGGACAGCAAGATGCTTCCCATATAAGATAAATGTGACCCATGTGTTGCTTTCAACATTTAGCCTTCTGTTGGAAATGAAACAAAAATGCACTGGCTAGCACCAAAAACATAATTAACATAATAAAGGCTAGCACACACTAATGAAATGTCACATGCTAATAGGAGCTCCCCAAGAGATGAGGTATCGAAATCAGATTTCAAAGGAAAGAGCCCATTCTGCCCAATTAGCAAAGACTGATCAATTTCTAAACATGATCTTCTCCCAAAATAAATATCAAGATCTCAATCATGTATTTTCCAACTTTCCTGGGGCATTCCACTTAGATGAATCAATCCAGGGGGCACTAATTGACCACCAACGCTGGGTCAGGCCCTGTGCTGGGAGCTGAAAATCCTGAGCTCACAGTCTAACAGAGAAACATCAGGGAAAATAAAGGATTCTAGAACAGTGTGGGAGGACGGGACGGTACGGTCTGAACAAAATGCTGAGGAGGCACAGAGAGGGGAACCATTCTCTGCATGTGTGTGGCCATTTCCCCAACCCCCTGTAACACGGGTCGAAATGGTCCTGCATTGTGTTTCATTCTGTGATCTGGGAGGATGGAAAAGTGTTTCTCACACCGCCACTCAAAAATGCCTTTCCCAACATCTGGCAACCGCCAGAAACCCACATGTAGTGGGTTTCAGATAAAGATATTCCTGTTTCTAGTTTTTCTTCCAAATCCCTGCTACTCTGGGCTGGGGAAGAAAGGACTGTTTCAAGATCATTTCACGCGAATTATCTCAGTTAATCCTCACTGCACTTTGATGACTTGGGTTCTATTAATCCAGTTACAGAGGAGGTCACTGAAGCTCAGAATGGTTAAGTGGGTTTTCCAGCGTGGCACAGCCAGCAAACCCTGGATCCTCCACTCCAAAACCTGAGTCTTCTCAAATGCTGCATCAGCTCAAGCATCCAGCCCTTCTCGGCATGGTATGAACCATCTAGAATGGTTTCTAGGACCCCAGCCTCAGTAACGCGGGCAGCTGAGTCTGAGGTCCTGGGGCAATGGAGGTACTGATGAAAATAAAGAGAAAGGAGTTCTTGGGTCTGAGATGACAACACCCTGGGAGGGGGCTAGGGTAGAGACAGAGAATGGAACAGACACCGATTACTGCAGAGTTCCCACCAGGAGTTATCACAACCTTACAGGGCGACGCTCCAGGCACGTAGTGGACATTCACGGGGCAGTAGTGCTTTATTATCACTGCCCTGAAGATGCACTGGCTCACCAGAGGCTTCAGGGCTACCCTGATCTCCTCGTTGTGATTACTCTTAACTATACCAGAGCTGTGTCTGCCAAGCCCCCATCTTACAATAAGGAACTTGAGGTCAGAGGAACGGTCTTGGTTACCAAGACAGAAAATGCTAATTCCAAAGAATTCTGGAGAATTCTCAAGAATCTGGGGCTGAGCTTTGCCTCCACCTTCATAAAGGACTTTGCACAAGTCTTTATCCTTACCTGTGAGATGGGGGTTCTCCTCGTCAAATTACTTTCAACACAAGGCAGAAAATAATAAATTAATATAATTACTACAGGGATGAAAGTATATCCATTCATTAAACAAGCTGATGCTAACTTACTAGGTGTCGTTGTTCACTGTGCAAGAGACAATGATACCACCCGGCCCACCTTATGCTGTGGTCAGCAGGTTCCTCTGGAAAGATTCAGAACTTGAACATGGGTAGATAATTGCATGACAGTTATACTTACTACCATCTTGGCCTCTCTCATTTGAATCTAATCCTTGAACCTAATCCAGCACTTAGATCTAATCCCCTGTTTGCCCTACAGCATTATTATTTCACATTTCATAAATGAGCAAATTGAGGCTCAGAGGTATTGAGTGACCTTCCCAGGAAAAGAAAACAATAGTGAGTGTAAGGGAAGGGCTTGAATCCATGTGTTCTGGTTCTGAAATGTGTGCTCTGATCCAGAAACATCTTTGGCCTGTTGGCCATATCCTTTATCTATAACGTCCACTATATTTTCCCTATAAGAAGCCAATATCTTTTTTGACACTTTTCATTTGGAAATAATTTTCTATATACCGAAGATATGAAAGATAGTCCAGAGTTTTCCCTATACCTTTCAACCAGCTTCCTCTAATGTTACAAAACTTTGGTCCATTTATCAAAACTAAGAAATTAAATTGATATTAAACCACAGATTTTATAGAATTTTCTCAGTTTTTCCAGGAATGCCCTTTTTTCTGTTCCAGAATCCAATCCAAGATATGATGTGGCATCTGTGGGATGTTGTTGATTAGACTGAAGTTCTGGATTTGGGGAGAGGATACCACAAGATGGGATGTCCTTATCACATCATCATATTAGGGACATGTGATCAACATGACTTATGACTGCTGAGTGTAACCTTAGTCACTTGATGAAGGTGCTGTCTGACTTTCCCTTACTGTTCTCTATTTGCTAAAAGCTAGTCACTAAGTCCAGCCCACACTCAAGGAAATAGGTATTAAGCTCTGCTTTCTGGAGAGAAGCATCAAAGAATTTGTAGTCATATGTAAAAAACACCACAGTAATTAGTAAATATGTGAAGAGATACTTTGTGCCTATGCAAATGTCCTGTTTCTCCTTAAAGTTTCACTGATGAATTTTAGAATGTATCAATTGATCTTGACTGTAGCTATCATAACTGCATTGCTCTAATAGCAACTTTTTTATTTTTTTATTCCTTATACATTTATTAATTAGAACTCTTCTATAAGGAAGATTTGCCCCTTCTCCCCTATTTACTCAGTCAAATCAGTGTATTAGTTTCCTTTTCTCTCCCTGTCCCAGCCCTAGATTCAGCCGTTTCTCCAAGGAGCCCTGGTTCCTTTTGCTGGAGAGTAGTATTTAGCAAGCAGTACCTGGGAGCTGGGTGTGCTCATTGCTACTGAGGTGTCCCTGCTTGTAGGCTTTCTCAGCAGGCAGAGCTAGGAAATAGTTGTATGTATAGTAGTTCACATATAGTAGTTCACGTATGCTGACAAAACTCTCCTCGACCAAACTCTTGTTGGGCTCCTCTGGGCCCTCTTCTTGACTAGATCTTGACCTTATCCCCATCCTGACCTTTGGCCTACCCAGCCCAGTCTTAGCAAAGAATCCTGCAAGGTTTCTTGATATCTAATCACCCTTGATATCTGGTCAAGTTGCTTACCCTCCACGTTTGATATCTAAGTTCTTGACATGCCTTTAGCAAGAATCCTGTTGGGTCAGTTTAGCAAGAATCCTCTACCCTCGATATATCCTCTTAGTAATTTTCCATCCACTGACCCCCTCGCTCTGTTGGCTATATGTCTCCAGCTGTCTTTGCTGTATTCAGAGTTGAGCCCGATCTCTCTCCTCTACTGAACTACCCCTATTGCAATAGTCCTAATAAAGTCTTCCTTACCATTTTTAATCAGCTTTAGAATAATTTTTTCTGTAACAATATATACACACCTGTAATTATTTCTGTAACTATCTAGCTGTACACACACTGACACATCAAAATAAACATGAGTTCATATTGATATCTCTAAATCTAATCCAGCAACTCATGGTTCATTCTAATCTTCAGTGCCTCTTGCTTATTTGTATTTTCTTTCTCTGAGAGTGAGAAACTCTGCTCTCATTAGCTACAGTTTATGTACTTATCTGTTAAAACTTAGCAGACATGTAGTTTCAGAATTGCTAACCTATACCCTGTGAGAAACAAACTTACCAATCAGAGTACAGTGTTGATCAGTAGTTCTTTTCTGCCTTTAACCTTATAACATCCAGGCAAACCACTATTTTCCAAAGTTTCTTAGGTCCTTATTCCCCACCACCTCCACTGAGGTTGTGTCATATAATTGTATACAGTTAGATTCATTCATTACAGACTGCATTTGATCCTGGAATCCCCTGCCACTCTTTATTAGGTGAAGGAAGTTCCCTTCTATTCCTAAATTGCCTAAGTTTGTATCATGAATAGGTGTTTAATTTTCCCAAATGCTCTTCATGTCTCTATTGAGATGATCATATAGAGTTTGTATTCTTTAGCATCTTAATAAGTGAATTACATTGTTCGAACTCCAAATGTTAAACCAATATTGCATTCTGGAGATGAGTCCCACTCGGTCATGATGTATTACCCTTTTATGTATTGAACACTTTGACTTACTAGTATTTTCTTGAGGATTGTTGCCTCTATGTTCATGGGATTCTAGGGTGATGCTAACCTTATAAAGTCAGTTTAGAAGTGTTCCCTTTTCTATTTTCTGGAAGAATGTGTGTAGAATTGATATTATCTCTTCCTTAAATGTTTGGTGTTATTCACCATGAAACCATCTGGGCCTCCAGCTTATTAATCATAGCTATTTAAATTCCCTGTCAGATAGTCCCTACATCTGTGTCATACCTGTGTTGGGTTCTGATGATTGCTGTTTGGGATTTTTTTTTTTGGGGGGGGTGGAGGTGTTGCTTTTTCTTGCCTTTTCAAACACCTTGTGATTTTTTTGTTGAAAGCAAGACATGAATGTGTAGGACAGGAGAGACTGAGGTAAATAGCTTCTATGTCTAGAAATGGGTATGCCTTTCCTTTGGCTAGGTCTCTAGTGTCAGGGGCTGGGCTGAGATTTATTGTTGCTATAGTTACCTTCAGCACATCACAGTCTTCAGAAGTCCTACAGAGACAGCTTGTGTCTAGGGTTTACCAGGGCAATGTCTGTTTGATTCTGAGTTTGCTCTTCCTTTTGTGCTGTGACTCAGAAAGGGTCTCCTTCCATATTCTTGTCCTCTCCTATCCTTTTTCCAACAGTATTCTGCTCTATTTGTCACTGAAATCTCCTTAGGGTGGTGGTGCGGATAGGGGTGGGAAGGGGCCATCTCTGTAATTCTCATTAGGAATTAACCTCAGGCCTGTACCTCATCCCTGGGTTCCTGGAGTGTGGCCTTCTAGGTGTTCCTGCTTCCTCTCTTCTGCAGTTGTGGGCTCAGCACCTGATCCTTCCCTTCCCCAAGGAGGAGTGGTCCTCCCCACTCCCTTTCTTCAGCTACTCTCCTGAGTTTTCCCCAGTGACCATGGACAGCATAGTGGCCCTTCCCCAGGGCCCCAGATTAGGGCTCTTGTTCTGTAGCGCAGGTGGAGAGAGGCTGGGGCAGAGTTTCTCATCTCTCCCACATGGCTGCAGTTTCCCTCACTCAGATCTATGAAATAGATGGGGTTCATAGGCCTTGCGGGAAACGTCTCTAAGAGGAGACAGGCCCCCAGTTTCAGCAGCTGCAGAGGTTTCCCTCTGTCCCACCAGCCCACACCCAGCCTTCACCAATCTGTCAGCTCTTCTAGCAGACATCCTCTTACTCGTGTCTCTCCCAGGTGAGTACGTGTTCACATCTTCTCTCCCTGAGGGCACGGTCTCTCCTTAGATTTCCTACAGGGTGTTACCTCTATGCCCTCAGCTCTCTGATAGTCTCAAAAACAGTCATGAACTTGAAATAGGCCCACTCTTTTTCATTGCATTGGTGGTTAGTAGTACTCCTTTCAGCCCTCTGTGTCCTGGGGTGGAAGCTGGATTCATATCTTTGTATGGCTAATTTTTATTTTAGTTCTTAAGGCTTAATTTGAATAAGCTAAAAAGTTAGCTTAATGGGAATGTCTTATTCCAATTCACGTAGATCTTAAAACTTTAAAAAAAAAACAAACTTAAAAACGATCATCATAAATCTAACTCAGAGAAATCTCTTTTAACCACAGTACGCACATAATTATAGAATTTGGGGGCACTTATCACTTAGACCCAACAAACACAAACTTCTAACCTTCCTGGTTTTTTAGACTCCACAGGCAATTAAAAATGAGAATAATTTGAAGGCAGACAGAAAGCTTCCCTTCTGGAATAACAAGAAGCTGCTGCTACTGCGTGGAAATGGAGAAGACATTACATTTTCACTTTATTTATTTTATTTTTTGCCACTTTAATACTGACAGTCATTTTATTTTGAGTTCATTTTTAATTAGTAGTGCAGAAGAAGAGAGTCAGAGTCAGTCCATGGCAGGGGAAAAGAGTTATTCTAGGTAACTCTGCACTAATGATAATCTGGAAAGTGCTGAGCGGAGATGGATTTAACTAATGACAAACTCTACACTAGGAGTGTTAGTAAAGGTCACCAAGGAGGTTACTGGGCCTTGAAGGGCCTGGTTCTGAGAGGTGATGGAAAGGAAGGAAGCAAGTCCATAAAGAGGCTCCAGAAAGACCTATGGACTGGTCACGGGGTATGGGTTGAGCAGGAGGAGAAAGCTGGGCGTCTGCTGGCGGAAGTTCTGACTGCTGGCTGGGAGCTGGGGGAGCTTGCACTCCTGGTTTCTGAGCAGGGGAGATGCTCTAAGGAGGTGAATTTCTCCAGCAGGATGGACTGAGGTAGGGGCTCACATGGGGGCCATGGAGTCCAGAGGCAAAGCCCTCAGGGTCTCCCCGGGGTGCTGCAGTATGATTAAGAGAGAAAGAGTTGAGGGACATGATGAAGGCAGAATAGAAAGGATTGTTTTATCGCCTGAAAATAGTGAACAAAGAGAAAGGAGACAAGGATGGCTCAGGTTCTAAGCCTCAGTCCCGCCTTAGCAGAGGCAGGTGCAGCGGACCAGGCAGCGGGAACAAGTAGAGCAGACCTGGCTGCCATCGCAGCTCCGTGACTTCCTGGCTGTGTGACATCGGTCAAGTTACCTAACGTTTCTGGCCTAGATTCCTAGCTGTAACACAGGGATACTGACCTCAAAGCCTTTCGCACAGTTTACATTAGAAAACTTACATAAGATGCTTAGCACGGTTCCTGGCTCACAGGAGGCAGTCAGTAGCTGCCTATCATTCTTTAATCTTGTATCCAGCAAATGGCTACTGGAATCTTCTCTGTGCCAAGGACTCTGCCCAGCAGTAAGGACAGTGCAGGCAGAAAGACAGACATTGTCCCTGCCCTTTTGGAGCTTGAAAGTACCAAGAACTAGGGGTAGTAAATGGGCCCTAGAGCCAGGGAAGGACTGAGCTGGTACCCAGAGTGAAGTGCCCCCTGCAGCGGGGAGGGGAGGGCTGAGGAGGGGAGAGGGCAAAGCACGACTGCCACACACTTCCGTCCCACGTCCATCCGAGCCTGAGGCTCTCTCCCTGCCCTCAAATCCCTCAAAGTGCAAGGCACATGCCCGGGCCCACGTGAGAAGCAGCCCTACCTTTTCTCTCCATCGACCTCACAGCGCACCCACCTTCCATCAGCTCAGCCCCCAAGTTTTCTCAAAGCCAAAAGCGCCAAACAGCAGCAACGGAATTTCTAACATGAGAAAGCAGGCGGCTTGAGGCTCTGCCCGGAACCGACTCTGGCTCCCTCCTCCCTCCCCCTGAGGACCACCGGCGGCCTCGGTCCCACAGCAAGCGCTGACTCCTGTCCCATCCCAGGTCAGACTGAAGGCAACCCGGCTCAGGAACCAGAGACCACCTCCCAGTCACCGGGCTCTGGTCCCCCTGACCTGGGACTGGCCTCAACAACGTGGCTCCTTCCTCGTTCCTGAGACCACAGCCGGTCCCGCCCTGGTCCCTGTCCTCCTTGATCAACACACGCATCCCGAGTCGTACACTGAGGTGCTGTCCGCACGTTAGGGCTGAATCGCACCAGACAAGTTCCCTCCGTCAGCGAGCTCTGCCTGAGCAATTACGGGCGATCAGAAGGCCCTGTGTTGAGCGCGTGGCAGAAAGAAGGGGGCTCTGGGGGCCACAGAGGAGGAGCAGCCAGGAGCAGGCCGAGGAGCCGTCTTCAGGGAGGCGACGTCTTAGCTGAATTCCTGAGGAAAGGCAGGAGCTGGTCAGGTGACGGGCTGTGCAGGCTGGAAAGAAGCCGGAAGCGAAGAGCGCACGTGCTGTTTAAAGAACTGTAAACTGTTCCGAATGCCTGAGCCTGTGTCCAAACCTGCGCGGCTGCCTCGCGTGCCAGCGCTGTCCGGGACTGCCCACCTGCAGCTGCAGCCCTGTCACCTGCACCGCGGCTCCCAGACGCCAGTCACCTGCCTGCCGAGAGCTCAGGTGCCACCTGCGCTCAGCCTCCCCGGTGCCACGTTACAGGCCCCCGAAGGGCCACACCGCTCCCTCCTGCCAGACCTCCTTCAGTCCCCCACTGCGCAGGCTGCCTCGTCTCTCCTGCTTTCTCGACGTCCTCTCTGGGCCTTGCGTTGCGGCTCCCTCCCACCTCCTGCGGCGCGAGCATCCCTGCTGCTCAGGCAACGCTCAACCAATCAAACCTCGTGGGCGTGGCCCCTCTGAGCTCAGCCCGGAGAAGGGGGTTTGTGGGCCATGGGGGCTTCCAAGGGTCCTGGAAACGACCCTCCTCCCAGCGTGTCGGCAGCGCCTGGGCCTGTGAATCTACAACAACACCCGAGGCAATTTTCTCTCTGAAATGGTGCTGAATTCCCAACCGAGGGGGCAGCGGCTGGTGGAGAGCCTGAAGAGAGCCCTGGAGGGACCACAAGGCAGGCCACGCGCTGAGCAGTGGGGCGCTTGTAAACAAGCCGGTGACAGGCCCGGGGCCACCAGTCCGACGCCTAGGGAACTGACAAAAGACGAGAGCTGCCATGCGCACGTGTCAAGCCCGAGGCGCTGGGGATGTGGGCTGTCTGCTCCTGGCAGCCCGCCTGGCCCAGCCCTGGGCCACGGAGCTGGAGGCCTTAGGCGTCCTGGCCTGGAGCCCCTAGACCTAGATTTTAGTCCCACCTGCAATTCAAATCGACGTGTGGCCTCGGGCCAGTTCCCTCTCCTCTGCACCTCTGTTGCATCATCTGAATTATCCAAAACTCCAATTTTCTTCCACACGTGGGGTCTCTGTGACTTGTTTCCCATCTCATTCAAGCCACTGCACTCCAGTAATGCAGCCCTAGACACCATCCCCAACACAACCTCAAAACAGAAAGCAGCCTCCCTTTTCTAATTCCCACTACATTTTATATATACTTCTTTAAAAACAAAAAAACAAACAACAACAACAACAAAAAAACACTTTTTTTAAAAACTAGGTTATCTGCAAGAGGTCCACAATCTTTGATCCAAAACCTTTGGGCCTGCAAAATTACAAGTTTTCCTATTTTAGAAAGGGATGGAGGGCACATAATGTCTATCATGTAACACCCAGCTGGGTCTCAGGCAACAACCAAGCACCCCACCATCAAACAGTGGCAGTTCTGCAGCAAAGCATATGAATATAGCTATGCACAGAAAATGGGGTAAACATAACTCAGCTCAGCTCAGAAACAAACAAAATCAGGATGAGAAGGGTTTGTGCAAATGTAGCTGCTGGATAGACCCCAGCCCAGACAGACGTCTCGAATCTGGGTTCATTTGGGTTTCCACCTTGACCATCTATCTATCTGTACCTGGGCAAGTTCTCTAACCTGAGCCTCAGTTCTCATGTCCATAAACAGAGATCATAATACTGAGCACAGGCTCATGAAAAGAAAATGAGACTAGGGATGAAGGAAGGAGGTAGGGGGTGATAGAAATCTAGGGAAGTGGGGTCAGGGCACTCTGGATCTGCCCAGCCCTGGTTTTCCTCCACACTGTCGTGTTCAGGGTCTCCTGGTCTGAATTCCCCCCTCCCTGCTAAGCCCCTGTATTGAGCATTTTCTTTTTATGTTTCCAGGACCTAGCGGAGAGTCTTGCAAATAATGGATCTCAATAAATGCTTGTTGAATGACTAAGGGAATGATAGAATTACTAAGGATGCACTCAACAGTCACTTGATGGCTGCACAATGAACACATCCTCTGAGGTGTGTCCCCGAGACAGTGGCTTCTTCTCCGGCTGTCTGCTGTCCAAGCAGCCACCCTCGGCCAGTCACAACCACCGAGATAACAGCTGCAGAACCAGCCATGCATCAGTCAGCGACGCAAACAGAATTGTGTGAAGGGAACCTGCCAGGTGAATTGTACGAAGGGAACCTGCCAGGTGAATTGTGCACAGAATTTATAGCTGCGCTGGGATTTCACGGAGGTACAAGAGAAAGAGGCCAGTAACAAATTGCTGGCCAGAGCACAGGACTCGGAGTCAGACACACCTGGTTGTGAATTCTAGCTTGGTCATTTCCCAGCTGTGCTCCTGAGGCAAAAGACCTCACCCTCCAAAGGCCTTGGTTTCCTTTTTAATGAAAATAATAATAAAACCTGCTTCCCGAGTTGTTGTTCATGTCAAAAGCACAAAAATAAGAAGCCAGAAAGAGATGTTATTATTTTACACTGCAGATGACTGCACTTTAGAGAGAGATGCAGTCTCCCACCATCACCATGATTAGGTTAATTGCTTTAATGTGTATTGCAATTAAAGCACCTATATTTGTCTCAGGCATTTTATCACATATCACTTGATGCCATCCTGATTGTTACTGTGGGACTTTGATCAAGTCAGTGATTGATGGATGGCAGACACCAATTAAGGAGTGACCCAGATTTATTTTGTCCTCCTTGACTTTTCTAGAAGTGTTCTTTCCTACCCTCTCAGAATGTTCAAACCCTACCCACTTTTGCAAGGGCCAATTAAAAGGAGGTCTTTCCCATGAAAACTTTCTTTCTTGTCCCCCAGCCATAAATGCACTCCTGTCCTCCTATAAGCTCCCATCACTGTACTACAGTGACAGTGGACTTCTCACATCTCCCTTCTTGATTGTGAATATCTGGTCAGCAGGGGCCAGGTTTGATTCACCTTTGTCCCTCTAATGCTCGGTACAGAGACTGGTACTTAAAATACCCGCAGCCACTAAGCGATCCCATCAGACAAAGTGGTGAGGAAAAAGAAGCCTACTAGGTAATGAGATGCAAAAGCAAGCAATAAATACAGCACCTCTCTTTCCAGGGGGACATTTATGTACCTAGTCATACCTGTGTGCTTTCAGGCTGAAGTGTGATGCCTCGGGAGGTCCTAGACACGCCACAGTAGAGGCTGGCATCGTGGTGGCTCTCATCTCCCACCCCCCCCTTCACATCCGTCCTTCTCCCATCATACAAAACAAGGATGTGCCTCTTGCCCAGCTGAAATCTCCCCATGCTAAGCTGCCTCTGGAGCACAAAACAAAGAGATATTGCAACACTTAATTGCCCCCTAGAATCATGGCGCTATGAACAATTCCGGTCCATCTCACAAACACAACTCCCAGTAAAATTTACTTTTCACATTTAGTTAATAAGTAGACAAATTTGCTATGCATATATACATATACATATGTGTATATACTGATAAATTGCATACTAAAAATAATTATAACAGTAATCCAATATAGAAAAAAATGTTGAGAAGCAAGAAAAACTACAATCCTGCAGCCTGTGGACCAAAAACCACAGTTACAGAAAGATAGACAAGATGAAAAGGCAGAGGGCTATGTACCAGATGAAGGAACAAGAAAAAACCCCAGAAAAACAACTAAATGAAGTGGAGATAGGCAACCTTCCAGAAAAAGAATTCAGAATAATGATAGTGAAGATGATCCAGGACCTCGGAATAAGAATGGAGGCAAAGATCGAGAAGATGCAAGAAATGTTTAACAAAGACCTAGAAGAATTAAAGAACAAACAAACAGAGATGACCAATACAATAACTGAAATGAAAACTACACTAGAAGGAATCAATAGCAGAATAACTGAGGCAGAAGAACGGATAAGTGACCTGGAAGACAGAATGGTGGAATTCACTGCTGCGGAACAGACTAAAGAAAAAAGAATGAAAAGAAATGAAGACAGCCTAAGAGACCTCTGGGACAACATTAAACGCAACAACATTCGCATTATAGGGGTCCCAGAAGGAGAAGAGAGAGAGAAAGGACCAGAGAAAATATTTGAAGAGATTATAGTCGAAAACTTCCCTAACATGGGAAAGGAAATAGCCACCCAAGTCCAGGAAGCGCAGAGAGTCCCATACAGGATAAACCCAAGGAGAAACACGCCGAGACACATAGTAATCAAAGTGGCAAAAATTAAAGACAAAGAAAAATTATTGAAAGCAGCAAGGGAAAAACGACAAATAACATACAAGGGAACTCCCATAAGGTTAACAGCTGATTTCTCAGCAGACACTCTGCAAGCCAGAAGGGAGTGGCATGATATACTTAAAGTGATGAAAGGGAAGAACCTACAACCAAGATTACTCTACCCGGCAAGGATCTCATTTAGATTTGATGGAGAAATCAAAAGCTTTACAGACAAGCAAAAGCTAAGAGAATTCAGCACCACCAAACCAGCTCTACAACAAATGCTAAAGGAACTTCTCTAAGTGGGAAACACAAGAGAAGAAAAGGACCTACAAAAACAAACCCAAAACAATTAAGAAAATGGTCATAGGAACATACATATCGATAATTACCTTAAACGTGAATGGATTAAATGCCCCAACCAAAAGACATAGACTGGCTGAATGGATACAAAAACAAGACCCATATATATGCTGTCTACAAGAGACCCACTTTAGACCTAGGGACACATACAGACTGAAAGTGAGGGGATGGAAAAAGATATTCCATGCAAATGGAAATCAAAAGAAAGCTGGAGTAGCTATACTCATATCAGATAAAATAGACTTTAAAATAAAGAATGTTACAAGAGACAAGGAAGGACACTACATAATGATCCAGGGATCAATCCAAGAAGAAGATATAACAATTATAAATATATATGCACCCAACATAGGAGCACCTCAATACATAAGGCAACTGCTAAAAGCTATAAAAGAGGAAATTGACAGTAACACAATAATAGTGGGGGACTTTAACACCTCACTTACACCAATGGACAGATCATCCAAAATGAAAATAAATAAGGAAACAGAAGCTTTAAATGACACAATAGACCAGATAGATTTAATTGATATATATAGGACATTCCATCCAAAAACAGCAGATTACACGTTCTTCTCAAGTGCGCATGGAACATTCTCCAGGATAGATCACATCTTGGGTCACAAATCAAGCCTCAGTAAATTTAAGAAAATTGAAATCATATCAAGCATCTTTTCTGACCACAACGCTATGAGATTAGAAATGAATTACAGGGAAAAAAACGTAAAAAAGACAAACACATGGAGGCTAAACAATACGTTACTAAATAACCAAGAGATCACTGAAGAAATCAAAGAGGAAATAAAAAAATACCTAGAGACAAATGACAATGAAAACACGACGACCCAAAACCTATGGGATGCAGCGAAAGCAGTTCTAAGAGGGAAGTTTATAGCTATACAAGCCTACATAAAGAAACAAGAAAAATCTCAAGTAAACAATCTAACCTTACACCTAAAGAAACTAGAGAAAGAAGAACAAACAAAACCCAAAGTTAGCAGAAGGAAAGAAATCATAAAGATCAGAGCAGAAATAAATGAAATAGAAACAAAGAAAACAATAGCAAAGATCAATAAAACTAAAAGTTGGTTCTTTGAGAAGATAAACAAAATTGATAAGCCATTAGACAGACTCATCAAGAAAAAGAGGGAGAGGACTCAAATCAATAAAATCAGAAATGAAAAAGGAGAAGTTACGACACCGCAGAAATACAAAGCATCCTAAGAGACTACTACAAGCAACTTTATGCCAATAAAATGGACAACCTGGAAGAAATGGACACATTTTTAGAAAGGTATAACCTTCCAAGACTAAACCAGGAAGAAACAGAAAATATGAACAGACCAATCACAAGTAATGAAATTGAAACTGTGATTAAAAATCTTCCAACAAACAAAAGTCCAGGACCAGATGGCTTCACAGGTGAATTCTATCAAACATTTAGAGAAGAGCTAACACCCATCCTTCTCAAACTCTTCCAAAAAATTGCAGAGGAAGGAACACTCCCAAACTCATTCTATGAGGCCACCATCACCCTGATACCAAAACCAGACAAAGACACTACAAAAAAAGAAAATTACAGACAATATCACTGATGAATATAGATGCAAAAATCCTCAACAAAATACTAGCAAACAGAATCCAACAACACATTAAAAGGATCATACACCACGATCAAGTGGGATTTATCCCAGGGATGCAAGGATTCTTCAATATATGCAAATCAATCAATGTGATACACCATATTAACAAATTGAAGGAGAAAAACCATATGATCATCTCAATAGATGCAGAAAAAGCTTTTGACAAAATTCAACACCCATTTATGATAAAAACTCTCCAGAAAGTGGGCATAGAGGGAACCTACCTCAACATAATAAAGGCCATATATGACAAACCCACAGCAAACATCATTCTCAATGGTGAAAAACTGAAAGCATTTCCTCTAAGATCAGGAACGAGACAAGGATGTCCACTCTCACCACTATTATTCAACATAGTTCTGGAAGTCCTAGCCACGGCAATCAGAGAAGAAAAAGAAATAAAAGGAATACAAATTGGAAAAGAAGAAGTAAAACTGTCACTGTTTGCGGATGACACGATACTATACATAGAGAATCCTAAAACTGCCACCAGAAAACTGCTAGAGCTAATTAATGAATATGGTAAAGTTGCAGGATACAAAATTAATGCACAGAAATCTCTTGCATTCCTATACACTAATGATGAAAGATCTGAAAGAGAAATTATGGAAACACTCCCATTTACCATTGCAACAAAAAGAATAAAATACCTAGGAATAAACCTACCTAGGGAGACAAAAGACCTGTATGCAGAAAACTATAAGACACTGATGAAAGAAATTAAAGATGATACCAACAGATGGAGAGATATACCATGTTCTTGGATTGGAAGAATCAACATTGTGAAAATGAGTATACTACCCAAAGCAATCTACAGATTCAATGCAATCCCTATCAAATTACCAATGGCATTTTTTACGGAGCTAGAACAAATCATCTTAAAATTTGTATGGAGACACAAAAGACCCCGAATAGCCAAAGCAGTCTTGAGGGAAAAACATGGAGCTGGAGGAATCAGACTCCCTGACTTCAGACTCTACTACAAAGCTACAGTAATCAAGACAATATGGTACTGGCACAAAAACAGAAACATAGATCAATGGAACAAGATAGAAAGCCCAGAGATTAACCCACGCACCTATGGTCAACTAATCTATGACAAAGGAGGCAAAGATATACAATGGAGAAAAGACAGTCTCTTCAATAAGTGGTGCTGGGTAAACTGGACAGCTACATGTAAAAGAATGAAATTAGAATACTCCCTAACACCATACACAAAAATAAACTCAAAATGGATTAGAGACCTAAATATAAGACTGGACACTATAAAACTCTTAGAGGAAAACATAGGAAGAACACTCTTCGACATAAAGCACAGCAAGATCTTTTTTGATCCACCTCCTAGAGTAATGGAAATAAAAACAAAAATAAACAAATGGGACCTAATGAAACTTCAAAGCTTTTGCACAGCAAAGGAAACCACAAACAAGATGAAAAGACAACCCTCAGAATGGGAGAAAATATTTGCAAACGAATCAACGGACACAGGATTAATCTCCAAAATATATAAACAGCTCATTCAGCTCAATATTAAAGAAACAAACACCCCAATCCAAAAATGGGCAGAAGACCTAAATAGACATTTCTCCAAAGAAGACATACAGACGGCCACGAAGCACATGAAAAGATGCTCAACATCACTAATTATTAGAGAAATGCAAATCAAAACTACAATGAGGTATCACCTCACTCCTGTTAGAATGGGCATCATCAGAAAATCTACAAACAACAAATGCTGGAGAGGGTGTGGAGAAAAGGGAACCCTGTTGCACTGTTGGTGGGAATGTAAATTGATACAGCCACTATGGAGAACAATATGGAGGTTCCTTAAAAAACTAAAAATAGAATTACCATATGACCCAGCAATCCCACTACTGGGCATATACCCAGAGAAAACCGTAATTCAAAAAGACACATGCACCCGAATGTTCATTGCAGCACTATTTACAATAGCCAGGTCATGGAAGCAACCTAAATGCCCATCAACAGACGAATGGATAAAGAAGTTGTGGTACATATATACAATGGAATATTACTCAGCCATAAAAAGGAACGAAATTGAGTCATTTGTTGAGAAGTGGATGGATCTAGAGACTGTCATACAGAGTGAAGTAAGTCAGAAAGAGAAAAACAAATATCGTATATTAATGCATGTATGTGGAACCTAGAAAAATGGTACAGATGAGCCAGTTTGCAGGGCAGAAGTTGAGACACAGATGTAGAGAATGGACATATGGACACCAAGGGGGGAAAACTGCGGTGGGGTGGGGATGGTGGTGTGCTGAATTGGGCGATTGGGATTGACATGTATACACTGATGTGTATAAAATTGATGCCTAATAAGAACCTGCAGTATAAAAAAACAAACAAACAAAACAACTAATACTAAACTTTCATTGGGTTATTTGTATGGAAATATGTTAATATAAATGTTTCAGACATTACATGAAATTTCTAAAAATCTTATATTTGTATTTGTATGGAAATATGTATGGAAATATGTTAATATAAATGTTTCAGACATTACATGAAATTTCTAAAAATCTTATATTTGTATTTGTATGGAAATATGTATGGAAATATATTAATATAAATGTTTCAGACACTACATGAAATTTCTAAAAATCTTATATGTTCTGGTATAATGTTATAAGTAATAATCCTAGTTATTACTTTAAAATGTATATCGCAGAAATAACTAATTTTCTTGTCAACTGCATTATTATGAACTTTCATCAAATCTTTAACTGTGGTCATTTTTAAGTCTTTTGTCATTTACAGACAGTTCTGGGTGTACTCTGATGCTTTTGCAAATATGTTCCTATAAAAGGGTTTCATCTTCAAGAAATTCATGGAAAAGACTCTGACAAGTACAGGTTTCTGGTAACTGACTGTACTGCTGAACTGAATGAATAAGCATTTTCAGAACTCTAATGAAAAACTGATGAACTCATAAAAGTGCTAACAAAAGATCAAGATGGAAAAAAAAATTAATTACATGGGACTGAGTGAACTGATGAGGATGAGTATAATTTTTGTGACTTTCTGTCTGAATTAAAAAAAAAAAAAATCCCACAAGGACTCAGAGGCAAAGAATATACAAATCAATTTTGCACTGCAAAGTAAAGGAGCTGTTACAGTGGAGGATTACTGGACTGAATGTCAATATTATGACATAGTATGAGTGTGTTTCATGTTTGGTAATTGCAATCATCGTTGCTTTTGTTGTGGTCATCCATGTACAATGCTTGGTGTCAGTCTATCTATCTCTTGTAAAAATAAAATACAGTGTGTGTGTGTGTGGAAAAAAAAAAAAAGTTAATGCTTCAGAGTTTAATAATTAAGGGAATGTACAAATTATATTGCAAATTATGTACATATTTTTGTTGCAGGGACATATGATGGGATGATTAATAAGAAACTTTTAAGTGTAAAACTATATTATGTTAATTTAAAATTTTGAAGGGGAAGAGAAATGGAAATACAATGTCAAGAAGAAGGAACAATGTAAATTTGCAACTGTTAAAAAATAATTCATGTATTGTATTTTTTTTTAATGAATGATGGTTAAGTATAAAGTCACTATGGTTTTTACATTCCATTAAATACATTAAAAGAAGGGATGGAATGTTTTTATTATAAAATGTCAATATTTTACAGGAAGCCAGAAATTATGTCATTTGCATCTCTTTATAAGTATGATTAAAATGTTTAGATATGTACACTGATTTTAAAATTACTTTAGGGGTATGCCACGTTTCTCTCTAATAAACGAATGACCTGTGAAATTTGAGAAAGCAAAGGTGAAATAAGTAAAATACTAACTGCTAGAGAACTGAATGTGTCCCTCCCAAAATTCATATATTGAAACCTACTCCCCTGTGTGATGGTATTAGGAGGTGGGGCCTTTGGTCGGTGATTAGGTCATGAGAGTAGATTCAGATTGGTCCAGCTGAGGTTGCCACGCAATGTGCGTTCCTGGTAATGTCCTCCGGAGCACCCTTTAAACAACACTTTAACACAGTACTTTCTACACTGTGCTCCACTGAACACCCATGTTTTTACAAAGTGTTAACAGAAACCCCAATAGCAAAAACAAAAGAAAAATTTTGGAGGCCAAATACGTTTGGAACTTAGATGATCACTCTTGAAGATTCAGATGTTCATTAGGATGTTAACAGGCTTCTGAAAGCTCTGTAGCAAAGGGAGTTAACCGTTTAACTAAGACACAGCTTCCGATTTGGGGACATGTCACTCATTACATCTGGCACTGGGTAAATGATATTCATCCACTGCTATCTGTGTGACCTGGCGATGAGATCACTTGAAATGGTGTCTAATGAGAAGAAAAGGAAAGCAAGGATGACTCATGAGCAAGCGCCAACACTTCTGGGGTGAGTGGAGGAAAAGAACAGTCAAAAGTTTAAGAAGAATCCAGTGGAGATACAATGGAAGAAATACCGGAAGAGAGTGGAGATTTTGAAGCCAAAGGAGGAGAGAGTTTCATGAAAGAAGACATGGGCTTCCCTGTCTTGGGAATGAATGGTTAAGAGTCCGCCTGCCAATGCAGGGGACGTGGGTTCAAGCCCTGGTCCAGGAAGATCCCACATGCCGCGGAGCAACTAAGCCCACGTGTCGCAACTACTGAGCCTGTGCTCTAGAGCCCGCGAGCCGCAACTACTGAGCCCGTGCGCCACAATGACTGAAGCCCGCATGCCTTGAGCCTGTACGCCACAACAAGAGAAGCCACCGCAATAAGAAGCCCGCGCACCTCAACAAAAAGTAGCCCCCACTTACTGCAACTAGAGAAAGCCCGTGCACAGCAACGAAGACCCCACGCAGCCAAAAATAAATAAATAAAATAAATAAATTTACTAAAAAAAAAAAAAAAAAGAAAGAAGACATGATCAGAGGGTTATCCACTGCTGGAGGATGGAGAAGAGTGAGACCCAGAAGAAGAGTGAGACCCAGGTAAGAACACCAGTGGTGCTCTTACACCAGGAAGCAGCAGTGGCTTCTCAGAGAGAGTGGTGCAGCGCAGTGGGGGAAATGTCACCTCAAGAGCCCTTCCTCTTCCTCCTGTTCATCTTCCTCCTTCTCTTCCTGAACAATTCGGTCCTAAAGCCATTGGGTGGGGCTGAGCAAGGTGCAGGGTGAGGGGGGGGAGGACAGGCAGCGCCCCCTTGAGGGGCAGGGGGGCCAGAGAAGGGCGAGGAAAGCATCCCTTCGGGATGGTGAGGGAGGGCCAAGGGCAGCAAGTCCGAGTCTGAGCCTTGGGCAGCAGCGCAGCCCAGCGTGGGGGAGCTGGAACCCGGGAGGGCAGGGAGCCCCTGCGGGCGAGAGACGGCAAGTGTGGGAGGTTGGTTACCTACAGGGGTTGACAAAATAAAAACACATATACAATGGAATATTACTCAACCATAAAAAGAAACGAAATTGAGTTAGTTGTAGTGAGGTGGATGGAGTTAGAGTCTGTCATACAGAGTGAAGTAAGTCAGAAAGAGAAAAACAAATACCGTATGCTAACACATATATATGGAATCTAAGGGGAAAAAAAAAAAAAGGTCATGAAGAACCTAGTGGCAAGACGGGAATAAAGACACAGACCTACTAGAGAATGGACTTGAGGATATGGGGAGGGGGAAGGGTAAGATGTGACAAAGTGAGAGAGTGGCATGGACATATATACACTACCAAACGTAAAATAGATAGCTAGTGGGAAGCAGCCGCATAGCACAGGGAGATCAACTCTGTGCTTTGTGACCACCTAGAGGGGTGGGAGAGGGAGGGTGGGAGGGAGGGAGATGCAAGAGGGAAGAAATATGGGAACATATGTATATGTATAACTGATTCACTTTGTTATAAAGCAGAAACTAACACACCATTGTAAAGCAATTGTACTCCAATTAAGATGTTAAAAAAAAAAAAAAACACATATTACCATTATGGGAGATTTCTCACTTTTAGAGAAGGGAGTTACAAACATGGGAAGGGAGAAATCTAGAAAGAATGTTTTCTGTTAGCTTGGAATTATACCTATTGTGTGAATTTATGGTTTTCAACATCCCGCAGGTCCCAGAATGTAGGTTGTCGTTTTAAGCTTTAATAACTTCCGAGTATAAACACTGCAAACTTCCGAAACACATCATTTGAAAAATTAATTATTTACATGTCTTTTACAGGTGTTTACTTTGTGAATTTTGAACTGCCGAGTTTTCATTTGCTCAGTCCTCCTGAAGATGGAAAACATTGGCCAAAAAAATTAAAAACTTATTATTCATAACTTTCTAAACGAAATAAGCGTAAAAGAGATTTAAATAAACTTTCAAATAATGATTTTTGTAACTTTACGGTATTTTTGCTTCCGACATTATTAAAGTTTAAAAAATTGCTAAAATTATGCTGTTAGTCTTCCTAGATCCTCTTAATGGACATGGCTAGGGAATGCGTGTACGTATGTGTAACTCATATACTACACACAGGTATAACTATTTTTTTTTTAATTTCTGAATTTTATTTTATTTTTTTATACAGCAGGTTAACTATTTATTTTTTATCTGTAACTATAAATGTTCTACATAGCAGCAATAAGCACCACTAGCACCCAAAATCCGGCTTGCAAATACCATTCTCCTTTAAAAGGAACACTTTGGAAACATAAGATGCTTGAAGAAACTGGCCTCAAGACAGAGCATTGCCTCTGTCATATTCCTGCCAAAGATGCATAACCTGAATCTGCTCATGAGGAAACATTAGACAAACCTAAACTGATGGACAGTCAACAAAGTAACAGGCCTGAAATCTTCAAAAGTGTCAAGGTCATTAGAGTCAAGAGAAATGGAGGAATGGTTCCAGACCCAAGGAGACGAAGGCGACCGTCCAAGTAAGCACACCAAGTGACTCTAAACTAAATGCATTTGCCCTAAAAGACGTCGCTGGGGCAAGTGGCAAAACTCAAATGGGATTGTGGATTGACAAGAGCACAAAGCATCGATGTTAATTTTATGATTTTGTTCATGTGGAAGACTGTCCTTGTCTGTAGGAAACACACACTAAAGCAATCCGATGTGATGGGGCAGCAGGTCAGCAACCTACTCTCAAGTGGTTTGGGGAAACAGAAGTGTCTTGCACTGCACTCATAACTTTTCTGTATAGTCAAGACTGAGTGAAAGGTTTTTTTCATTAAAATCAAAAGGAAATATGGACTCTTAAGAGACTCCATTTCTTCATCTGCCCAATGGAAGTGCTCGTGCTTGGGGAAGCTTGTTGAGAGAATAATAATGTGCACGCATTTTTCTTGGTTAGCCAGGAAGACCCTTTGCAGACCTAAGATACTAGCTACAGAGCAGCTGGAGAGACAGTGGCGTTCGGCTAAGCCACAGGGGACGGTTGGGTGAGCCAAGGGCAAGAAGAAACATCTCACTTCTGAGAAACAGTGAACCAGTTTATTGTTGTTTGTTTCCTTTTGTTTTTCAAGACAGGGTAAATTGCACAGAATTGGATCCTGCTCTCATTTTCCCTTTTGCGGACATTTGCCAAAGTTTGCAAACCCAGTCGAGAGCAGCTGGCCTCAGCCCCAGGCAGCTGAGGCCAGCTTCAGCTTCTCTGTGTCCTCACCTTCTCTGTGTCTATCCTTCCCTTCAGCTTTCCTTACACAAGGCCTGTGTGCACTCAGCAGTGACCAGCGTGGCTTCTTGTAAAAACCCAAAACACCAAGTGTAAAACAAAAAACGTTGGTGAGGAGCTCAGTGGTTGGGCAGAAGAGGAAGAGAGGCTAACCCTGCAGTCAGTATCTTTTACATCTTTACATCGGCAATCATGTGAATAGATCCGTGATTCTCAATGTAGGAGGCAATTTTGCCCCCTAGAGAATGTTTGGTGATGTCTGAATTCATTTTGATTGTCACAGCTGCGGGGCGGAGGGGCGGGGTAGAGAGAACATGCTGGCCTTCAGTGGGTAGAAGCCAGAGGTATGGCTAAACATCCCACAAGGCACAGGACACCCTCCACGACAAAGAATTATCCAGTCCGAAGTGTCAACAGCAAAGTGTCAACAGTGTGAAGGTTGAGAAACCCTAGAATTTATTATCTAACAAGAAATACACACAAATTTTAAAAAATATTTGGCTTCTGCTTTGAATCCAAAAAAATTAAAAAACCACAGATCATTAAGTGAGCAGCTGTTGACATTTTTAACAGGCTAAACATATAAAGGACAAAGGGTTTAAGTTCCTAATTCTCAAGCCCAGCATGACAGTACAGAGCATTTAATGCACAGGCAGTTTATTGTAATCTAGGTCACTGTGGTTGGGAAGAAAGATGAAGTCCTTGTAGAAATGGCTCCAGGGTAATAGAAAGTGGCTGGGATTAGGGGGTCAGAGGCCAGAATTCTATTCTGGTTCTATCGACTACTACTTTCACAACTGGCCAGGAATCTCCACCTTTCCTCATCTGTAAAAGGTGGTTAATATCCTCGCATTGTCATACATTGCACCCCTGACCCTATGGCGCCTTCCGCGGACAGACCCCTCCCCCAGTTCCCCTGCTGCAGCTCCCCTCTGAATTACCCAGATAATCTCATGAATATTTCCTGCGTTTTTCAGATGCTAAAAACCACCACCAAATGGAAGGAATTAACTACTTGATGATCCTGAGCACATAGCCCCCAGACCTACTGGCGCCTAAGGATTGATAATGTTAACCCCCTGATACCTCAACATCAACCAATCAGAGAATTGCGCGTGAGCTAATCACACACCCTGGGACTCCCCCCTCCGTCACTTGACCTTTAATAATGCTTTGCTGAAACCCGTTGGGGAAGTCTGGGGTTTTCTGAGCAGGAGTCACCCATTCTCCTGGCGTGGCCTTGCAATAATCTTTTCTCTGATCCAAACTCTGACGTTTCAGTTTGTCTGGCCTCCCTGTGAGACGGGCACATGGACTTGCGTTCGGTAATATGTTGACCCACATGCCACAAGCAGGGAACACACGAAAGCAGACCGGGAAGGCCAGCCTGTTTTAAGCAGCACCGGGATCCCTCAGGATTCCTTTGCTCTTGTCTTCAGGACTCCTCTTCCCAAAGCCCTTGCTTCCAACACCTGCCCGTGTGTGAGCAACGGTGTCGTCCCCACCAGCCTCGGAACCGCCACACCTCAATCGCTTTTTCTTTGGCCCCTGTTTTGAGCATCCCCCTATTTTTCTCATCCCTGACTTTGGCAAAACCTATCACCAGGCTGGGGTCAACGTTGATTTCACCACTAAATCGGGCTGGGAGACGTGGGTCATTGTGAGAAGACGGATGTGGAAACAATCTGTAAACTCGAATGTGCTCCACAGATGGAGGAAAACGGTTGTTAGAACAACATCTCACTGTGTCTCGCCTCCTTAGAACCCGGACGACAACTGGCGCATAACCTACGTTCAGTAATCCCTCCTACTGTGGATGGAGCTCACAGGTGTGTGGGGTGGGCGGGGGAGGCCCGTCCTCGCAGAGCTCACCTGTAGTGAGGAAGACAGATGCCTCCAGGACCAGCAGAGAGCCCTGGCAGGAAACCGGCCTGTGTGGGATGGAGGGGCGTGTCCTCTTCAGAGACTGTCTCACCTAGAGCACCAGGGGGTCTGACACAGCCGCAGAGTTCTCCCTGGGCGCTGGCCTGATTAGACCTGACCCAGGGAACTGAAGGCTCGTCACGATACGCGCATCCAGAAATCATCCAGAGAAGGCACTCGGGATTGAGATTCTTGCTGTAAGAACAGACTGAAGAAATCAGAGATGTTGGCCCTGGAGAAGAGAGGAAGTTCACTGAAAACTTATTCTGTGAAGCTCTGGGGGCCTGAATTAGGATGAAAGGGGGGATTTCAGTTCAACCTAAAGGAGATCAACCCAGTCCTCAGAGCCAGACCATGGCAAAAAGGCTGAGCCATGGGAAAGTGTGTATTTTTCATCACGAACTAGGATGTTTTAATCATGAGCTCTGATGGGAAGGGTGGCAGTGTGGCCACTACACAACAGCAGCTCCGTGGAGAAGGCTGGTCATTTCACACGTCACACAATCACCTAATCAAGAGTAAGCTCCCGGCATCCCACACTTGCTGGGTGATGCTGAATGAGTCACCGAACCTCACTGGGCCTCTGTTCCGTCATCTATAAAAGGAGGAAGACCGTACCCCATACCATAAAGCATCAAAATGAAGATCAGTGAGCTTGCTTTGAAAAGCAAGCGTAAAGTGCAATGTAAAGGATGTGGATTTGGGTTGTACTCTGCCCCCCACCCCTGTGATGTTCTCAGGAAACATTCCCCATCTGCTGGCAGTTCTTCTTCACCAGTGTCCCCATGCAGCTCAAGTCTCAGGGCCGCCAGCTGTGCATCTGTGACATTTTCCTTCAGTGAGAGCAGCACAGAGAGAGCTCTTGATGTAATGAACTCAGCGGACTACATCGGACTGTCTGCGTGAAGACCATATTCTATTGAAACAAGGGGAGGACACAGCACAGGGCCTGCTGAGCCCCTGTGTGCTCCCTCCTTGATCCTGGCACTCATGGAGCGGACCACGTCTTTCCCTCTCTAGGGGCCCTGCCGTCCTCCCGGCCTTGGAAGTGGAAGCATGACCAGCCGGCTGGGGCAGCAGGAGGAGGACAGGACTTCAAGCCGAGGGAATCCCAGGTCTTCACCTTTCCTGATGGGTAATTTGAGTTCAGCCCTGTAACCTCTCTGAGCCTTAGTGTTTTCAGCTGTAAAACTGGAGCGATTATCGTAATTCTGATCTCAGAGTTTGCAGGGAGGATTAAATGAGATATCGCTGGGCAGAGCTTCAGCAACAGATAAGAGAGGCACATGCCCACTCCCCTTACTGCCCACAAAACAAAAATAGTATAACTTTCACACACGGTACAGGGCTCTCAAAAGTATAAGAAATCAGCTATATAATTTATGATCTGTAAATTGGGCTCAATTCCATATAAAATATAAAACAGTGCAAAAAAATCACAATACTCTCATCGATACAGAAAATTAAAACAGTAAAACCATGAAGACACGCTTCTGAGAGAGGCTATAAAGGATGGTCCAGGGCTTAGGATAAAATGATAAAACTGTGTCCTGGGGGATTTGGGACCAGAGACACAAAACTGGCTCCCCCCGTGGCAAACACTACATACACACACGTGCTTACAGGCATGTTTGTGTGCACACACCCACATACAGGCGCACACACGTTTGAACCCAACTGGGTCTAAGATGATCACTGAGGGGCAGCTTAGTATGGAGAAAAGAGCAAAAGCTTTGGAGTCCAAATGACATTCTGGGTCTGTGGTTTTTCTTACTAGCTTCTTGAGTTTGGGCAAGCTACTTCTCCGATCAGCATAATAACTAATTTTCAAAGTTGCTGTGAAGATTAAATCATATACCTAAATTGGCTAACCTACTGTTTAGCACATTGTAAGTATTTGATATATGGTAGTTTAGAGTGGTAGCCATTACCTATATGAATGTATGTGATTGCATTAGAATGTAGTGGGTGTTGGTGGAGACGAGGCCCACGTGGGCTGACATCCCCAAGGTCATGTAGGACACAGTGGATGAGGTGAGAACCCACAGTTCTTGCTCCCAGTCCTGTGCTCCATTCACCTGTTTAGTGGTAAGTACGGCCCCCAAGAGAAATTCACCAAGTGGAGAATCCTGTTCCAGCCAGGAGCTCCATCAGAGTGCTCTGGAAGGCTGGAAGGCTGTCTTCCAACTCCCTCCCGGTTATGTGGGTGGTGACAGGCCAGGAAGAAACAATCTCAGTGTTTGTTTATGGAAACCATTTGTTTGCAAAATTCCTTTTTGTGTACATCGCTAAAACCCTCAGTTTGTAATTCCCCATCTGTGGTTTCACAGGGGAAAATAAGTAAACATTAAAGAAATTTTAAAGAAAAGTGTTACATGATGAAACCTGCAAAAATGTACACAAGTCAGGAGGGCTTGGCAGGGAGAAAGAAAGCCAGGGGCCCAACATGAAGTGAGACAGTGACCATCAGCCCCTCCCTCTAAGATGGACAGCCGACACCCCGAAAGCACTCTCTAGGCCTTTAAAAGGAGGGCAGCCCCAGCCAGGCTCCAACGGCTGGAATTAAGTTTGGCCATCCACAGTTCTAGTTAACACTGCTGTCACCCCGTATCGACAGAATAGGTCCTTCTGGGATTCACTGTAGGAGAATAAAGCTGAGTTACTGCTGCCCCAGTTGCTGGCATCCTTTAGCATTTCTCTATGACCCAGGCTTTGCAATCTCACCTGCCACAACTTTGGACCAGAAAGGATGTCTTAGCCATTGAGCTTGAAGGTTACCTCTCGATGTACCATCTATTATCCTGTGTTATCACCACACAGAAAATGGACTTGGTCAAGCTGCACAGAGTGATGAGATGCCTGGGCTTCCAACTGGGCTCTTTATACTGGAGGAAGGATATCTGAAAACCCCATCTCAGTATCTAACCCAGCACAATCCTTTTATAGGCAATTATCCCCCTGTTTGGCCTGAAATTCAAATAAATGTTTAGAAATGCTCGAACCTCCAGATGAAAGCTGTAATTAATGTGTCAATGATTTTCTTCTAAAGGGCATGCAGTCAAAAAGAGGAACCAGCATATTAGAGCAATTAATGGAAATTAGAGATGTGAGGACAATGGGTTTACATTCTGATTTCAAATATTTTCAGGATTTAGACGCTGTCAGGTCAAAACCTGTTGTGGCTGGAACCCAAACTCTGATTAACATTCATGTCTTCGAAGGGGCATCACACATGCAGAGTGAACTCTGCAAACAGCAAAACATAAAAAGACAAAGTCCTGCCACTCAAAATCTGAACAATATGTAAACTAAACAGAAGACAGAAGTATTCAATCAAAACAATGTGGACAGGGAAGGGCTGCTAGGCTTAGGCAAAGAGGGACACTTCAGGAAAACCAGAATGGAGCTGAGGTGATAAGCACAAACACTGCCACCTGTATCCAACACTGGGTCCATAAGTGACACATCTCCCCAGCTGTTCCCACAAGCCAACTTCAAATGGCTGGGCTGGGCTGCAGACTTCCCTGTCTAACGTATTATCAACCCTAGAATTGCTCTAAAATCACCCTTCTGGGTTGTGGGCAAGTCAAGGGCAAATCCTAGTTTTTATATTCCCAACCTTCAGCTCAATACATGCAGAAGAGTAGATGCCTAGGAATTGCTTCCAGAATTACATTAGATTGAGGGCTGACTTCTCACATCTATCTAATTTTTAGACTCTTCTTTGGGTTTCTAGAAATGTGTATGCATCTTTCAAGGTCCCCTGCATGTTGCCTCCTCCCAGAAGCCTTCTTTAACTGCTATAGCCCACAGTAGCCTGACTCTCCTTTGCGCTACAAAATCACTCAGTGGTCCCTCTGTTTCTTTAGGTATCGGCATCTAGACTGTAAGCTCCTGGAGGATGAAGAGAAGGTCTTTTTCATCTTTGCATCTTTCACAACTGATTTTTTAAATAGATAAGGTGTTATGGACTGAACTGCGTCCCTGCAAAATTCAAATGTTGAAGTGCTAACCCCCTGTACATCTCAGAATATATGTTTGGAGATACAGTCTGGTCTTTAAAGAGGTAATTAAGGTTAAATGAGGTCATATGGGTGGGGCCCTAATCCAATAGGACTGTTGTCCTTATAAGAAGAGGGAGAGACACCAGGAGTGAGCACATAGAGGAAAGGCCATGTGAAAACACAACGAGGAGACAGCCATCTACAAGCCAAGGAAAGAGGCCTTGGAAGAAATCAACCTGCCGACACCTTGATCTTGAACTTCCAGCCTCCAGAACTGTGAGAAAATAAATTTCTGTTGTTTAAGCCTCCCCGTCTGTAGTATTTTGTTACAGCATCTCGAGCAGACTAATACATAAGGTATATAGAACATGAAACTATCTTTTATTTGTCCTTTCTCCTCTAAGCAGTAGAAGGGGAAGCAGGGAGATAGAGAAGAAAGAGGGGATGACTTCAGCCTCCAAGTTCCTGAATTTGAGCACATTGAAAATCATGAGAATTAATCCTAGAATCAAGGATACATGTACGTTAATTGTGAACACAGATTTAGAATGAGGCAGAATGATCTAAAGTTATGGACTTTGGAAGTAAGAGAGCCCTGGATTGGAAGAGTAGATCTGACATTTACCAGCTGTGTGTCACTTAAACTCTCTGGACCTTAGTTTTCTTACAGTTTTTTTCACATTTGAAACATCTACTTCTGCCTAGTCTTAGCCTACACTGCTGTAAACATTAATGCGTTAATGTGGGTAAAATACCTATAATGACTGGCACATTCACAGATGCTGAATTACAGGGCAGCCACAATTAAGGAGCATTCAAAGCAGGAAGAAAGACACTTCTGGAGAAATGGAGGAACATATGTGCTCAGCATATGCTTCCTTGGAAGGTTCTGGGCCTAAATCTCTAGTGAGGGTCTTCTCCCACATCTGGATGAGTGGCGGAAGTGGTGAGTACTGACAAAGACTATCCTTAACTCAACTTTAGGCAGGCTCCTGTAAGCCCTTCCTCCACTGGGTCACATCCTTGGGCCTTGTCCTCAAGAGCAAGAAACCTGCTACCTCAGTTTAGTGAGAGTAATATCCCTGTAATATCTCATCACTCTCAATATTTGATCAAATTCCTAATCCCCCTGTATCCTCCTAAGTGACATCTGGTCATCCTGGCCTGCCCTCAGCAAGAATCTAGGTCAGTTTAGCAAGAATCCCCCTACCCTCTTGGTAATTTTCCATCCACTGACCACCCGACCCACTCCTTGGCTATAAACCCCTACTTTGATCTAGAGTTGAGCCCAGCCTCTCTCCCCTACTGCAGAACCCCATTGCAGTGGTTCCTTGAATGAAGTCTTTCTAACCATCTTTAACCAGGGTGAGAATAATATTTTTTTAACAGTCCAAACTCACCATGTGGGCTTGAATCCAGTCTCTTTTCCTGGGCAAGATATAATATATAATATATAATATATTCATCTCTTTATTTTCAGTTGACGTATAGTAGATTTGACTTGCTTTTTTTTTGTTATGATTAGTTTTTTTTTAACATCTTTATTGGAGTATAATTGCTTTACAATGATGTGTTAGTTTCTGCTGTATAACAAAGTGAATCAGCTATACGTATCCATATATCCCCATATCCCCTCCCTCTTGCGTCTCCCTCCCACCCTCCCTATCCCACCCCTCTAGGTGGTCACAAAGCACCGAGCTGATCTCCCTGTGTGATGCAGCTGCTTCCCACTAGCTATCTATTTTACATTTCATAGTGTAGTGAGGTGGATGGACCTAGAGTCTGTCATACAGAGTGATGTAAGTCAGAAAGAGAAAAACAAATACCATATGCTAACACATATATATGGAATCTAAAAAAAAAAAAAAAGGTTTGGACTTGCTTTTCTAAACAACAAGCCGAATTGCCGGCAGCCCCATCCAGAGACCACACCTGAGAAGGAGTGCCTGTTCCTGGATCTTGTAAATTCTGGACACATCCCCTTATCTACAATTGACAAAAAAGCATATGAGGACACGTGCATTTAGGCTCTTTTTGTCCAATTTGTCAAAACTCTTGCAGCAGGAAGCTCAGGACTCCCTAAAATAGCTCCTGATTACCCTGCCCAGCAGTGAAGCTGCTTTGGAAATTGTCAAGTTGCCCGGAGAAGAGATTCCCTCCGTCATGACAAAAACCCAGAGTGGCTCTCAACACTCCATCTTGAAATGATTACCTTCAGAACTCACGCTAATGCGTGCTTTTACTGAAAGATCTCCATCTTTCAGACCAATGAGCTCTGAAGTCATACTCACTGTGGGAACTGCAGATCTTATCATGGTTTCAGTTAGGCTCAAAAAGAGAAAAAAAAAAAAAACAACAGATCTGGAAAAGAGCAAAGATGGCAAATGACACTACGCAAACTACTTTTCAAATTTCAAAGGATTAAAAGTCAGGAGGTATTGCTCACCTCATCTCTGTAAAATCTTCCGTCATGTTGAGGGAGGAAAACAAAATAACTTTTCAAGGATGTTTTTCCTTTGTGACAACATCTACATAAAACATGCGTGAAAGAGCAAAGACAGACCAATGTTTGGCCTCGTTTGTGAGTGCTTGTAAAATGAACAGTAGATGAGCACTATCATTACACTAGGGAAGCCAGTCATGCATAGATGAATTGGAGGTAACTGGGACCCCTTTTATAAAGTCCATGAGGAACAGTCTTCTGATCCATGTGTCCTACCTTTTGTGAGGACCTCCACCATGAGGATCTCAGAGCTGCAGTGTCCCCTGGAAATATCCTTTATTTAAAAAACTAATTCATTTTTAAAAGTGGAACCCAGCTGTCTCCTGACTTGCTCTCCCCCATGGGCCTACTTGTGATGCGGTTTCTTAGTTATGTCTGTAAATTTCTCATCCTGGGGAAACCGAGGCACCAAAAGGATGGCTCTAAACTAAGTCTCTCTGGTCCCTCCACTCTAGCTCCCAACAGGCCCAGTTCCTCCCTTGGACGGATGATGGCCCTGAGGCCCCTAGTGGGCCTTGATCAGCTCTTTCTGTGACCTGGGGTCCATCCTGGCCCGTCTTGCAGTGAGAATTAAACTCAAATACATCCGCGTTTAGGCTAGAGGACTCCACAGTGGCTGCCCCTGAAAATCAAAAAGTCAACTGGGCACTGTTGGCTCCATGCCAGCTCACCCACACAAGCAGAGCACATTCTGTGGCGCCCCTGGGCCTCCCAGTCTAGACCCTTCAGTGTGGGCCAGGCCAAAGGTCAATCAAGTTTCCTGCCCTAGGGCTAACGGCTCTCCACTAGGACCACCAAGTCGCTGCCATGGAAAACTCCAGCCTCCTTCACACTGGGGTGAGCCCTTATCCTAAGGGCCCACACAGCCATCCCAGAACAGGCATCATTTCTCAGGGCACCAGTTCGTCATACCTACACCCGATTACGTTGTTACAACACTTATTTGAAAGACCAAAATGTAAAACAGATCAAAGTGAAGCTTTTTTGGGAGAAGATAGAGGGATTCTAGCTCAGATTCTTCATTTTGGCAGCTGTGATTCAAGAACACACAGCTGGGGGTGGGAGGAAGAAAGGGGGAACACAGCAGGTTAGTACCAAAGTGGGCATGGCAGGTAGCGTTTCCCCAAGTTGGTCCCGCCAATGGAATTCCACCCCACATGCTCTTCTTAGGATGTCAGATCAACACTCCTCTACCCAGAAGAAGGGTTTCTGTCCCCAGCCCAGAGGAAGAAGAGACCTACTCCCCCAGGAAGAACTCTTTAAACCAGGGGTTCTCAACCGCCAGGGAACATTCAGAACTGTCCAGAGGCATTTTTGTTTGTCATGACTCTTTGTCATCCATCGGTATCTAGTGGGTAGAGGCCAGGGATGCTGTGTACCCCGCAATTCACAAGACAGCCCCCACAACTAAGAATTACCCAGCCCCAAACATCAGTGGTGCTGAGGTGGAGAAACCCTGCTTCAAACCATAGCAGATGCTGGGTGAACTTCTCAGAAAACCACCAAGCAGAAACAGGATACCACATGCCTTCAGGTTACACTAGAGGGAGGACATGGATTTCTCCTGAGTTTAAGGAGAAATCCATGTTTCATGAGTTTAAGGGGACTCATTTCCTCCCAAACAAGAAATAAGCATCTATCACCCTTTTGCTTCTGAAGGTAAGAACACTACTCCCTCTCTACACAGTTTTTCTCAGCTGGAGGTGGGAATGAGAGCCACAAGATGTAATGAAAACTTTACCCAGGAAAAAGTGAAGTGACTGAATCTTTGTCCTTGAAGAGTTTGTAGAGTTAATAAACATGCAAACGAGGATGGATGTCCACGCAAATGAATATTTGAAGTTTTCTGCCTACTTTCTCAGGATGGATCTCTAGAAGGGATTACTGTTTCAGAGTTATTTGTCTTGAGGCTCTGGAGATATTTTCTCATTACTTTCCAAAATTTTACCCGATAAAACTCCCACTAGCAGTGTATGAGAGTACCTGCCTCATAGCTCTGGCTAATATTTTTATCTTTAATCTTTGTTTATTTAAGAGTTAAACAAATACTCACCTTGTTGTTTTAATTAACTTTAGTACAGCCAGCTTGCTTTATTTGTTAATTGGCCATTTGTATTTATTCTTCAGTGAATTTCTCACTGCGTTCACTAGAGTTTTAGGGTTTTCTTATTGATTAGTGTGAACATTTTTATATATCAAGTGTATGAATCCTTTACCATATTATTATAAATATTTTTCTAATTTCTCATTTGTCTTTTGAATTTTTTATAATGTTTTGGTTATATGGAAGATGCTTAAAACTTTTTATCTAGTCAAACCCATTTGATCCTTTAGGATTTCTTCTATAGAGTAGGAGTTCCTCTTTAAAGAATCAGGTGAATATTTTCCTATTTCAACCTTGGTTTTGTATTTATAGTCTTATAAACATATAATTACATAAATATTTAAATAGTCTCCATACAAAGCAGTAAGGAAAATGACAAATATACCACCTAACTAAGAGTCACAGGGAAAGGAAAAGACTCTGACATTGACATTTCTCATCTGAGAACAAGTGCAGCTTCCCATTTTATTTATGACTTATTTTATGTACTCAGTAGACCTTTTTAATTAAAAAAGAATTATTGACAGCTAAGACACAAAAAAAAGTATAAAGAAGAATATAATACACTCTCTTGTATCCTTGCATTAGCAGGAGATAAAACAATATCAACGTTGATGAAGACACCTGAGCCTACCCCTGGGCTATATCCCCTCCCTGCCCCACTGTGAGTAGTCATGACCCTGAATTTGCGTTTATAATTTCCATGCATTTTTTCACTTTGTACTGTTTAAATAAGTATTATTAAGCAAAATATACTTTTTCATGTTATACACACACACACACATGCATGCAGGCACACACGCACATGGAGACATACATGTATTGTATAACACTGTTTTCCTTTTCCTCTGTGACTTGATCTTTTTTACTTACTATTATGCTTGGGAGACTCATTCATATGGATGCAGATAACACCAATACATATTTTTCACTGATGCATTTTATGTGTTTGAATGTATCAACTTGTTAATAGGCATTCAGCCTCCCAATTCTTTTTCCCTTCACACACAGCTGCTGTTAATATCTCTGTACCTATATCACTAAAATAATTTGCTAGTGTTTGTCACAATTTCAACAGGATATTTTTAGAACTAGACTTAGTGATTTTATAGTTCTTTGGGAAGAAAACACTTGAAAAACTCAGGGAAAATCAGAAAAATCTCTGGTGAAGAATAAGGAAGATAACACCAGATATTAAAATATTTTATGAACTATAGTAATCAAAACATTTTAGTGTTGGTTCAGGAATAGAGAGAACAGAATAGCTCAAAGAGCTGAAAAATAAACCCAAGTCCTTAAGAAAACTTGTGCAATGTTAAAGGAAGTATTTCAAACCAATGATTTAAAAAAAAAAAAAAAGCTGATTTAATCAACAGTGTGGGGGGACAAGTGGCCAGTTAGTTCATAAAACTAGGCTGGATTCCTATATAGAAATTAATTCCAATTGGATTGAAGATAGAAAGAAAGAAAGAAAGAAAGAAAGAAAGAAAGAAAGAAAGAAAGAAAGAAAGAAAGAAAGAAAGAAAGAAAGAAAGAAAGAAAGAAAGAAAGAAAGAAAGAAAGAAAGAAAGAAAGAAAGAAAGGAGGGAAGGAAGGAAGGAAGGAAGGAAGGAAGGAAGGAAGGAAGGGAGGAAGGAAAGAAAAAAAGAAACAGAGGAAAGAAAACAATATGTTTATAATCTCATAATGAAGGAAATCTTTTCAAGCAAGCTATGAAAACAAGAAGTCATAAAGAAAAATATCAACAAATTAGATATGGTAAAAATAAATATCTTTAAGATAGCCATGGCGGGGGGCGGGAAGGGGAGGGGATGTAAAGTCAAAAGTCAAACAAAGTTGTGTGTGGGGGGACAGGTTTGCAATTCATGGAACAGATACAGGGTGAATTTCCTTAATAGACAAAGATCTCTTACAAACTAATATGGAAAAACTTAAACCCACAACAAATAGACAAGTAACAGATTTCAAGCAGCGTGCTCACACAGACACACACACACACACACACACTAAAGTTGTCAGAGAACATATAAAAATGGTCAACTGAACTCACAGTGAAAGAAATCCCATACACCCTGTTTTCCTATGAGAATGGCGAGGATTTAAAGGATGGACAATATCCAGTGTTAGCGAGGGTGTAGCAAAAAGCTGATGGCGGAACATAAGTCTGGGTAATTTGATAGAATCTCTATCCATTTAAAATACACATACTCTTCAAACCAATAATTCTACTTCAAGGGATTAATTTTGCTGATAAACTGGTACAACTACACAAAAATTAATCTACAAAAATGTCCATTGGGCCATTGTCAGTAATAGAAAACAACCTGATATAACCTGAATGGTTTTTGGTAGGAAATTAGATAAATAATTCATGGCAGACCTATACAGTTGAATACTATGGGGTCGTATTTTAAATGACAATATATCAATGAAAAATTGTTACATAATGAAAAAGCAAGTTGCAGAACAGCATGTGTGCTAGAGAGAGATGCACTCTCCACTCTCCTGCATCCTGCCCTTTGCCCTTGGAGACAGCTTGTATGGACCACATCAGCAGACCTGCCCTCTGGCTTCCTGTTGGCATCTGCCACGGGGCAGCCCCAATAGCAGACCAGAGGTAGTAGAGGAGAGAGAGGTCCAAGGATGTATCCCCCTGGCTCCCTCATGGCAAGGATGCCTCAGGCTGGCCGTGCACCCCCAGCCAAAAAGCAGTGTTCACTCAACTTTCTCCTTCTCATTTCAGTAACTATTCCTTCCCCTCATTCCTTCAGCCGGAGGCTGGGGCCACCTCTGTTACTATTGGCTCCCATTTCCTGCTCTGTCTTGTGTGGTTCCCCAAAGTATCACCCATCTCTTTGTAACTAACCCCTTTGCAACTAACTGAACTTTCTGGAAATTACCCTCAATAGAGTGTGTCATTTGTTTCCTAGTGGGATTCTGATATACTGTGTATACTATGATGCCATTTATGGACCAAAACTATTGTCATACACACACACACACACACACACACACACACGCATAAAAAATGCCAGGAAGGATCCACTGAAAACTGTTGCCAGTGATCACCTCTGGGGAATGGAGTTGGTTGGTAAAATTGGGAACAATGAGTGTTTTACATTTTCCTTTGTATAAATTTGTGCTAATTGAGGTTTTTCCCAAGCAAAACCAGCATTTATTACTTTTAAAACAGAGATGTTTAAAGATAGAGAATTACAAATCTGCCACTGTGCCCTCTGTCTTTAAGTATCTGATCAGTTCTTTGAGGTGCCTTTGAGGGGTCAGATCTCTTCATAAAGAGCACCTCTATCCTAAACCTCTATTCTAATAACCGCCCCGATTAGACACGGGGGTCCTTGGAGCTAAAAGCCTGGGACAGTCTCTCCCCTCCATTCCACAGCAACAGCAAACGTTGAAAACATGAGTGTGTTTGCTTCATCTTATCTGATACAAAAGTTTTGAGGATTGGCATGGAATGCCCAGGAATCTGGTCAGGGAATATTTAAAACATCAAAAAAAAAGAAGTCTGTTGAGCAAAAGAGAATCTAGAATTTCTCAGAATCAAGGAAGAACGATGCAGGTCAACGTGCCTTCTTTCTCCTGAAGATGTGCCCTCTCAGCCATGCTAAATTGGAGGAGGCTGAAATTTAGCCGGTACCAGGAAGATGAGATTATCTAAAATATCTTTATAAAATGTCTCTCCCAGCATCAGACTTGGACTGGGACCTGGCATGGGATATTTGACAAGGGAGAGAGGGGATGGGACCTGGTGACAGAAACACAGGTTGCTTTCCAATAACCTTAGAGGCCAATTCTCGGTTGTCCACTAAGCCCAAGTCCCGTCTGAAGTGGCTTGCATATCTGAGATGGTCTCCATTTCACTGTAGCATCAGGTTCTCAGATCCCTTTGTCACTGTTGACCAAGTCCACAATTGAGTTGTCCCCAGTGGCTTCCTTCAAAATGCCCCTTACCCTACAGCAGCCTGGCAGAACATTTCTGGCTGCCCATCGGTTCTGACTTCCAAGGCCATTGACTGTGCACGCAGTTGTACCTCTGGTCATCTCAGCTGTGACTTCATTTCTTTTCAGTCACTGTTTCATCGAGTGATGGAGAAATATTTCACAATGGCTCAGAGCTCTTCATAGAAAGTGCTAGGATTGTTGCATCGCAATTCCAACAAGCAAGGATAAAACAAAACAACCTTATTTATGCTATGCAATCAAGTTATAAATTACTCAGAGAAATGTCTATTTTTATGTCAAGACTTTTCCCTCCTCTATGAGTTGTTTGAAGGCTTACACCGCTAGGACCCTGATGTTTCTATCACATACAGCCAACCATGCAGCATTCAGTTCAATAGACTTCTTTGGTTTGAATCCTCTGTGCCAGTCATTTGCCGGAAACTGGGAGGCAGTGATGAATAAGATAGCACCCCTTCCCTCAAAGCGTTCGCAGCCCAGTTGGGAACACAGAAAAGTGAGTAAATAAAAGCAGCCCATTGTGTTTCATGTAATAGTGGGAGGTACTGATGTAGCACTGAAGTGTGTGATGCATTCCAGAGGAGAAGAGAGAGCTGGGAAGGCTTCATAGAGGAGGTCTCTGGATCATGGTTTCGAAGGTTGCATAGGAGTTTTCAAGGCATACAAGAGGAGAAAAGACATTTTGGACATAGGTCCAGGCATCTACAAAGGCCCCAAGATATAGTTGGACTTGCTGGGGCTGAGTGCTGAGAGCAGAGAGTGTCAGGAGATAATCTATATTCCTTTAACACAGAATTGAATTTTATTCTGCAGGCAAAAGGAAGCCCTGACAGGGGAGTAACACGGTCAGATGGCAGTTTCACTGTGGGTGCTGCGATGGGAATTAGCCCAGTGGGGGCATCACAGTATTACTATTATGAACAATATAATATCAATAAAGCTGGCATAACGCATTCTCCTTAAGGGCACCCTCTTTTACTGCTAGAAGAAATAATGCTTTGTCTTACATCAGTTCTTCCTTCTAGAAAGCTCAAAGAAGCTTGTGAACTTTGCCTCTTTAATCTTTTCCAACATCTCTGAGGACAGGGTGAGGAGATAACACCTCCACTCAGCACTCACAAAGACGTGCACGTGAATTACGCAAAAGGAGGGCTTTGATCTCTGTCAACTTCACCCATTCCCCAGCTCTCCCCAGGGGAAGAGGACCCTGGCCCTGGACCTCCAGGGTGGAGACAGGATTTGAGGGCTCTTGATCTGAATTGCCAACTGCCAGCCTGTACTGAGACTTTTCCAAATAATGGGCTTTTCATTGGAAAAAGCTCAGACCGTACAGAAGAAAGAATAAACACAGGCATACAAATCAGTAGTTATTCCATAACCCAGAGATGATGACTTTTAACATTTGGATGTATTTCCTTCTGGTCTTCTTGGCCACACAATAAAATCAGGATGAGAGAGAATATACAATTCTGTGTCCCAATAACTTTCAATCCTACTGAAGGTGGAGGGAGACTTGAGAAAATGGGCATCATATAAGGAGTAAAAAAAGGAAAATGTACTGCAATTTGTTACAGTGATCAAGATCTGTGAGACAGAAAACTGCATAGAAGTGAAGGTCATTTCTACAACCTCTGTTCTAAACTCCTCTCAAGCAGGAAAAGTGCAATGAAGTTTTAAGTTATAGTTGGACTGTGTAGGCAACCTCACAATCCCCTCCAAAGCCTGGTTAATCTGACTCTGAAACTATAAAATGACAAAGGACCAGATTAATCTCAGAGGCTTTAACTCCAAGTTTGATTCTTCTGAAAAGAGGAAATGTGAAATTTTGAAACAGACTGGGGTGGAAACCTAGTCCAGACACTAACTAGTTGGGTGACCTTAATCAAAACATTCAGTTTCTCTAAACCTCAGTTTCCTCATCTGTAAAATGGGAATGATATGTCCACCGTCATAAATGTTTGGGAATTTAGAAGAGGTTGAAGCATGCAGTGAGCAATCCATAAAGATACCTCACCATCATCACTCTCACTTTCAGGTCCCTAAGAAATCAAGTAGAAGTCATCGCTCACTTCTGAGGCCCCTGGAGGGATCTGTCAGGATCTACCACCTTCACTCCTTTCCACACAAATTCCCAAGGACACAGGACCTTCTCTGCATCCGTTACTAACCTGAACCTCTCACCATCACCCCTGCCGTGACCTCTAAAGTGGCACTCAACTTCTGAAGCTCTTTTCATTTTGAAAGAGCTCCGGTTCCTATTGTATCTGGTGTGTCCAATCCATTCCCAGGTTCTCAGAGGATGTCACCATACTCCCCGGGCTTCTGCCACCCTTGGCCCGGTCCTCCAGGTGGCACTCATGCCCTGCGATGCAATTCTCTTGCTTGGCTTAGCCCTCTAGCAGACAGGAGCTCTTTGAGGGCAGAACTGCATCTTGGTCATCTCTGTAGAACTACTCCCTAGCTCCAATGGCCAAGCAGAGAGAACAGAGCCAATAAACACTTATGGAAAGAGTGATGTATACAATAATTCAAACTACATGGCATGGTTTTCTACCGCTATAATATTGGCAAAGCAGCAGTTCTTTTCTTTCCATTGTCTGACTCTGATAAAAAATAAAGAACAGAACACCTCAATGCCACCCTAGAGGTTCATAGAAGATGAAGGGGCCAAAGAGAGCAAGCCAGGCCCTCTGCCCCAGAAGCCACTCCTATCCACCAGGACACCCTGGCAATGCCCCAGCCACGCAGGCAAACTGGCCTTCTTTTTCAGCACTAGTGGACTTGGCAGGCTCTCAGCTGGAAGAGGCGGTCCTTTCTCCTCCAGAAGTCCTGAACCATCACGGTCAACCCAGTCATTTTAAGCCCAAAGGGCTCACGTGCATCTCAACATAATTTACCAGAACCGAGCTGATGAGAATATGGCCTCATCCACAAAGATTCAACTTCAGAGCAACACCATCCCTAAATGCTCTCATGTGCCAATGACACCTCCTCTCCTCTCTAGAAACGTGGTACTCATGACCCACACTTGAAGCCCTCGCCAACTGGGGCAAAAAAGAGATCTGCAGGATGACTGCTCTAGTTATCTATGACCTCATTAACAAGTTATTCCAATTATTCCACAACTCAGTGGCTTAAAGAGAAAAAAGGCAAGCATTTTATTATAGCTCATGATTTTATGGGTCAAGAACTTGGGCGAAGCTCAGCTGGATACATCTTCTGCTCCGTATGGCATCAACTGAAATCATTCAGTGGAATTCGGTGGGCGGAAGGGCTGGTCAGGAGGACCAGATGGCTTCACTCCCATGTCTGGTGCGCAGGGGGGTTGGCTGGAAGGCTGGGTACAGCTAGCCTGAAGAGGCATCACGTGACCTTTCCAGCACCATGGTCTCAGGGTAGTCAGACACCTTCTGTGATGGCTCGAAGTTCTCAGAGGGTTCAAAGAGCCAGGAAGCATAAGCCTCTGATTCCTCAGTAACACCATTTCTACCCTAGTCTATTGGTCACAAAGCCCACTCAGAGGCAAAAGGTGGAGATATAAACCCCACCTTTTGGTGGGAGGGCTGCCAAAGAATTCACAGCCACCTTTATTTTTTTAAATTTTTTTTAGGTTTCTTTTTTTTAACATCTTTATTGGAGTACAATTGCTTTACAATGGTGTGTTAGTTTCTGCTGTATAACAAAGTGAATCAGCTATACGTATACATATATCCCCATATCCCCTCCCTCTTGCGTCTCCCTCCCACCCTCCCTATCCCACCCCTCTAGGTGGTCACAAAGCACCGAGCTGATCTCCCTGTGCTATGCAGCTCCTTCCCACTAGCTATCTATTTTACATTTGGCAGTGTATGTATGTCAATGCCACTCTCTCACTTCGTCTCAGCTTACCCTTCCCTCTCCCCATGTCCTCAAGTCCATTCTCTATGTCTGCATCTTTATTCCTGTCCTGCCCCTAGGTTCTTCGGAACTATTTTTTTTAGATTCCATATATATGCATTAGCATGCGGTATTTGTTTTTCTCTTTCTGACTTACTTCACTCTGTATGACAGTCTCTAGATCCCTCCACCTCACAACAAATAACTCAATTTCGTTTCTTTTTATGGCTGAGTAATATTCCATTGTACATATGTGACACACCTTCTTTATCCATTCATCTGTCAGTGGCCACTTAGGTTGCTTCCATGTCCTGGCTATTGTAAATAGAGCTGCAATGAACATTGTGGTACATGACTTTGAATTATGGTTTTCTCAGGGTATATGCCCAGTAGTGGGATTGCTGGCTCATATGGTAGTTCTATTTTTAGTTTTTTAAGGAACCTCCATACGGTTCTACATAGTGGCTGTATCAATTTACATTCCCACCAACAGTGCAAAAGGGTCCCCTTTTCTTGACACCCTCTCCAGCATTTATTGTTTGTAGCTTCTTTGATGATTGCCATTCTGACCGGTGTGAGGTGATACCTCGTTGTAGTTTTGATTTGCATTTCTCTAATGATTAGTGATGTTGAGCATCCTTTCATGTGTTTGTTGGCAATCTGTATATCTTCTTTGGAGAAATGTCTATTTAGGTCTTCTGCCCATTTCTGGATTGGGTTGTTTGTTTTTTTGATACTGAGCTGCATGAGCTGCTTGTATATTTTGGAGATTAATCCTTTGTCAGTTGCTTCATGTGCAAATATTTTCTCCCAATCTGAGGGTTGTCTTTTCATCTTTTTTATGGTTTCCTTTCCTGTGCAAAAGCTTTTAAGTTTCATTGGGTCCCATTTGTTTTTGTTTTTATTTCCATTTCTCTAGGAGGTGGGTCAAAAAGGATCTGTCTGTGATTTATGTCATAGAGGTTCTGCCTATGTTTTCCTCTAAGAGTTTTATAGTGTCTGGCCTTACATTTAGGTCTTTAATCCATTTTGAGTTTATTTTGGGTATGGTGTTAGGGAGTGTTCTAATTTCATTCTTTTACATGTAGCTGTCCAGTTTTCCCAGCACCACCTTATTGAAGACGCTGTCTTTTCTCCATTGTATATTCTTGCCTCCTTTATCGAATATAAGGTGACCATATGTGTGTGGGTTTATCTCTGGGCTTTCTATCCTGTTCCATTGATCTACATTTCTGTTTTTGTGCCAGTACCATACTGTCTTGATTGCTGTAGCTTTGTAGTATAGTCTGAAGTCAGGGAGCCTGGTTCCTCCAGCTCCATTTTTCTTTCTCAAGATTGCTTTGGCTATTTGGGGTCTTTTGTGTTTCCATAGAAATTGTGAAATTTTTTGTTCTAGTTCTGTGAAAAATGCCACTGGTAGTTTGATAGGGATTGCATTGAATCTGTAGATTGCTTTGGGTAGTAGAGTCATTTTCACAATGTTGATTCTTCCAATCCAAGAACATGGTATATCTCTCCATCTGTTTGTATCATCATTAATTTCTTTCATCAGTGTCTTACAGTTTTCTGCATACAGGTCTTTTGTCTCCTTAGGCAGGTTTATTCCTAGGTATTTTATTCTGTTTGTTGCAGTGGTAAATGGGAGTGTTTCCTTAATTTCTCTTTCAGATTTTTCATCATTAGTGTATAGGAATGCAAGAGATTTCTGTGCACAAATTTTGTATCCTGCTACTTTACCAAATTCATTGATTAGCTCTAGTGGTTTTCTGGTAGCATCTTTAGGATTCTCTATGTATAGTATCATGTCATCTGCAAACAGTGACAGTTTTACTTCTTCTTTTCCGATTTGGATTCCTTTTCTTTTTCATCTCCGATTGCGGTGGCTAAAACTTCCAAAACTATGCTGAGTAATAGTGGTGAGAGTGGTCAACCTTGTCTTGTGCCTGATCTTAGTGGAAATGGTTTCAGTTTTTCACCATTGAAAACGATGTTGGCTGTGGGTTTGTCATATATGGCCTTTATTATGTTGAGGTACGTTCCCTCTATGCCTACTTTCTGGAGAGTTTTTATCATAAATGGGTGTTGAATTTTGTCGAAAGCTATTTCTGCATCTATTGAGATTATCATATGGTTTTTCTCCTTCAATTTGTTAATATGGTGTATCACGTTGACTGATTTGCGTATTCACAGGCACCTTTAATCCTTCAGATAGAAAAGGACTGTCATGCTAGGGAGGCTGACGTTTTCCCCTGGAATTATCTCTGTCTCTCAGTGATGTTTCCACATCAATACCCACGGTCCCTAGCTCAGCCAAGCAAAGCCAAAACCATTTTCCTTGTGAACTCAGGCATCCCTGGGTCTCACTGGCCTGTGACTAGCAATGGGGTCATGGAAACTTTAATTTAGGATTTTGACTAGCATGCCACCCCTACCTGTACAATGGCTGAATCTTTACCTTTTACTCTTAAGTTTCCCCAAGTTACTTCTGGGGGTTCCAGGGAGATATCTCCAGGGGAAGTGTGTTGAAGACTGTTCACTTGGAATTAAGTCCTCTCAAGTTGTTCACAGACCCCCTCGCTCTTCACTGAGATCCTCAGGATAGATAGATAGATAGATAGATAGATAGATAGATAGATAGATAATAAATAGATAGATAGGTGATAAATGGATAGATAGATAGATGACACATAGGGATAGGTAGAGATAGATAGACAGATAATAGATAAATGATAGATAGATAATAAATAGATGGATGGGTAGATAGATAATAGATAAATGTAGATAGATGACAAAGAGAGAGATAGAGATAGATAGGTGATAACTAGATGAATAGATAGATCATAGATATATAGATAGATAAATAGATAGATAGGGAGCTAGCTCACAGGCCATATTTATTTATTTACTTACTATGATGTTACAAGAACTAGCCAGTACACCCAGCCAAGGCCTCTGACTCCAGCACAGTCAACAGTCCACTGGCTTTCCTGACACCCATGTGCTCTTCTGTCCCGTGACCTCTTCATCCAAACTTGCTACCCAAAATCCCATCCTGGAGAGACCTGCTCACAATGCAGCCACATCCTTCTCGGGGCTTCCTCACTAGAGAGAGGTGCTCAGTGGGCCGGGGCCTCTCCCTCTCCCCCATCCTGTACAGTTATGGTCATGGGCCCTTTCTTCATGAACCCAGAGCCCAAACTGTCCCACTCAGCCCGTTAGACAACTGCCCTCAGTTCCCTGCATCAACACAGGTCGGCTCTGACCAGATGGGTCACAGAGCCCAAACTGTTTGAGACTTGGGCTGCCACCTGGAAACCTGGCCATTTCTGTCCACTCTGGGAGGTTGCATTTTGGCAGACGGCACAACAACGCGACTAAGGGCATAGCTGGGAGTCGGGGGCATGTGGGCTTGAATCACAGCTTGTCTACGCACTAGATTTGTAATCTGCAGAAAGGCTTTTTAACCTCTCAGCCTCGGTTTCCACATCTATGAGATGAAGATAATGCTATCCATCTCACAGGGGGATAGCAATAACTACATAAACAAGCCAATTGAATATAGAATCTGGTCCCCCAAAAAGTACTCAAAAATGGTAGCTATTAATAAGATGAGGGTGGCAGTGATGGTGTTATTATTGCACCAACTTACCTGGTTCTGCCCCTGAGCCCTCAGCTATGTCCTGGGTCTAGCACCACCCATGACCACATCACACAGTTCCTTAGGCCCTCATCTGTTCTACTTGCTCTGACAATGATCGTATGCCAGTCTTTACCCTCTCTGCCATTCACTCATTAATTCATTCATTTAACATATGTTTGTGGAGTCACTATTACAAGCTGAGCATTGACCTAGGGGCTAGAGATACAGCAGAGATTTGGTCATGGTCCTAATAGATCTTCCAACACCACTAGCTCATTTCCTGTTCTGAATCAGGTGATAGCTGACGACCTTGACTCACAAATCTCACATCTGGAAGGTCACTTCCATTCTCTCTGGGCCTTTAATTCAGGTCCACTCTGCTTTTGGCATCTGCAGTTCCTGACCCAGTTTGGCTCCCGGCACCCCTTCTCAGCTATGCTCTCACATTCTCTCTCTTGCCCCCTTCTCTCCAAGCTTCCCTGAGTGGAGACCCCACCCAAACAAGCCCAGGCCTCTGGGGACCAGGGTTTGCATCAGCCCACCCAGCCAGTACCCTGGACCCAAGAGCTCACTTCCCCAAACTTAGAGAGAGCTATAAAAGGCATAAGAGCTATTAAAGGCATAAGAGCTATTATTTATTAGGTATCTCCTAAGCTCTTTGCAAGGGTGCTTTCATTTACTCCTCCCAGCAAGTATATGTGCTAGAAGCCTTCATCTCCACTTTACAACTACGGGGACTTGAGACTTAGAAGGGGGACAAGAACTTGCCCAAGTCAGCTCATACATAGGAGGCGGCATTCAAGCCCAGGTCGTGTAAGAATTGAAGATGAGAGATTGGACAAGCTACACAGAAAGTTAATGGACGTTTCCCCCACTTCCAAGGAGTTATTCATCCTTTGGAGCATTTTCATTTACATGCGTCTCCCTGTGGTGGACATGGCAACTAGTTAGTAGGAAAGCATCCCTGTCAAGAATGGAGCAGGTGTGCGGGGTAGAGCAGAGGGAGGTCGTGGAAAACACTTGAGGTGGAGCGACCAGCCCTTTCCCAATGTTCCCCCCCCACCCGCGGGACCTGGCTGAACTCTTTCTTTCCAAGACCCCGCTATCCTGGGGCATTTGAGCTGGTTTCTGTTTCCTGCACACGAGCCCTCTAAGTCCATCACTCACTAGGGCAGTGCCTGCCTTCCTTTCCTCTCTAACTCCCTGTTGTGTAGTCCCACGCAGGACACAGCGTGGATACCCAAATCTGATGGCTAAGTCCACAGCAGCAGCCTTTTAAACTTTTTAAATAAAAGCTGGGGTTTTGTTCTTTTTTTTTTTTTTTTTTTTTTCCAGGTTTGTTTGGATGGAACAAAATGTCCTCTTCTATTCCACGTGGAATACGTACCTCCTTCAGCACTATTTGCAAAAGTGTTCTAAAATTGAAAATTGTTGTGAGCTAAAATTGTTTGCCCTCTCCTGCAATTTTATCCTGTCTCAGAATAATGCTGTGATGAGGAAAGAATGGATGTTTGATACAGGTAGAGCCTGCTTTTACCAACATAACACACAGAATCATCAAACCATTTTCATCCAACACAACAAAAGCATAGTCCTTCCAAATTTGTGTGGGTATATCGGGGGAGGGGAGGGACTCCATTAAGAGGCCCCTGGGAATGACTGCTCAGCCCGTATAAAAACCAGCATGTTCTCACAAAGGTGAGAACCACGGAGGTTGGGGAGCATGGGCTTTGGGGTCAGAACGATCAACATGTCAGTTTCAGTTCCACGTGTACCAGCTCTGCAACCTGGCACAAGTGGCTTAGTGTCCCTGAACCTCAGTTTTAACATCTGTAAAATGGAGACAAAAATGCAGACAGTAGGTTGGCTGGTTGGATCAAATAAGAAAACATATAAAATATCTAGTATAATAAATAATACATGGTGAGCACTTTATTTTATCACAGAAGCAACGTTCAATCAAATATACCTATCAGTAATTAATTAACCCATTATACAAGTGGCTTGTTCTCAGTAAAACCAGTATTAGAAATAGCCCAGAGTGTTGGAGATAAAATCTGTTTTGCTGCCTCTCAATTATCTCCTGGAAGTCCCCCATGCTTTCTCAATTCTGGTTCCTGAAGACGAAACACAGCCTCCAAAATCTCATGAAAGCCAGGTACCCTCCATCTGCCAAGCTGGTCTCAGGAAAAGCTGACTCACATTCTCATGCAAACAAGGGGGGATGCCTTACAGAGGCATGTGTGCCCCTCACCACTCGCTACCCACCCTTCCCTCCCTTTCTCTCCCCCTTTTCAATGGTCTGAGAAGTAGGTTCATTCATGGTGAAGATGAAATTGCAGAACATTTAGACAATGTAAAACAGAACAAGATAGGCTCAAGCTCTGTAAACCACTTAAAAATTATTCATTATACAAAAATCTATTGATTTGCTTCCTGTGAGGGTGACTTTTACATGTCAATAAGACTGGCTACAGGGTGCCCCGATATTGGATCAGGCCTTATTCTGTTTCTGGAAGGGTGTTCTGGGATGAGATTAACATTTAATTCGGAAGATGAATAAAGTAGATTGTCCTCCCTACCGTGGGTGGGCTTCATTTGAAGGCCTGAATAGAACAAAAAGGCTGAGTAAGAGGAAACTCCCGCCTGGTGGCCTTTGAACTGGGACTCATTTTTTTTTTCCTGCCTTTGGACTCAAACTGAACTAAAAACTCAGCTCTTTCTAGGTCTCAAGCCTGCGGGTCTTATACTGGATCTAAACCACCAGCTCTCCTATGGGTTCTGTTTCTGTGGAGAATTCTGTCGCATACAGTTACTAAAGACTGTTCTTGTCTATTCATTAAAACAGGAATTTGAGTAACTTCTAGGCAATATTGGTCACATAGTAAGGAGTAGTTAGAGCAGATAAACTGTGGGTTTCCCGAATGTGATGTGCGTGGCCAGCCTTTCTCCTTCTTTAGTCTGCCCTTCATCCCTAACCAGTCAGACGAATGATGTTTGGCTGCAGTTATTACAGTTAAGGAAGACAAAATGACAGGCCTGGCTCTCCCCTACAGCAGTGCACCTAGAGGAAGGAAAACAGCAAATGTCCTCAGAGAACTCACCTTCTAAGGCATCAAAAAAAGACAAACTTGAACATCAGGTCTCTTTCAGCCTGGAAGAGACACTGGCCAGTCCTACATGCGTTGGATTAGGGACTGCTCGCTGGCCGTCCTGATAACAGGACAGAGGGTATGCCAGCCAGCTGGGGAGAAGTTGGTGGAAGCAGGAGAGATGTCACGCTGTATGAGAGCTGGTCCACCCTGGCCTGGGGAACATTTATTCCCTTTAGCTTGCCTTTCATTTATTCACTCCTTCATTTATTCACACAACAAATATTTACTGAGTGCCCGAGGTCCAAAGCTCCAGTGGCAGGGACTCAAAGTATTAACTCTGGGGTTAAATAGTCTGTACTAGAGCCTGAGGGACAAAACACACAGAGCGGGCAAGCCTTGAGGAGAAGCAACCTGCGCCCAGGAACAGGCCTGGGTCTGTGCAGACGGAGGGTCGGGGTGGCAGGTCCAGCAGGAATAGGGAGGTGGAGGGGAGGTCAGGGCCAAGAGTCAGGATTCCTCTCCCTGGTGAGGATGCAGAAGGCCGTCATGCCAAAGGGGACAGGGCCCGCCAAAGAATTTGAACTCGATCCAAACCCACCCCAGGGACAGAGAATTTTTGAGTATGTCATAGGACCTATATTTCAGAAAAATAAATCTGACAGGGGAAATTTAACCCCATTTCCTATTTTTCTGGATTTCTTTTTAATTTATTTCTTTCTGTTTCACTTCAAAGGCCTAGATGTTGGACATGAAAGACCTTTAAAAGTGGAGAAAAAGGAGACGAAAGACATTTATTTCTTCTCCTATGGTAGAGTCTTAAGTATATGCTTTATCTTTCCCACTAGATGAAAAGTTTCTTGACACCAGTGGCCACAGCTCACTCAGGACCCCCTGCTGCTCTGTGGCCTGTTCCCGACATGCTGTCTGCAAGCAGGCCTAGCAACTTCTGGGGGCTTTCCCTTGATGTCCCCCATGGAAGCACAGGATGAACTTTAGGACCACAGAATGTCAGAGCTTGAAGAAATTTCTTCCAATCTCAGAGGTGGAAATGGAAAGGGATGTGAGCGGGATGAAGCAATGAGTCCACGACAGATTCAAGACAAGGATCCAGATGGGCTAATTCCTGGTCCAGTGTTCCCTCATCCCAGAAATGGATTGTGATGGAAGAGAATATACCCAGATTCAGGCCAAGAGACAGGCCTGTAAAACCAACAGGGCTCAATAGACCCATGCTGGAATTCATACAAACGGCACCAGACAAGCACAGAGCAAGGGTGCCTACCTGCCCATAGCCCGTCCCTGCAGCCTCCTGGCTGGTTTAAAATGTGAGACTAATCCGACAGCAAAACTACCCCTTCCATTCTCCCCAGAATGTTCCAAGCTACTGGAAGCCTTGGTGTCACGAGATCAAATTACAAATGGCTTTGTGTTTCATGAATTTCAGAACTCTGCAAGCCAAAGAAATGGAATTGGCTTTTAATATATACCCCAAATAATTATTTGAAAATTCCTAATCATTCCAGAATCACAAAATGGGAGAGTTGGGAGAGACTCTGGACCCTCTCTCATCCAATTCTTCTTTGTACATGTGGGAAAACTGAGGCCTGGGCAGGACAAAAGACGTGAGATTTGCCCAGACTGGTGTTTACAGCATCTCTTTAGAGCCAAGGTCACAGCTCAGACACACAGAGGTCAGGCAGGTAATGGAGTAAGCAAGGCTGGGTGCAGGAAGGGGAGGGGGCACGATACAGAGTGAAAAGGGCTCTGGTGGGTACACCGAGAGTGGTCCCCACGCAGTTCCAGAAATGGTTGCTATGGGCACAGATAGGCTATGTTACCAGGAATTTTTCAAAAAAAACCCTGAAAGTCAGAATTTTATATGAAATCACTACCTTTTAAAAAAAGGTTGAGGGCTTCCCTGGTGGCGCAGTGGTTGAGAATCTGCCTGCCAATGCAGGGGATGCGGGTTCGAGCCCTGGTCTGGGAAGATCCCACATGCTGCGGAGCAACTGGGCCCGTGAGCCGCAATTACTGAGCCTGCGCATCTGGAGCCTGTGCTCCGCAACGAGAGGCCACGATAGTAAGAGGCCTGCGCACCGCGATGAAGAGTGGCCCCCACTTGCCATGACTAGAGAAAGCCCTCACACAGAAACGAAGACCCAACACAGCCATAAATAAATAAATAAATAAATTTAAAAAAAAAAAAAAAAAAAAAAAAAAAAAAAAAAAAAAAGGTTGAGAACTGAGTCAAGATTTTTAAACTTTCTGCCAGAAACATGTGTCTGTGGGCAGAAGGTGGCAGGTGGGCCTCCGACCTGTGACCTCTGGCCCAGAGGATGGGGCCTAAGCACATGGAGCCCAGCATAGGCCCCTCCTCTCACTGCCTTTTCTCCCTGTGCGTCTGTCTCTTTATGCCTGTCTGAGTGTGACAACGTATCATTTTAGTCATCTGGGAACTTACAGAGCTGAGTCTCTACTTTCAGCTCTCTTGCATCAGGTCGAATCACCTACATGCAGGTAATTCTGACCTCTGTGGGTGAATCACTTGGGCTCCATAAAGATTTCCCCAGCTCAGCCTTGGTTTCCATCAGTGTAAAGTATTAGATAACCTTGACATAAGACATGTGCATATGGACCAAAACAGAATGTGACCGGCTGATCCCAGCATTAATAATCTGGTAGCCCTGTATGGGCACAGTGTTTTCCATGGAACAGCTGCAGGACAGCCATCTGGCTCAAGCAAGCTAGAAAACCCAAAGAGAAATGAAAAGAGCATCCCTTCACATTTACCCTCAAACCCTGCTGTTGAAAATTAACAAGAAATCTTTGAAATTGCTCCAAATAGAAAAGTAATTAAAATAGGAAAGCCTGGTCTCATCTCATTCTGTTTCCAGCACTGGAGAGAACCCACCTGAGGCTGTAAAATCCCTCTGGGTAAGTAGCTAACAGGCCTGACACCCAGATGCATATTTACATTGACGTTTATACTAATAAAATCTCACTCCTTATTTGGAAAAGCCACAGGAAGCAAAAAGGCTTCATTTGGGAGCTCTGTAGCATTGGATAAAAGGCATTTCAAATGGTTTTCACACTCCAGCTTTGTAAGGCCTACACTGCGAGATTCTGGAGAGATAAATTTATTGGTCATCTCATCCTGCACAGAATCCTCTAGCTGACACTGCATCCAGCTAAATCATTTAGTGACCCTAAGCTCTGAAAAAATTATGGTACCCTGCTCCCCGTCCTTACCCATGTCTGTTATTCAAAACACACTCCAAATTCTAACACAAACAAAACTTATGCTATGAGAAAGTCAAAATAGCTTTTCCTAGATATCTAAGGTTGAAAAATTCTGGATAAGTCCATGAAATTGAAACTTTCTTCATTTTTGTGGTGCCCTGTTTTGGGTGTCCCAAGCCTGGGTCCAGGCTGTCTGTTGGGCAATAGAGCACCAGCCTTGCTGAGACAGGGCCTCGGTGAGGAGAGTGAGCTGCCCGGGCTGCCTTGTGACAGGGACACGTGAGCACTTCTGCAGAGGCCAGCTAGTTCAATGACCACACCTGTAGCAAGGTGTGAACTTTTCCCAGAAATTTCAAATACACCGCATACTGCTTCATTATTTCAACTGTCTATCAGTAAAATGAGCACCTAACCCCTTGGTGACTTTAATAATCACCAAGTAAAGGAAAGTACACTTCCAAACCTTTTCCTAGGACTCCTGGATTCCATTGTTGAACTGCATCACTGGTGGCAAGTCAATTTGCATGTATTTCAAAAAACTTACCTAAGATGGTTTCAGGAGCCCAGCATGATCAATTACGTACACTTGGCAAAGTAAGGAAATGCATGTTCTAATTAGTTAGGTATGCAAAACACAATGAGCATTGGACTTGAAACAAAGGAAGAGATTTGGAAAGTTCAGGTAAAGGTTCGTCAATTAGCTCCCAGAGAAATGAATTAATTGTTTCCGCTTTTTGTCCCCCCATTTAGTTCCACAAATATGTTACGAGCCAGAGTTTTCCCTCCGGCCTTTCGGCCATGTCTCTGAAGTTCCCTGTTTCTTCAGGGATGTGCTTCCCTCGCCTGGCTCGATGCTCCCTGACTATGGATGTGGCCAGCACATCCTCCAGGGTGCCTAATTCACGGATAATTAGCCTGAACTAAAAACATAATCTGCTCAATCTGTAGTTGACTCTATATGAAGTCAGCTTAAAAAATAATGTCTACCCTGGGCTTCACGGATTTGTAGATGACATGATTATTTCTTAAGTCAAATGGAAATCACAGGAGGTCTAATCCCCTTTTAGGTGTGCAGATCGTCACTGGTAATTCTGATGGCGAGGAGGAAGCAAGAAAAACTCCATAAACACATCACTGTATTTTGACCCAAAGCACAGAATTTCAATGGAATTATTCTAAAATGTCCCTCAAACAGAGCGAAGTGTTGATCCCTGGCACCAAGGACGTTCGAGGCCCCCCATGAGCTGGCCCAGACGCCTCCACTGCCCCAATTACAGCTGTAATCAAGGAAAAGAGCCTAAAATAAGAAGGTATTTCTGCCTGGCGAAGGTTAATAAACATGTTCAAGATACACATTATGTGTTCTTATATGAAGTATAAATTGGTACAGACTTTCTGGAAAGCTAGTTGGCAATATGTTTAAACACTCAGACCCAGTAATTTCACTTCCAGAGTTAACTCTAGACTAATCAGCAAGACGGACAAAGATTTTCTATAAGGAAGTTTATCATGGTGTTATTTACACGGATGAACAACTTGAAAAGAATTCATGTCCACCATTAGAGAATCGGTTAAATAAATTATATTAAAATCCAAGGTTAAATATCATGAAGCCATGAAAAATGGTGTTTACCAGGGACTGGGGGGATGGAGAAATTGGGAGATGTTGATTAAAGTGTACAGAGTTTCAGTTATGCAGGATGAATAAGTTCTGGAGATCTAATGTACAGCATGGTGATGATGATAGTGGACAATATTGTACTATTCTTGAAATTTTCTAAAAGGATAGATCTTAAATCGAATCTTCTAAACACGCACACGCACACTAATGGTAACACTATGAGGTCATAAAAATGTTAATAACTTGATTGTGATAATCATTTTGCAATATGTCAAAACATCGTGTCGTATGCCTTAAATATACATATTTTTATTTGTCAGTTATACCGCCATAAAGCTGAAGAAAATAAATAAAAGGGTGTTTAAAACAATTATTTAAAGATACGACAAAAATGCCCATCCTGGGTAGGTAAAACTGGCTATTTTTTTTTAATATAGAGAATGACTGTTTTCCCAATTTATTACCATGAAAATGTATGACTCTTATAATACAAAATATTTTTAAAAAGAAAAAAATGGATGATTCTCACAATACTTTATAAATGTAAACTGTTATTTAATTATAACGCATTTTTAAAGGAAAGCCAGCTTCTTGTTGCTAAATTGAGAGGCAGAAAGTGAATTTTGTTAATATTTAATAATAGTTTCAGAAAGACGTAACAATCTGTGGAACCTTCGTTTCTAGCCAGACTGAAAACTCAGCTTCACATTTGATGGATCTCGTTTTAAAATGTACAAAAGGAAGCTGCAATAAAGCAAGGCCCATAAAAAAGTCATTTGCCTGGACCTCCCGTTCACGTCCAGGGCAGCCCTCGCTGGCTATTAAGGTAACTGTTTGGAAAGGACATTCTCCCCTCTCTGGTAATCAAAATGCGTCTTCTCCTCCATCTGTCTCATAATGAGAAGTCATAATCTTCTTTTTATGACATCACTAGAAAAGACATCGATAGAACAAAAAAAATACATTGCTCCTGGTAATAATAGTGTTTGTTATGGAAATTGTAAAATGTTCCCATATAGGTGCAATCCACTTTAATTAAGCCTTGTCAAAGAATACATTTTCCAAACATCTAAATCAGATATCGCAGAGCCATGAACTTGATGTCTTGGGGGAAAAAATGCACCTCAGGGATTAAGCCTGGGGCTGAATCAATTTTCTTAAGAGCCTGCGTGGCTCAGGACATTTGTAACGGAAGCTAAGCCCAGCCTCTCACTTTAAGTTCAGCCTGGGAGTCAAGGACTGAATTTTTTGAGCTTAGAGTTTGGGGACTGATGGGGTCCAAAGACTGTGTGAAGATTTCCTCCTCAGCCTTCCCCCCCTCAGCCCCCTCTGCAGAGCTCTCCTCCAGAGGGGACCCCAGTCTAAGCAGAGGGATGGAACTGAGAGCCGATGGGTCCCCATCACAGAATCCAGGGTCCAGGAAGTTTCCAGAAAGAGGGGAATGAGGTAATGTGGACCCAGCCAAATTCTAAGGAGGAAACCATAATTTTCTTTTCATATTATCTAAACTTTTAATATGAATTCCTTCTCAAAAATTAAAAAGGTAACATGAGTGCCCCATAATTTTCAAAACACTACTAAAAGGTACAGTAAAAACTAATCTTCCCTACAGCCGTGGTAGCTCACCCCTTGTAAGGTAGCCAACGGGAGTCAGCCTGGCATGCATCTTCCCACAATTTCCTCCATGCTCACAAAACTTATATAGGCGGTGTCATTGTTTGTTTTTATTAAAATCAGGGCATTTCACATGTATTACTCTGCGATTTGTTTTTCTCACTTAACGGCCCTCCGGGTCAATAGCTATAGATCTAGGAAAACAGCATTTTCAAACATTCAGCTGTTCTCCCCTGAGCGCTCACCCTGTACCAGGGCACACGGGGGTAAAAGCTGCCAAAAGGAACTCAATGGGGCCCCGACCACGAAGGAGTGCACAGTCTAGTGGGGGGACAGATAGACACATACCGCCGGGAATGCCCCAGACGAGGTGGGACACCGGTGTCGCTGAAGATCCCACTACATCTGCCCCAGAGAAGGGGTGAGGGAGGGCTTCACAGACAAAGTAACGGTTGAGCTGGGTCTAGAAGGGTGAATGGATCTCATCAGGCGGACAAGGGTAAGAAGGGCATTCCAGGATGCAGGAACAGCTTGTACGAAGGCACAGAGGCATTAAAGGAAACAATGAAAAGTCTGGTGGGCTTAGAACTGGGACTTTTCATGGGGAGTAGGGGGCAGAGACAGGAGACGGCGGGATGGACATTTAAGCTGGAGTCAGACTGGGAAGGGCCTTTATAGCAGAGCAAGGAGTTTACTTTTTATACTGTGGGTAATGGGAGCCAGTGAAGGTCTAGAGCAAGGAAGGGGCCACTGTCAGGTTTAGCCCATGAGAGACACTGCTGCAAGGTGGAAGGCGGGAAGGAGGAGGCACCTGGGCATCTCCCCCTCTATCTCTGCTTCCTGTAGCATCTCTAGTGTGACCGCATCTCCTCTGCAGTCTCTAGAACTGCTCTAGCTCCCGCCCTACGGTCCCCGCTTCTAGAGGTAACAGCATTCCCTTCCCTTGTCCGTCCGGCCCTCGGGCTGGAAGCAGATTCTGCTGCTGTTCATCTCTGGGCTGCCCCTTCCATCCTCTGCTTGGCTTTGCCTCCCTGGCTCTTTCTTCACCCATGGAACCAATTCCCTGCTGGCAACTCTTTCTATTAAAATACTTAGAGTGTTTCTATTTTCCACTGGACCCTCACTGATACACAGTACTTCCATTTTATCAGGATATTATAAGACCATTAAAATTGTTTTAAAAATGTTTTAGTGAAGTGAAGAAACGTTTATGTTATAATATGAAAAAAATGCAGAACTGCCTACGATATTATTTCAACTATGTTTTCAAAATGAGATTTTTTTTTTTTTAAGACCACTAAGACAATGTTAAAATGTTAAAAGTTGTCTTTGGTTTGGAAATAGAATGATTTTTTTTTTCTTCTTTTAACTTTTCCATGTGTACATCATTTTCAATGATGAGCGTATTTTCAAAGTTTACTTTTTAAAGCTGTCATCTCCTGGCTCGAGTCTGACTGGGAACCAGGCACACAGCCCCTGCCCACCTGCTTCCCCAGCTGTCCACGCACAGGCTCGAAGGAGCCTCTGCCCTGTCCCCTACCTTGCCCGGGCCTCTTTCCCACCGCCAACCCCCGATTACCCAGAGGTGGGGAGTGAGGAGAACCTTCCCTCTAAGCATTAAAACCCCTCTTACTCCTTTGATGACCATGGCCGTTTGTCTAGGCAGTGGCCAGGCCCTGGCATGGGAACATAACCTTCCCCTGAAAGCTGACATCACCACACTGACTGCCATTCTTCACACCTACCCGCATCAGAGGGCAGGAAGATCACAGCGTCTGACCATGTCTCGGAGACACTGCAGGAGGCTGCTCGCACCCGTCCTGGAGGAAGAGCAGGGAAGGACTGCCCAGGCTTCCCTGGCCCCGGAGCCACCCAGGCCCCATGCGGGCACATGCGCTCTGAGGCTGGATGGGGAGCCCCACGAGTGTCTCCCCCTAGAGGCGTCTCAGATCTGGCCTGAGGCACCAGGCCAGGAGTCAATTGGTCTATGCCAAGACACAAAGCTTGTAACCTAGTCTTTAGATGTGTGGGCTCTGTCAACCCTACCTTTCCTGAGAGCTTTGGTTGAAAAAAACAGCAGCTCAGCTCACACACACACACGCCTGAACAGTTGCCCTTAACCCAAAGGTTTTCCAAGCCCCACCTTCATTACTTTGCTTTTTCAAGGCCAACTGGCCCTTTAAAACAAGATGCACTGTTGCTCCCCAATTTACCAGCTGATCTAATAGAGACAAAGACAGATTAGGTAATTAACAGCCCTTCCTGCTGTTGAGTCAAGCCCACAGCTGAAGCTCAGACCCAGTCCCTTGGGCTCAGAATGCCATCCTTACTGGCCCTCATTGAAGCCATTCTGTGGGCTGCAGAAAAACTCTCTGCAAAACAAATAAGAAATGAGAAAACACAGCATGAACTTTGATGTTGCTGGATGCTCAGAAACAGTCCTTCATTACATAAGTCCTCCTCCTATATCTTCACGTGTTTCAGGAGCATCCTCTAACTCTCCCCATGCAATCTCCAGTGTCCGGTTCCAAGGACTGTCACCACCCACAGACAGGAAGATGCCATGCCACCAAGTGCCCGAGACACTCAGAGCAGTCAACAGGGCAGGGAAGGTGCAGAGAAGGGGCAGTGGGTCAATCTGAGGGTTTGTCCCCTGAGCAATTCACCCTGGGTCTTGTAGGTGATCAACCACTTCATCCACAATAAAAACTTTTTTATGACCTGCCTCTTATCTGTTTACTACCATCCCAACATGGTGGAAATGAACAAAGTTATCTTTTGAGAGAGAGACATGGGAGATGGGCTATGGAAGGAAGAAATCAGGAGCATCTCAAAGCAGAGCCTGAGACAAGGATTTGGAGCAAGGAATTGACTGGGAGGTGATCCCAGGAAACACCACAGGGAAGATAGGAAAGAGACGGAAGTAAGTTGCCAAACCAAGCCGTTACAGTTTAATCCCCTGGGCAGCTCTGGAGGCTGGGACAGAGTTAGCCCACCCGAGTTGGGGTTGCAGCTGGGGTATTTATATAGCACCTCCTGTCCATCACTGGTTGAGGGCTACTGGGTGGGCTTGTGAATTCTCTGGCACTTCCTGCCTTTCCTGAAAATGCTCTTATCAAAGGGATGGCTGCTGGGTAGGGAAGTCAAAGGGCACCCCTGGTCAGGCCCCTGAGGCCACAGAGCCCCCAGGCCATAGTGGAGACTGAGAGGGAGTTCTGTTCAAGTTTATAGCACTATGAAGAGTAAATGGTGATAATATTATATAACAGGGGTTGTCAAACTTTTTCTGTAAAGTGTATAAACTAGTAAATATTTTAGTCTCTGTAGATCACAGGGTCTCTGTCACAACTACGTAACTCTGTTTTTATAGAGCAAAAGCAGCCATAAATAATGCATAAAGGAATGAGTAAGGCTGTGTTCCAATAAAACTTTATTGACAAAAACAGATGGCAGGCCAGATTTGGCCAGTCTCTGCTAAATAATAATAACCATCTATTGGACATACCCTGTATTATATCTATTATCTGACTTAATCTCTAATGTTAGGTATTATTTCTCTTATTTCATAAAAGAGTGAGCTGGGACTCGGGCTGGGTCATTCATCCAGTGATACCTGGCTGATTAGTGGGAAAAGCCAGGACCCTCACCCAGGACAAGCTGGCCCCAAAGCCTGTGTTAGTTTTCTACGCTAGCAAAATATCTACAAAATATTTACCAAATATTACCAAAATATTTACGGGGAGTTGCTAAAAATACAGAAACTTACTGTTAAGTGAAAATTTGAGATACAATATTATATAAACAGTATAATACTAACTCTATTTTTTTAAATACCCAAGAAGAGCTTGGAGGGGTATATACCAAGATTTTAGGTGATCCTTTCTGAGGGGGTATTAGCGTAGATTATTTTTATTTTTATACTTTTCTCTAGTTTCCAGATATCCTACAATGGGCACATGTAACTGTACTATAAAGAAAAGTTTAACTCTGTTTTTTTAACTACAGGTACAAGTGGGACCACAGAGGAAGAAGTTATTTAATCTCAGTGATTTCTGAGATGCGATATAGCCATCCTGTAATGTTGACAGAGGAGAGTATAAAACTTCTGTTTTTATTTACTTATCTTAAAAAATAAGAAAGAATTTACATTGTACTAAGTCAATGCTCCGAATGACCCTGGCACCCTATTCAATTCATATGTCATATGACCATGTGTCTAGGACACATGGAATCCTGTTGGGAAACAGAATTCCCCAACAAGATGGCTTGACGGTGATGTCCGTGCTTTGTTGATAATTTCACTGTATTGTAAATTATTTTGCCATCTATTGTATTTTGTGTGTACCCAGTTAAGTTATAGGTTGTATTATCTAGTGTTTATTTGAAAATGGACAAATGGTTTAAAAAATTTTCTGCAAAGAAATATCCAGGTGGGGCTTCCCTGGTGGCGCAGTGGTTAAGAATCCGCCTGCCAATGCAGGGGACACGGGTTCAAGCCCTGGTCCTGGAAGATCCCACATGCCGTGGAGCAACTAAGCCCATGTGCCACAACTACTGAAGCCCGCGTGCCTAGAGCCCGTGCTCCACAACAAGACAAGCCATCGCAAGGAGAAGCCTGCGCACCTCAACGAAGAGTAGCCCCCGCTCGCCACAACTAGAGAAAGCCCACACGCAGCAACAAAGACCCAATGCAGCCAAAAATAAATAAATAAATTTTAAAAAGAAAGAAAGAAAGAAATATCCAGGTGAAGATAATATAGTAATACAGGCACAAGTAGACAAGAAAAGGAAAAGTTGGTACTTCTGAGTATGAATTTTTTTCATCCACAGTGCAAGGTGGTATGATGATACTCTACAATGATGACATTCTAATCAAATTACAGAGGAAGTCAGCCCCCCAAAAACCATTTAAATTACAAGGTTCTGTTTGAAATGTGACTTTCCAGCCACTATTATAAAGATAACCCATATACCCTAAACACACATAGGCTTGGCTTTTAAAGTGTAAAGCATCCAGAATACGGGATTTTTAAGAATTTCTCATTTTTCCTGCTGCAACAACAGGGGTGAAATTACACAGAGCTACAATATGGAAAAATGGCGATAAATTAAATTGCATTCTTTGTCAGAAATACATTTGGAAGACACCCAAAAATTTTTATGTGGGAAAATTTGGGGAAAATGATTATTTATGTAATATCAATGTTTTGCCAGGCAGTTGAATTAAAGTGCAGATGTTTCTGACATGTCCCATTTTATGGATTTAGATTTGAGGTATTTTATTCTAGTGACTCATACAGTTGTCCAGGTTGTACACTGCACACTCCAGAAGACATCACACACATTGTAGTCTATGTGATGTGTGCCCCTAACATTGTGCAGTGTCCTTTCTGGGGTCCCTGATGTAGTGACCTGGAATGACACGTGGAGAACTACTTTATATGAACCATGAAAGTTATTGAAGAAGATACAGTCTCAACAATTAAATCTGTAACAGTAACTGTGTTTTACAGGAACACTGTAGAAACACAACCACTAAAATTGAAAAGAGATTCCAGAGTGGGGTTACAGAGCTAGTGTCACACATGAAATGCATTCACGGCATCATTCAGGTTATCACAGCAAAGAAATATAAGCTAGAGGTGCACACAGTGCCACAGAATACCATTGATGCAATTAAATATAAAAGGAAAAGGGTATTTGAATAGTAGGATTTTCACAAAACTTCATGATAATATAAGGTATGACCGTGACCTTCCTTTGGAACACCCAATGTACTTGAAATAGTTATTGAATGAACTAGAAAATGCGAGAGGCAGCTTTCCTTTACAAAGAGACAGGGTATAACCTTTCCTGTGATGATAAGTGGCTCTCAGCAGTGTGCCACAGGTAGATATTTTTTAAAAAATAAACACATTTAATTTGACCCTTCAAGGTCAAGAGTGAGTGATGAAGTAACTCTTTTCCAAAGAAATTCAGGTGCAGAAGAGCATTTTTGAAAGAGTTTCCATCACGATGTGTTTTCTTGCCAATACACTTGGTTATCAACTATAATAACGTTTACATATGCACACTTAAAACAGAAGTCTCCAGCCTGCTTAAAAATCTTCCAAATGAAGTTTCAATGGGTTTGGGACCCACTTGTTTAAAAATGTAAAAATGAAATACCTTCCAATTAGTTTGCAAGAAGAAATGCCTGACACCAGGAAGATGGAAATTTACTCGCCCAATTTCAATAAAAAGCTTTGCATAATTGATGGATGGCGTTGACAAATGAGAATCATAATTAAGTAAACACAGCCACAAATGCCCTCTTCCATTTGGATCGACACCTATTTGTGAGGATTCCTTTACAACTCTGGCAGCCAGTAAAATTAAGCATTTTTTTTAGACTGAGCTTCAAACTTCAATACCTTGCTGTATCATCTAGTGTTAAAATTTCAGAAATAATGAAGCATATCCAATCTTAATACTTACTTTAAAATATTATTACTAATTCCTGTGGCAGCAAAAAAGGCTTTTTGTAATGTAATTTAGAATATTATTATCTATGTCATATTGATATCACACTTTTAAATTTTCTATTTTTGTGTCTATTACATAAGATAATACATATATAAATTACTTATATGTTTATATTATATATAATACGACATATATAAGGTATAGTATAGTAGTATATTTATAAGTACATATAAGTTAATAATATATATACAGTATAGTAATACATATATGAATTATAAATAAATGAACACATAGAAAAAAGTTAGGATTTTCATCCCATCTGAATGTGCAGTAGGGGAGGGGCAGGTATGGGTTTATTGAAGGGGTGAGCTTTAAAGCAAGAGTAGCACCTAAATCATGATTGCAACTAAATCATGGATGGAGAAACACAAATTTCTTTATCCAATCTTAATATTCCTTCAGAATCAGATGGGGGTGGGCCTAGAGCAAAGGAGAGGATGTTGCCCTTTCTATAGCAGGATCCTGTAGAAACTCATTTTCCTGCAAGATGAGAGAGGGTAGAAGGAGAGCTGGGTTCCAAGACAGTGAATCTCACTCTTCAGTAACTAATTCGAGGGGTGCTGAGTGTACAATCCATTTCTGAGGGTGGGGATCATCAGGGCAGGGATGCCTCGGCGTGACTTTATGGGCCATTTCTCTTGCTCTTACAAGGTGAAGTGACCTGCCCTTTAAGACCCAGTCCAAAGGTCCCTTCCACAATGCTTTCTCTAAGCCCTTGGTTGGAGGTGGGTTCTACTTCCCTTCAACTACCTGGGTCCACAGAATGTGTTGGGGCGATTCTAACGGAGGAGGGTCCTAGGTGTCAGGAGGGCTATCACCCAAGGTGGGACAGGCAGTAAAAGCCCAGCATCATGACAGAAGACTCAAGTTCAAAATCAAGAAGGCAATAATGAGCACCAAGTGTGTGGGGAGATGGGAGAACAAGTGGTGAGGTGAGTGGCTGGGACGACTACAAGGAGGGGGTGAGGTGGGAGGAGCTGGTCCAGGCAAGTAGGTCAGGCCAGCATCCATGAATAGAAGACCCTCTCCACCCACCAGTACATCCCATCCCTATTACTCAGTGCTTGAGGGATGGGGGAACCAAGTGGTATTCATATATACATTCACTCAACAATATTCAAGAAGGGTCAGGTGCTGAGCCATGCTGGGTTCTTCCTACCTGATAATACAGGTATTTCCACTCTTATCTAAATTCCCCTACCCAACAGTGAGTTCCAACAGGGCAGACCTCTAGCTCAGACTTGCAGCTCCATGGTGTCTAGAATATAGGCTCCCACAGGTCTGATGAAGAGAGAGAGGATCTGTGAGTCCCTTGTGAACCCAAGGGACTTGAAGTGATCGTCCACTACTCTTACCACAAGCTCTTTCCAGCATTCGAGAAGGAGTTGGCTTGATTATGGGTTGAAACTACCCAAAGACAGCTCTTTGCTCCCTCTCCCCATCCCCCCATGACTAATGTTTGTCTTCACATCAGACTAATTTGGAACGGTTGGAAAGAGCAAAAGAATATGTCGTGACAAGCTCCGAAGCGTCCTCCTTGCATCTACCATTATCTGGCCCTCTTCTCTAGCCAGGGAATTCATGGGCCTTGAACCAAAAATCAATCTATCCAATATCCAAGGTCTTATTTGTCAGGGTTTACAGCTTTTGGAGGGTTGTATGTGGAGCACTGAGGAGGGAGGGAAGGAGGGAGGGAGGGAGAAGGAAGGAAGGGAGGAGGGGGAAGGGAGGAGGGGGAAGGGAGGGAGGGAAGGAGGGGAAAGGACAGAAGGGAGGGAGGAATGGCTTGCCCAGCTGGCCAACCAGCCAACAGAATCACCCTGATCATAAGTGAGGAGGAAGCAAATCAGTCTCACATGTGACTGCTCCCAACACAGCCCTAGTTTTAACCTTCCCTCTGAACTTTCAGTCTTCCCTACCCACGCCCCCACTCCCCCCTCCACATATTGTGAAGGTTATTTTATGTGTCAGCTTGACTACATCACAGCCTTCCCAGATTAGACATTATTTCTGGGTGTGTCTATGAGGATGTTTCTGGATGAGATGAGCATTTGAATCAATGGATGCAGTAAAGTAGATCACCCTCCCCCATGTGGGTGGGCACCGTCCAATCTACTGAGGGCCTGAATAGAACAAAAATAGGAGGAAGGGAGGATTCATTCCTTCCCTGTCCGTCTGCTTGAGCTAGAACACAGGTCTTCTCCTGCCCTTGGACTGGGATTTATGCCGTCGGATCCCCTGGTTCCAGGCCTTTGAACTAGAATTACACTGTTGGCTTCCCTGGGTCTCCAGTAGCTGATGGTGGGACTTCTAAGCCTTCATAGTCTCATGAGTCTATTCCTCATAATAAATATATGTTTATATATCCTATTGGTTCTGTTTCTCTGGAGAACCCTAATACTCATGTCAAGTTTCTTACTGAAAAACTTTACTGATGCCTCACCCTAAAAGTGAGGTCTGTATTCAACATCATCATTATCACCTGAGGAACATCTTAAACTCTGAATTCCCAAACCTACTGATTCTCTGGCAGGTGATTCTCACACACATTAAAGTTTGGGAACTTTTATTCTGCTCATTCAAAGTGCATACTGTAGGCTCTTACTCTTTGCCCTACACTGTCCTAGGTTTTTCCTAAAGGTCTTCACTTTGTGTAATAGTCCTCTATCTGACCCCACTATTATATTGTAAATTCCTTGGGATGAAGGACAATGTCTTACATTCCTCTGTATCACTGAGACCCCTGGCACAGAGAAGCTGCTCAATAAATATTTTCAGATTAAATGAATAAGCAAACTTATATTTCTATATCCCCAGAGAAGCTATATTTTTTTCATCTGAGAGTTTTCTTCCAAGAATTTAATAGAGAGAGCCTGGAACAGGTCCCAGAACCAAAGGAAGAGGTGCAAATATGGTCTGATCAGAGCTGGACTGTCACCTCCATGGTCTGAACAACTTCCTTACATCACGCGGCCAAATGAAAAGTTAGCTGTTTTGAGGACCATGTAAGTATCAGTATAAGTCTACAATTACTGAGCCGATTAGCAACTAAAGAGCTTAGATATTTTTCTTTCATGCAGCAGCTAACTCATGCCTTTCCTATCTCCCCCATTGTGTACTTGTGAGAAGCTGACTTTCGGATGGAATGCAGGACTTGTAATTAGGCATTCTTTCAAGAATCATTAATTGTCCACCTAACCTGTACTCAACATTCTTCTGCACTCTGGAGATACAGAAATAAAACACAGTCTTTGCTTTCCAGGAGCAAACAATGTTACAAGATCATTTATCTGCTACATTTTTTTAATTAGATTGAGGATGTCTCAGCATAGAAAAATCTTTTTGATAGTGTACTGATTTTTTCACCCAATGTTTCTGTGGCCCATCCCAGCTTACTACCATAAAAGGATCAGAAAATGTCATCAAAGACATTGTTTAAAAACTGGTAAACAGTTCAGGAGCAAGGACAGAAGTCTCTGGTGCCTGGAAAGAAAAATTCAGGTCCCATTGAATTCAAACATTTAATAAATCTCCACCTTGTATCAAAAATTTTGCAAGATACTGGGGATTTGGAGATTAATCAGGTACAACCACAATCCTCTAAGAACTGCCCAACTATGGTTGTGACAGGGACACAGCACACATGTACCGTTTAACGTGACAATGACCATTGGCCATGTCCAGGTCATATTTCTCCCTTGGTCCCCCAAGATCTTTGGAGAATTGTCTTTCATGTCTTTCATGTCCAAGTCACACACACAGGGAAGGCTAAGATTTGTTTGTAATAGAGGATGACAAAATATTTCAGAGATCATGATTGCCTTTTGCCTTGGGCTACATCTGTCCAAATTGAATTTATTCCAGCAACAGGACAGCTATTACAGCAGCACTCTTTCAGCACTGTCATCTAATGAGATGGCTTTGGATACTATTAAAAGTTAAATCAGTCGATATATGAAATATTAAAATCACCAGAGAATTGGCCCTATGCACAAAATATTAACACTGCAAGCTCTAAATCAAATGCTGAACATGAATTTAGCCAAAGCCATTAAAACAAGACTATGGACTCTGTACTGAATTTTGGAGTTGTGCCCGTGGAGAGTTTTTTCAAAAGCTGAGTTTTCCCTCTTGTTGGAACCTTGGTGTGAGGGAGCTACACGTTGAGGGCTCTCTCGGGATGCCTGACATTGGAAAACCTCTGGGAACCCACAACACTTAGGAAATGATGCATCAAATCACAGGGCAATGTGACAAGTTCATTATCTATTAATCACCTCACTCCCCCACTAGACATGACATCCTTGAGCATAGGCACTGGGTGTCACCCAGCTCTGTATACCCAGCTCTTAGCCAGTGTCTGCCACAGCATAGGTGCTCACCAAATGTTATGTTCAATCTCCTTCCCACAATATTCTCTCTTTCTCTCTGTCATTATCTCATTATCTCAATATCTCTTTCTCTTTCTCCCTCCCTCCCTTCCTCCTTTCTCTCTCTGGGTCCTGTAAGAGTTCCCTGTCAAAGTCACAAGCATCTTTCAAGGCCCAGTTCACCCCACCTCTTCCAAGAACTGTCTCTGATCCCTATGTCAGAATAACTCTCTCTTCCACAATTAATCCCTCTGCCCATGGCTTGAGATATGAACATTTGTTGGACATTTTTTCCAGCCTGACTCAAATTACAGTTACCTGTACAAATGTGTGTCACTGTCTTTTTTTTAGATTCTCCCAGATTTTGATCCTGAGATAAGGATTCAAGTTTAAATGGTTTATTTGGCAGGTAGAGGGAACACTGGAATGGGAGTGGGCTAGTGGTACAGGAAAGTGAGGCAGTCAATAAAAAGTATTGTGTTAAGCCAGTTACCAGGAGGTGACTGGTTCTTCATGCCAAGGGAAAACTCTGGGAAATGGTATAAAACACGCCCCTAAGAGTCCACCTGAGGGGTGTGAGAGCTGGGGTATTTATACACCAACTTCCAGAAATACATATTTGAGGGCTACTCCCAAAGGCTGCTCCCCAGCATGTCCAGACTGCCAATAGCAGGGAGAGAGTATCCTTCTGTAATCCCAGGGGGAGAAACTTCAGACACAGGGTATGCTATGTGTCCTCTTCAAATTCATATGTTGAAGCTCTAACCCCTAATTTGACTGTATTTGGAGATGGAGTTTTTAAGAGGTAATTAAGGTTAATCAAGGTCAGAAGGGTGGGGTCCTAGTCCAATAGGATTAGTGGCCTTAAAAGGGGGGGGGAAGAGAGAGATCTCTGTCTCCATGTGCACACAACAAGGAAAGGCCATGTGAGGGCACAGAAAGAGGCAGCCATCTGTAAGCCAGGAAGAGAGCTCTCACCAGAAAATAAATTGGCAGGAACCTTGATCTTGAACTTCCTACCTTCCAGAACTGTGAGAAAATAAATTTCTGTGGTTTAAGCCACCTAGCTATGGTATTGTTATAGCAGAGCAAACAGACTAAGATAGCTGTAGTGCACAGAGAGGTCAGAGGAACCCAGGAGGGGCAATGAACACATCTGTTTCTGTGCCTCTCACAAGACGGAGCCCAAGGCAGGGACATGCAGTGCCGTTTTCCCTGAGCACCAACCAAAGACAGAAGAGAAGCAACACTTACTGAGTACTTACTACATGTCAGGCACTGTGCCAGACATTTTTAAAAATTTATTTTATTAAGTCATCATTTACATACAGTAAAATGCACACATTTTCAGCATACAGTTTGGTAAATTTGACAAATGTGTATACCCAAGTAACTACCCCACAAAATCAAGATATGGAAACATTTCTATCACCCAAAGATTCCTCTCTCCAGTCAATCCCCACCCCCACCCTGGCCCCAGGTTACCACTGATTTGACTTCAGTCACTACTGATTAGATTTTTCTCTCCAAGAGTTACAAACAGAATCACACTGTACGCAGTCTTTTGTGTCTGGCTCCTTTTTCTCAGCATAATGTTTTCAAAAATCATCATTATTTTAAGAATAATGTAGCATATATCAACAGTTCATTCTTTTTATTGCTGACTAGAATTCCACTGTAGGAATATCTCATAATTTGCTTATTCACTGGCCCATTGATGGACTTTTGGGTTATTTCCACTTGAAGTTATTATTAATAAAACTCTTATCAATATTTGTGTATAAGTCTTTATGTAAACACTTGTTCTTTTTCTCTTGGGTAGCTTCCAAGGAATTGAATTGTTGGGTCATGTGGTAAGTATATGTTTAACTTTATATGTAAGTGTATGCTACGTATTTTTAATTTACCTCATTTAATTTTTTGACCACCCATCAATAGGGGTATAATCATTCTCTCTCTTTGAGTAAGTACACTGAGGCTCATAGAAGGTGAATGACTCACCTAAGCTCCTATAGCTTGTAAGGACAGATATGGAATACATGCCCAAGTTTTATCTAGCCCAAAAAATTTTGCATTTTTTTTCATGACACCATCTTGCTTTTATTTATTGACTCAGCAAAGAGGACTGGGTGTTGAACCCCCCTCCCCCCCAAAAAAATAGATAAAGAGTTACTTACATCCTTCTAATGTCTAAAAGTGTCTTGTTCAGGAAAGGCTGAGTGACCATATTGGAGTAAAGGAACTCCAGGGAGAGGGGGAAAGATGGTTACAGAGGCAGAAACCCTGGCTGGACCTGACCTGGGACAAGCACAACGATATTACTACTTACCACAACTAATATACCTACCAGCGTGGAGTTCATGTTTTTGAAATTTATAATTGATTGTCTACGGCCTGTCAGGCTGAAATACTACCTATGAATAATGAGCATGAAGGAAGCAGTCAGTTTTTTTCAGTCTGTGTGTGAGAAATGGTTTTTAACTCAACATCCAAGCAGCCAAGTGAGGTTGAGGTTAAGGTAGAGCATAATATCAACCTGTATGCTGACCAAGGTAATCCGATCGATTAAAGCGAAGTAAATACCCCTCCACAGAGACCTCAGAACTCACCTACTGGGAAGTAAATACCCCTCCACACAGACCTCAGAACTCACCTACTGGAGAATCAATTCACTGGAATAAGGAAATAAAGGAAACGGTTGGGGTTAAGTTCAAATCTTTAGAAGAATTCTTAAAGGAGGAATTGGCCTGTACAGCAAATCTGTTACCGCTAAAGATGCAAACTTTGGCTAATGTCCAGAAATAGAGACTATTAAAAATGCATTAGAAGGGTCATGTTTACATTTCTATAGTCAACTAAAAGCCTCTGCTCATACAAAATGGGGTGCCCTCTGTATATCATAGCCTTTAGTGTCCGTCAATAAGCGATAACGTGCTTGAATCCCACAGAATTGCCATTCTTGGAAAAATGCAGAATATTCCTTGAGTTCATGGCCAGTGTGTGGGATTAAAACAACAGCAACAACTAGGAGTCATACGTTTCTGTCTGACCCTGTCCCACTGCTGTATCACATAACTACTCTAGGTCTCAGCCTTGCCCCCATAACGAGGATAATAATCTCTCTGCTACTTATCCCGTAAGATGCTGTCATGAAGAAATATGTCCTAAGGTGCTTTGGAAATAAGAGATCTTTCAGTGATGTGAGGTTTTTAAAATACTTAAGTGGTTTAAATGTTTATGCTTTTCTGTTTACATTGTTAATTGCTAAAATGTACTTCTGGCAGATGGAACACATGTGTTAATCCCTTTCCCCCTCAAAAGGTCATTGAAATGACAATTAAAGAATTCTTAAAGTATGAATCCACAGAGTCAAAGGGACTAGTAAAGGGTACCAACCGAAATAAGAGAAGTCAATTAATTTCTGAAGCTGGAGGAGAGGCTTAAGGGTAGCTGTACCCAAGAACTGTAGAGATGAATATTTATGGGAGTCCAGGATGAGAAGGTACCAGGTCCAATGAAGGCATATTCAATCTCTGGATCAGATGCACAAACCCCAGGGAAGTGGTATACAAGATGATTTATTTGGGTATGGGAAGGAAATATTAGAACTTCTATTTATAATTTTCTTAAAAAAATAAATAAAAAACAAGCCGTACTAACATTTAATACATATGCTGATGGGGAGTAGTACATGTAAAGTACTCCTGCATAAATGCACAAAGATGGACAAGAACGGAGACAAAGTTAGTTCAACAGAAATTGAACCAGAGAAGTTACAGCCTGTTTGCCAGCGTAAGGGACACAGGCTGTAAGCAGGGGTACTACTCAGAGTCTACATAGCAAACACGGGAACCCTCTGACCCCTTTCTCTGTCCAGCAAAATACCTCCCATGCAGGAGATTAGAGGGCACTTCTCTGGGGAATGGGATCAACTCAAAAGAAGAGACCTAATCATATGACAGCCAGGGTACCCCAATGATGAGGTGAGTTTGCAACAGTTCCACTTGTTGACAAGCCCTCTCCCCAACACAAATCCACAGAGAAAACTCCATTTCACTTTGAAGTCCACTCTTAAATATTAGCAGACAACCAGAGATAAGCAGAAATTTGAGGAAAGCCTCTAGCATGAAGGATGGGGACCAAAATAAAAAGCTTAAAGGTCATATAATGTTGGAAGAAGGAAAGGAAAAAAAAAAAAAGTCCAAGATAGAAGTGCTGGCCAGTTCAGTTCCTGGTGAGGGCTCTCTTCCAGGTGTGCAGACAGCCACCTTCTCACTGCATCCTCACATGGCTTTTCCTCTGAGTGTGCACAGAAAGAGATCTCCTGTGTTTCTTCCTCTTCTTATAAAGGTACCAGCCCTATCAGATTAGGGCCCCACTTTTAGGACATCGTTTAACCTTTATCACCTCATCAAAGGCCCTATCTCCAAATATATTCACATTGGGGATTAGGGTTTCTATCGATAATATGAATTCTGGGGTGACACAAACATTCGGTCCATGACAAAAGGCATCAGTAGTAGCAATAGGATATTGATAACCGACACGCGTGCAGCGTTTTATGGTTTACAAAATACTCTCACACCCTATTTATTTTCGAACCTCTCAGAAGAAGGTAAGGAGTAAAAGGATTATTACATCACACTGGCTGAAGAAAAACTCTCAGGATTTTTTAAAGATGCAATTAAACCAGCTACCTTTCAGGAACTTTTAATTTCATACATATATAGGTTGGATTTCTTTATAAAAAAAGAAAAAAATCACATTAAATATGTATGTGAAACTCATTTTCCCATTCTAGCGAAGGAGATTTGGAAAAGTTGAATAATTAGTTTCTCTCTCTCTCTCTTGCTTTCTTTTTTCTCTCTTCCCCATCCAATGCTAAAGCATCTCCATTTTCAATGCTATGCTCCGTCAATTGGACGCAGTACGGGTGTCATGCCCCCCTGCAATTTGTATCAGACCTCGCGGGGCAAACGTGGTCATCTGGGGCTGTGCAGGGTGGGGTCACACACAGCCACTTGGGGCTCAGAGGTCTGGGTGAAGAAGATGCCCAACCCCCTCCAGGATCATACTTATGGGGGCAATGGAGCCTGCTCAAAAGATCTCTGCACTTGAAGCCAGACTGGCCTCCCTGGCAGACAGGAAATGAAGCCTGGGCATCTCAGGCCACTTTCTGGAATCCGCTCCACCTCTTGCCCAGACTCATCAGCTCCAGGCCCTACCTTGCAGGGACCCTCGCCTTTTCTCCTGCTCGGGGCCCAGCTCTTCCTTCTGCATCTGAGGGCTGGGCTGGGCCTCCCCGGTTTCCCAGAGGAAGCCCTTGCAAAACACGCTCTCCAGAAGGCTAGTCTTGAAACTTATCCTGAGAAGGAGAATCTCTGACACAATCTGGGAGTATGTTTTTCAAGCAGATTTGGACATGTTCCCTAACTGCAGGCCTTCTCAGAGCCTTTGGTATGCTGATGTGCCGATTCACTCTAAGAAAACCATTAGAAGGTGTGCTTTTCCTAGACTCATGGCTGGGGACCCCTTTTGGGGAGTAGCCCCCCTTCTCATCCTCAGGGCTGGCGTCACTAGGAGCACAGTCTGGGAAACGCTGCCCTGGGAGCACGGACTATGCGTCCCCTCCTCCGCTCCCCTGCCCTGCGGGTGCCGCCCTTGGCCTGTCCAGATCTGCCCCAGCCCCCATCCTCTCGAAAGGACAGAGTGTGCTCAGGCGCACAGGCCTTGCACTTGCTGGGTCTTGATACCCTGCTCTGCACCCAGGAAGCCCTTCCAGCAGCTGGGATTGGGCTGTGCAGGAAGACGAGCAAGACAGCAGCGCTCTGCTAGCAGACTGTCCCCTGGGTTCATCAGGACAGGCTTTATTTACAAGAAAAAAGAAACGATTTGTTATGGACTCGCCCAAGTCCTTCACTGCTCGGGCGCTGGCTCTCAGAAAGCCTATCTGACTCTGTCAGCTGAGCAGAGGCGGCTTCCAGGGCCTGAGCCGAGCCCTAGACTACTGATCACCAAGCCTCCTGTTACCACTGGCTCCTGGCCGGTGACGGTCATTAATCAGGAATTTCAGGGGCGGCTGGGGCGAGCGCGAGTTTACCAGTGAAGTTCATTGTGGAAAGTCTTGGGCAAGTTTCTGTGTAGGTTAGAAACAAGCATCCAGGTGTATTCTCAACCATCGTCAGCATTAAAGGACACAGAGAGGGGGTGGCCGGGCTCCAGTGTCACCTGCTGAGCCACCGCTGCCCACACTCGCCACCTGGCTTACACTGCGCCCCATCTCCTCATATCTGGGCTGAGCGGGACTCAGTTTAACCAATGGAAGGTGGCGGGACAGACACTCTGCCAGCTCCAGGCCTAGGTCTCAGGGAGACCTGACAGCCCTGCTCTGTGAAGTGGGGACCCTGAGGCTCCAGGTCCACGTACAAAGTCTGGCTGCCCTGCTGGAGGGCTGCCATGGAGAGGCCACGCAGAGTGGCCACGGAGATGACACAGACACGCAGAATCCCGGCCGAGCCCAGCCTTCCTGGCCAAGGGGCCAAACAAGCAAAGAAGCTGGCTGCTTTGTTCCGATCCTGGCAGACATCACAGGGGACAGAGGTGAGCCGTCCCCTCCCCACCCTGCCCGAGTTCCTGACCCACAGAATCCTGAGAAATCATAAACCTGGTTGTTTTCAGCCATGGCCTTCTGGGGTAGTCTGTTAAGCAGCAATGAATAACTAAAACAGAGAAGAAGTGGGGGATCCATGGTTTGGAGTCAGGGTTCCAGAAAAACAGAGGCACAGCATGGGGCGTGCAGAGTGTGAGGTCAGAGAGGGAAGGAGGGATGAAGAATCAGCAACGGACCCGGAGGGTAACTCTCATCACAGAGGGGTTTCAGACTCAGCAAAGAGGGGTCCTCTGTGCTCTGGCCAAGCCTGGGGGGCCGAGCAGGAAGAGGAGGGAGGGCAGGGTCTCCGGTTCAGCCGCAGACGGGCTGAGAGCGGGGAGTCACGGCGGAGGCGGGATCGCCTGGCAGGGACCCCCCTGCCATCAATGAACATGGCCACCACCGTGCGCGGGGTCTCGGGGACCAAAGGCTCTCACGTACACGCCAGCACCACTGACCCTCACCGCAGGTCTGTGTGGTGGACAACACCATCGCCCCATTTTATGGATCAAGACACGGAGGCTCGGCTATTAAGTGACAGGCTGGGGTGCAGTAGAGGGCAGAGGTCTGGTCAGGAAATCCGGCTGGGGTCCTGGGTGGCGCCGTGTGGCATGGCCCCGTCATCCCCGGGAGTTGGAGATAAGCTGTCATCACTATTCATCACTTCTTCCCCTGGATGTGGGTGAAGGTGCTTCTGCCCAAGGGTCCGATGGGAAACGCAGCCTCCCTTTCTTTAAAGTAGCTACCACAGGCGGCGTGGGCCTGACTCCCGGCTCACCCCTGACCCATGCTGAACCTTGGACCACTTATCTGACCTGCCTGGGCTTTTGTTTCCTCCTCAGTCAATGGGGATGATGATAGCCTTTACCTCATAATGTGGTTTCCAGGATGAATTGAGTTAATTTTTGTGAAATAGTCAGAGCAGTGCCTGGGCATGGTCAATGTTTTGTATTTGTTAAGCAGGTAACACCTGAGAGCTTCCTAGGTGGCTGCTATAGCCTACCTGCCTCCAGGTGTGTCATCTTTCTGCAGGACCCCAGCCCTCCTTGGGGCATTTGCTCTTTATCAGGGTGAGGCAGGGACCCCTATAGGGAGTATGAAAAAGGTGTGGTGAGGTTTCCCTAAAATTATTCTCCCCTTGGGGGTCCCCTGGGTTCCTGCACGGTGTGTGGGGTGTCCCAACTCCAGGGAAAGGGCTCACGGTAAAAAGGAGCTTCAAGCAAGAGGAACCCTGCTCTGTGGGGCTCAGCCCGGTCCTGCTTGTTAATGTAAAGTGGACGGTGCCATCAGCCACTGGGAGCACCTGTGCAGTTGGGGCCTGGTGGCCCTTCCTGCGAATGAGGTTTGAGAGCCCAGGACAAGCCCCCAGCCCCACTTTCTGTGGAAGGTGGGGTAGCTAGAAGGCATTTTCATCACAAAAATAATGCTACATACTGTGGTTGGCTTCTCTAAAGTCTTAGATCCACAAGAATATAACGAGCGTGAGATAGCGAACGTGTATTAAGCGCTGAATACGAGTGATTCTGTTAAACTGTTTCATGTGCTTTCTCACTTTTCTTCCCCACAATAATCCTGCCGGGTAGAGGCTGTTATATCTATATTTTACAGATGAGGAACCTAAAACTTAGGAGAAATAACTGGCCCAAGATCTTGAAGCTAACCTCAGAGCTAGAGTTGCTCAAATCCACTTTGAGGCTGGTACTCTCACCCACTGTTACATTATTACTGGCAATAAAGATAACACTCAAGTCAACACTAAAACCGACTGGGTTTTTTGAGAATCCATTTCCACGTGGTTTGGCAGTGCTGCTGGTCACTCACTGATAGGTCACTTGGCTGTGGTCAGGGCTGGGACGCAGGAAACAAAGGGACCTTGGTCGCAAGTGTAGGCTGTCCCCACAGAGGCTCGCTGCAGAACTGAGCCCCTGCTGGGTCCCTGATGCTTTATCACCTTACACCATCCATCCCCACACCTCTGCAAATAGAAATCGCTGCCCTTTTACAGACGAGAAAACTAACAAAAGTTCACCAGCCAGGAAGTGGCAGCTGGGACAGCAACGCAGGACGCCTGACTCCCAATCCCACCGTCGTTACCCGTGGAGAGAGGTGGGCGGCCGCACCTGTTCCTAGAGGTTCTGATGACCAAAAATGTTTAAAGCCGAGCGTAGGGCCTTCAAGGGGGAAGTGGGAGAGGACAGGGTGTCAGCCGACTGACCTCTTAGAATCTGAATGTGCCGGTTACACTAGGGAAATCAAACCAGCTTAGCAGGCGTTAACAATGAACACATTCCTTCTTTCACTTTAATTATTCAGTGCCTGTTCCATGCCAGGGTATTGGTTAGCAAACATTCTTTATCACATTTAATACCCACAACACAACTACAACGTGGATATTGTTTTTATCCCCATTTTACAGCCAAAGAGACTGATGTTCAGAGAGATAATTAATGTACCTACACCTGTCCCACCCCACACCTGTGTTCTTTCCACTCCAGGTGTGTCCAGGGGTAAGAAGGGATGGGTTCATCCTCACAACTCTCGGAAGTATAAAGCCGTCTTATTCTTATTTTTCAGGTAAGGAAAGTGAGGCTCAGTGAGGTTTATGGCTCCTTGAAAGTTCCCAGATGTGAAGTGAAGGTTTTAGGATTTAAACCCAAAACGTTTCCTTTGCATTTTCCCCTTTAAGAGCAGGGATCCTGGCATACTCTACTTTGGCATTCTACACGTCAATGTGGCCGACATAGGAAAATACAACTACCGTATGATCCAGCAATTCCACAGCTGGGTATATATCCAAAGAAAACAAAATGTTAATTCAAAAAGATGCATGTACCCTGATGTTCATAGCAGCACTATTTACAATAGCCGAGATATGGAAGCAGCCTAAGTACCCATCCCATCAACAGATGAATGGATAAAGAAGACGTGGCATACATACATGATGGAATAGTAGTCATAAAACAGAATGAAACTCCGCCATTTGCAACAACAAGGATGGACCTCGAAGGAATTATACTTAGTGAAATAAGTCAAAGCCCAGTACTCTGTTATCATTTATATGTGGAATCTAAAAATAAAACAAATGAATAAATAAAACAGAAAATACAGATATAGAGAAAAAAACATTGGTTACCAGTGGGGAGAGGTAAGTGGGGAGGGGCAAGATAGGGATATGGGATTAAGAGGTGCAAACTATTATGTGTAAAGTAAATAAGCTGCCAGGATATATTGTACAGCACAGGGAATATGGCTGGTATGTTGTAATAAGTGGAGAATAAGTGGAGAACAATCCGCTTAAGTGGAGAATAATCTATAAAAATATTGAATCACTATGTTGTACACCTGAAACTAATATGATATTGTATATCAAGTATACTTCAATTTTTAAAAAAACATATGGGGGACTTCCCTCATGGCACAGTGGTTAAGAAACCGCCTGCCAATGCAGGGGACACGGGTTCGAGCCCTGGTCCGGGAAGATCCCACATGCCACGGAGCAACTAAGCCCGTGAGCCACAACTACTGAGCCTGCGCTCTAGAGCCCGCGAGCCACAACTACTGAACCCATGTGCCACAACTACTGAGCCCACGAGCCACAACTACTGAAGCCCGCATGCCTAGAGCCCGTGCTCTGCAACAAGAGAATCCGCCGCCATGAGAAGCCCGCACACCGCAATGAAGTGTAGCCCCGGCTTGCCACAACTAGAGAAAGCCCATGCGCAGCAACGAAGACACAACACAGCCAAAAATAAATAAATAAATTTATTAAAAAAACCAAAAAACATGTGGGCGAGGGACCCTGGCAGCCCACAGCTTCCTTCCTCTCCACCACGAATGCCTGGAGCTTTGTTTTTTCCCACACGTGGTATCTCTGGGACTGAGTGTTTCTTTCTGCATGTGACCCTTCCCCCAATAGGACGCCTTTTGTCACTCTCTAATGGCCTATTCACAGCATCTCTCCACCTCTTTTATTCTTTTTTGACTTCAAAAACATCTATGTTTCATTCAGCCAAAAATTTTGCTCACTAATTCATCTTCTGTCTTGAAAGAAAGCCAAATGGGGATGAGATACAATTATCTGTTGATTTCCAGCCAGTCCATATGTCTCCCACTGTGAGAGGTGGGTTCTCCTCATGGGCAATCTTTGTTCCTAGCGGAATTGCCTTCTGGGACCGTGACCTGGTTTACCATCCTAAAGAACAAGCATAATACATCTTTTCTCTCTCAGTGCATTTTAGCCAAAATCCTTAAATCCTCTCCGTAGCTAAAGTCTGAGGCCCACCACGGCTGCCATGACCAAGAATGATATTGGTTTGTACTCAGCTGACAGAAGGGGAACAGCCCTGCGACACACTCACATCAGCCCCAGTTCTGCCTTGGAGGAAGGAAGCAGAGAGATGATTCCTCTCATCACGGTTAGCAGGGAAATGTTTGGGGTACACTTCAGACTCTAGGACAACTGCTTTTTACAAGGGTCCATGGATTGAATGAAGGCATTCTAAGAACATGAATGGGGGGAAAAAAATTATACCTTCATTTTCATTCATTTCTAACTGAAATTTAGCATTCCTTTCAGTTATGAAAGTAAGCAATAAACCAGAGTGGTATAAATAGTAATGCAGCTTTGTCACCAATAGACATGCAGATATTTTTATATTATACTACAGTTGTTGCAGATATATCAAAACATTGTGTACACCCGCTGCTATTTCAAACTTATGGAAGATATTATATCTATACTAGATTGGGTTATTAAATTCATTAAAAGAAAGCACATGTTGTATTAGATCACAAATGGGGGGTTTAAAAGTTAAATATATTGTTATATATATCTACATATATAGATGTATCATATAGGTACATAGATATAATATATAAGTGTAATAAAACAATATTTATGTTTTACATTTTGTTATCCTACGTGTTTTATTTTGTGCGTTAAGAATCATTACTTTGAGAAGGGGTCCCTAGGCGTCATCAGACCACTAAAGGGACCCATGGCATAACAGTGGTTAAGATCTGCTGCTCTAAGGGAAGACTGAGGCACTTATACCCCCTCCCCAACAGGAGGTGGAGAAAGAAGAAGGAAGAAAGGATGAGGAGGAGGAAGAGTATTAGGACTGGAAATGTTACCAGAGGAACGCAGTGAACCAACAAAGAAAGAAGAAACAGAGCTTTCCAAAACCATTCCAAGAACACGACACATAAAACTGAGTGAAGCAGAGATTTTAAAAAAAGAATCTGAAAACAAATCTTGAAACCCTCTATACGCAAACATCCACTGTAAGATAAACACTGACAAGCTTGAAGAATGGCCCGCCACCAAGGATCCGAGTGGCCCTGCTTCCGACCCACAGACTCTACAGAACAGCAGCCTCAGCCAGAACCTGCTGAGGCCAAGGCCAGAATGAGGAAAGTTCTGGGGTTTTCATTGGATCCTACTGTGGAATGACAGGACCCAAGTGCCCTGTCTGGCCAAAAGCAGTGGAGGATGGAATCTGGGTGCTGGAACTCTGGATCACTCCTGGGCTCCAGCCCAGCACTTTCATGGCAGAAGTGGAACCACTCAGTGACCATCCCCACCCCCAGGAATGGCCCAGAGCTGGCACCCCACTGAGGCAACCTGGGGGGCATCAGGGCACAGTGCCAGCCCAGAGGGCTCTGAGTCATGGCGGCTATTGGACCCAGTCCATGCCCTCTCAATTTCCCCTTTGGTTATTACATCAGGTCAGACATAGCCTTTCAATACTGACTCAGCTGCGGGAGCCAGTGGGGCCGACACCCGTACCCCCTGCTTTCTACATCTTCTCCATCCCTCTCACTAAGGAAAGGAGAAGGAGTGGGACCTCGTCAAAGAATGGGCTCCCGTAGAAGCAGACCCTGAGACCAGGTGCAGGGCAGAGGAGTGGGGAGGACAACAGGGAAGGGAAGGTGGCCAAACAGGACCGTGTAATCGAGCCAGCTTAGTCCCCCTGGGGGAACTCTGGGAGCCCGTGAAAAGACACACAAGTCAGAGCCATCCCACCTCAGCAGCTAGGGATGCTGGGGCATTGATCCACCATATTTCCTCAGTGCCTGCTTGAGGGATGACAAAGGGTGGTGGCGGTGATTAATTCTCTGGCAGCAGCAAGAGAGAATCCACCAGGCTAGAAACGCAGGTGCTGGCATTTGGGAAGTCAGCAACTAGGTACTGAAGAGGGACGGGTGAGAGGATGCCGCAGGGCACCAGCACCAGTGCTGCAGAACTAAGATTTGTTGAGTTCTTGTTAGGTACCACATGCTAAACACTCCACAAACTTTCTTTCTTGTCATCATTCCAGTATCACCGCGCAACTAGTTTTGCTAGCTCCACTTTACAAAGGAAGAAATAGAGGCCCCGCCCCGCTGTCCGAGGTCAAACCAATAAAATGCAAAACTGAGAATTGATCGCAGGCTTGTCTGGCTTGAATACAGCGCCTTGATTTTCTACTAAACCATACCTCCTCTAAAGTTTCAGAAGGCCCTGGCGCAAGGCCAGCGTCATGGGCATGTGACCCACGTGTTCACCCAGGATCCCGGCTTCAAAAGGGCCCCAAGCTTGTTTGAAAGCTTTGCGATTTCACTATCTTGAAACTTAGTAACTTTTGAACAACTGGCCCTGCATTTCCATTTTGCATTGGACGACAAATTATATAGCAGGTGCTGACCCAGGGCCTTGCCTACCTAAGTTCTAATTTACCTAAGAAATGCATCTCAAACTCTTAGTCACTCAAAATCTGACTATACAGAATTCATTGAGAAATTCCTGCCACTTGGATAATAATCTTCCTCCCCAAAGTTACAGCGAGAATTAACAGGGGATAATGGTTTAACAGCACATTCGCAGCAACAAAGACAGGCCAAATTATTTCTCAACAGCCCCAGCTGTTACTTTAATCTTCTCACTTCTTCCTTGTGTCAGAGCACAGCAGTTAATGACCTGTAATAAATCCTAGAAGCTGTGACTTGAAAGCCACGGAGGCCCAGCGAGGAAACAGATCTGTATTTTCTTTGAGAGGTGGTATCTAGGTTACCTGGGCCCAGCAAGGATTCCTCGATATTAAGGTTCTTTTTCTTTTAAGACCCACCTCGACATCTCTACCGTCTCACCCAGGGACTTACATTTTTTCTCTTAATCACCTGTACCTACCTTTTTATCTAACCTTTCCAGACAGCTTTGGTTTTTAAAGTGCAATGACTGGATTATCATACAAAGGTGATGGTAGATGTGGTGTCAGAGGGGAACCGTCCCAAAGCCTGGCGATGTGGTCCCCCAAGTCACATGCTGGGGGTGCAGCCATCACCCCGTGGCACCTGGACACACCTCTCCAACCCCACCCACCAACGTGCACGTGATTGCAGAAGGATTTCTTGAGGCCACCAATGCTCCATATACACCTTGACAGTTGCAAGTCTCCGTTCGGCTGAACCTTCTCTACTTACAGACGGATCTATGTGATACAAGCTAAGTTTGAATTACTCTCCAGTCAGCCTGGGAAAGTGCATAAACAAAGCTCCTTTCTCCTCTCCAGCAGCATCCCTGGAGAGCACCTAAGGGAATTCCTCGGGGAAAACAGGTCCGCAATCCCTTAACCTCAGTTCCAATATCAACAAAGCTCAGAAAACTTTTTCTCAACTTATTTGGTCAAAACCTGACCCGCACTTAACTGAATACCGTTTTTATCCCTTTTAATACGAATATTCCCACTTTCACTGCAGAAACATGAACATATTTGACTACAGGGAACTACCCCAGACCTACTGTAGCTGTTACACGATGTAGAATAAATGCACTGTACTCCTTCCAAAATCTGAAAAATTCTAAATTCCACAGCACGTTTGTTCCCTGGGCTTTTGGCTAAGGGATCGTACCACTTCCCACCCCAAACATTGCAGTCACTGGACACTTGCAGTTTAGGGCATCGAATCAGGCAGTCCCTAGTCCAAGAACCTGGGAACCTAAGAAGGGGTGAGACACACTGTTGGTTCAAAACCCAGGGAGTCCCAGGGTGAAGCCCCAAACTGGCCCCTCGGCAAGGAGAAGCCGAAGAAAGAGTCAGACCACCCCAGATTGTTGGGCGGCAGGTTTAGTAAGCAAGAGGATTTACATACCAGGCCTGTTTCGGGTGCCGCAAATCGAGTAGATCTCTGCAGCTGATGCCAGAATCTTCACAGTTTGTAGAGAGGCCTTGACTGGATTTAGTCACATATTCAGCCCAGGTGGCCTCAGCAACACCCGGCTCTCTCAGGGCTGCGTGCGTCCTTGCAGATGGCTCCCACTGTGGGACCCGTGGGCAGAACTACATTCCAAGGACAGGGAGCGGGTGAGGAGCCCAGGTCCGGCTCACAGGTCAACTGGTGATCAGTCCCACCGTCTCCGGGACCTCCTCCAACATGCACCCACACATAACCAGCCTACACAGTGGGACACAGTCATTCTGGTTGGGAGAGCCCAAGGGGTGCTTCGTGGAGGAGATATAACCGGCCTAGAAGATGGCCTGGGGAGGGAAAGCCATTCCTGGGTGTGCAAAGGCACGGAGGCGGCATGCTGTAGGGGAAATGTGGGCTCAGGGAGCTCGCTTCTACAGGAGCCAAAGGCCGGAGGGAGAGTAGGAAATAAGGTTGGAAAAGTCACAGCGGGGAAGGCCTTGAGTCCACACTGAGGCAAAGCTCGGTGACGCTTCTGGGGCTGTTTTCGAGAAGTTAAATTCTGGCAAAGCCGGAAAGAGCCCGGAGTGGGTGACTGGCCGGGAGACGCCTGCAGGAACCCAGCGGGAAGATGATTAAGGCCGTGGCAGGTGCAGTGGGGAGGAGCTATGATTGAAATGAGACTTGAAGGTAGAAGGAAACGGGTCAGGGAAACGAGGGGAACCCAGTTCCCAGGACCCAGGAGCCGGCCATTGGAGCAGGAGGAACTGGGGGCCCAAAGCCCAAGGGGCGCCCTGCCTCTTCCTGGCTTCGCATCACCACTGGCGCACGCGCTGTGTCTCCCCGGCCCGGCCCGGCCTCAGCGAAGCTCCTCTTCAATTGTATTTCGCGTCTAACTTACCCAGGGAGGCTTCATTATTTAAATCTCAATTACTCCCCGCCCAAGTGCTTGCCGGAGAAGTTTGTTTAACTGCGCCGTTAAACTCCCGGGTTGCACACGGCCTCGTCGGGCTTACTGGTCACCTCAGAGGAAACTTCAGGAGCCAATTCCAAGGGCCACTGCGCTGCTCCTTTGCCTGTCCAGGTGGCATCGCAGCAGAGAACGGGGCGCAGAAGAGTCGCCTGTTAGGAGAGGAGGCGGCCACGTCTTGTCATCAAAGGGCTCCACCTCCCGTATCTGGGAGCATCTCTGGCAGTGCCAGCTGCCCACGGAAGGCATTTTCATCCTCTCCCGCTGGCCAGACACAAGGTTCTCTCTGTGTCCGTCTGTCTGTCTGTCTTTCTCTCTGTCTCGGGCAGCATTCCCCCCTCCTCAGTGCGCTGCCTACCCTGTGCGCATCTCAATCCGTCCCCTCTTCCAGAGCCTCGCTCAAGCCCTGCCTTCTCTGAAGCACCTTTCCTGCCCAGACTCCTTCCTCTCACCTTGACGATCCCAGGGCCTTGCTCAGCACCTGGACAATTGGTTGGGCCAATCTCACCAGGCAAACTGACCCTGCCTCCTCTGAGCTCTTGTTATGGACTGAATGTTTGTGTGCCCTCAACCCCAAATCCATGTGTAAACCCTGATCACCAATCTGTTGGTATTTGGAGGTAGGGGTTTTGGGATGTAATTTAGGTCATGAGGGTGGAGCCCTCAGGAATGAGATCAGTGTCCTTAGAAAAGGGACCTCAGCTCTTCACTCTTTCTGCCATGTGAACATACAACAAGATGTCAGCGGTCTACAGCCTGGAAGAGGGCTCTCACCAGAACCCAGCCATGCTGCTACGCTGATTGCAGACTTCCAGCCTCCAGAACCGTGAGAAATAAATGTCTGTTGTTTATAAGCCGCCCAGTATCGTACTTTGTTACAGAAGCTCCAACTGCCCAAGTCTGTCTGTCTGTCTCTCTCTCGGTCTCACCCATCACTCACACACACACACACACACGCCTCTAAGGTCCAAGAAGAGAACTTCCTGAAAGGTCAATATTCAGATGATCTCAGAAACAAGAAGCACCCAGAATGGAAGGGTCCCCACTTCGGATGGGAGAGACATCTTTGCTAAGCAGACAGAGGTGTAAACAATGTTACCTGCTGGGCTCGATCTTAATGATCTTAAAGTGGGGCTCAGAGCCGAGGCCTTTTCCCTCTTTCCTTCAAGCCTCCGCATCCTAAATTCACACTGATGCCACTTAAATCATTTGCTTCCTTATGGCTTTTCTATCTACCCCTTTTTCTAATAGTCTATTTAAAGCTGGAAGATGAACCTCATTTTTTTCGATATGTAATTTGAGAGAATTTGCATGATACACGCAGTAACAAGTGGGTCCTGAATTATGTATGATCCCCTCTAATGGGCCAGAGCTTGTTTGGAAAGCGTGATCTTATAAACTACTGGGCTTGCTTTTTATGGCAAATTGAACACCATTCCCCTCTCTTGCTTTACATATTCTCCTAATTAGGGGAGATAAAATAGATTTTCGACCTGAAAAATGTAATTTCTTTCCAAGAGCCCACATTTGTATGGAAAATTAAGCTCATTTCAGTCAGCTGCACCCTCTAATTTAGAGCTGTTGTCAGCATAAAGCATCATCATGAAAGATTTCTCCTTCAGGAGCTCTTACGCCATCAAGATCTCAAGGCGATATTCTCAAGTTCAGGAGGGGCAGTGAGGTTTGCTCCTCAGGTGGTCTCAGACAGTCTGGCATGAGACTTGGATGCTTATCTATTGCATAAGCAATAGATGCTTGCTTATCTATTCCTCGGGAGGCAGTGAGTTTGACATTAATAATAATTGCTACTCCTTCTTGAACCTGACAGTGTCCCAGGCAGGCGAGCCAGCTGCTGTTGTGACGCTGTCTTGGAGATGAGGTGGGTCCTTGGTGGCACCTGGCCCTTCAGCAGTGACAGAGCATCCATCCTAGGGGTCTCGGGGGAGCCAAAGTTGTAGTGGCCCTTGTGGCCCTTCTTTACGGGTATACAGAGAGGCAAGAAGTAGGGGGAGCAGTTGGGGGGAGGGTGTGAAGAGGTGAGCATTCCGGGCGTGGGGGCAGTATGGGGAATGTAACCGATCAGGACCCTATGAGGTCTTCCCAGAACAGAACCCCACCCGTGTCCTCTGCCTGCCTTTTGTCTGCAGAAAAACTTTAGTCAAAGAATCACTTTAATCGGAAAAGTGAGAAAATGCAGAAAGAAAGGAAAAGAGTCAAGCAAGACAAAATAATAATACTTTAGCCATTAAACAAAGTCAAGGACTTTTCGTTCCTCCTCAAGGGCTACAGATAATATTCTGAGCCGTGTCCTTTGAGCTGTTTTGCAGATGCTGAAAGCCCCACCAGGTGGGAGAAGTTAACTGTCTGCTGCCCACAGGCATGCAGACCCCAGACCAGCTGGAACCAGAAGGTTAATGATGTTGACCCCTGATGACCTCACCACCAACCAATCAGAAGAATGTCCACGAGCTGATCACGCCCTGATCTTTGAACACTGTAAGACTCCTCAGTACTCCCCTCTAGGGCAGGATGTCCACACAGTCTTGAGGGCATGAGCCCACTGTGGCCCCCTGTGCCTGGCAAAGCAATAAAGCTATTTCTTTCTACTTCACCCCAAACTCTCACCGAGATTTAATCCAGCACCAATGTACAGAGGCCGGATTTCGGCAACAGGAAGACTGTAATTATCCAGAAAGTATCGAAGCACTGTGACCCTGGGTAGTGGAGTCCCTGATTTCTGCTTTCACTCCAAGCAGGGAGAAACTCTTCTTTCAGACTTCGAAGTTGCTTATAGGATGAGATACACCTGCTTGTCTTTCGGTGCCACTCAAGACCTTAGTCCTGATTATCTGCTAAAAACTACTGTGAATAAGAAACTTCACCTCCCCCAGGTCAAGAAACTCTTGCACCAAAGTCCATCCCATATCGAGCAGAACCAAGAGATGAGACAAAAAGGCAGGCGCTTCTTAGAACATAGCTCTGGCTCAGCAATACCCTGCAATTTACAATTCCTGTAATTTACAATTACTGCAATTTACTATTCCAAGCAGAAAAACTTTTCTGAATAAAACATCTGCATACAGGTTCATGGCTCCTTTAGTTTTCTCCAAGAACAATGGGAGGAGGGCCTTTATGTAACTAAAAAGCCTCTCTGGAGATTTCTCTTTGGAAGGAAAGCATCATCTTTGGCCAGGGAAATTCACTTTACTACCCCCCAGAGGAGAAACGTGCTCACAGCTACTCACCAAGATTCCAGAATAAGTCTTAGGACCCAGAATAAGCCTGCCACCACCACTACCAACACTGCCCCCGACACAAGATAACCCAGCATCAGAGCCTTGTCTGACAAGGGCAAGTACAGGGAAGGGCAGGGCCGCGGGGCAGAGCACGGGCTAGAGACCTGACCCAGATTTGGGAATGGAGGAGGTCACACCTGAGCAGAGATTGGAGGGTGGGTGGCAGTTAGTCAGGTGGAGGACAAGAGAAGGAACGAAAATTTCAGGTAGAGGAAACAGCAAGTGCTGTTCCTCCCCTCGGAGAAAAAGAGTCCAGAGCTTTCTAGAATCTGAAAGAGGTTCAGTGAGGCTTAAGGGAGGAGCCCAAGGATGGTTCTGGAGAGGTAAGGAGGGTCCAGATCATGGAAGGTGGGGAAGGTCGAGGTATGACGTTTGGAAGGGGGTCCATGAAGCATTTTAGGTAGAAGGGGGATGTAATCCGATTTGATTTGCCTTTGGCAAGAGTAATGATTAGAACTCATGGAGCATTTTACTCTGCACCAGGACCTGGGCTCTGTGCTTTCCAAATTCTACCCCATTCATCCTTGGGAACAGCCTGGTGTAATAACAGAGAGAGGGATCTAGAAGCAGATTCCCAGGCCACACACCTGCGAGGGAACCCCAGGCTCCTGGTTCTCCTTTGAGCTGAGACCTCGGAACTGAACCCGCAGACCTTTTGTGTCTTCAAAACAATATTAAATAAATACATACACCAAGAAACAGAAAAGACAATAGCAATATTCAGGAGATGTTCATTTCATGGCTAATTTCTCCAGACTCAGAATGTATCACTTTTGTGCAGTCGCTGAAATAGACTCAATCAAATAATAAAGAGCATTTAGAAGCTGTGAAGAAGAAAGAGCGGGATAATTAAGCCACATTACTTAGCTCAGCGTGAAACAAAGAAGTCACTCAAACAATTCACCTTTTCCTTAAAGGAAAAAGAGAAAGAGAAGGCAGGTTTTAGTTTTCTCCCGTTTGCCTTTGAGATGTCAAACATTTTTCACATCTTAATTTTTCTGCTGAGTTTTTGTTAGTTCGTGGAGGGTAGGAGGTGGGTACTGATTCTGCTCAAGTGCCCTGGCATGGATTTCGGGGAAAAGGCCAGTGTGAGACACAAGACAAGGAGGGATGTTCTGCCTCTCATGCGAGGCTTCGACCATGGCCTGACAATGACCCAGCTGTTCCTCTCCAATTGACTTTTTCCTCTGAAATGTCAAGAACATAGGCCATTATCATCTTTTTTAAAAATAAGAAGTTTTTAAAACTACCAGAGAGCCTGGGGTAGACAGCTGCCTGCAATCTTGGGAAAAGCAATGGGGAACGGGGAAGAGTGCAGAGCACTAAGGACCTCTAATTTCACAAACATTCCTCGTTCTTCTGCCTTGAGTTGAGGAAGCTCAGAGCTTGACCCAGTGTTCAGTCACTGTTTAAGGATGATTTTAAGACAGTAAATGTGATTTTGATGTGGGTTAGTTTTTTACTTTCTGATTTTTTTTTTTTACTTTTTTGATCTTCTGTGACGTGTGTATGTGTGTGTCTGGTGTGTGTGTGTTTGTGTGCACGCACTATATGGAAAACCACCTCAGATCCTCTGTGGAATTGGGCAGGAATAAGATATTTTAGAAACCGGAAATTCCGGCTGCCTGCTGCAATCACTATGTTTTAGCCCCATTCATGAATCACATATAAGAGACCATGTCCTGGCAAACGGAGCAAGGGTCCTCACCTCTCCAAACAGTCCTTCTTCTAAGAACAGAAGGTATGGGGGAGGCACCAAGGAGAGGGGTTGCATTTTTTTCTCCCAGAGAACCTCTCCCAAAGCCCTCCTGACATCAACAAGCCTGCTTCCCAAAGTCATCCTGATGTGACTTTGACATTCCTCCCACAGACTGAGCTCTATTTTCTCTCTCCATGAATCTGGGCAGGTCTGTGGCTATGGTGGGAGTGATGCTATGTGACTTCCAAGACCAGGTCATAAAGGTGATATGACCTCTGTCTGCTCAGTTCGTTTTGGGACACTTGCTCTTGAAAGTCAGCCACCATGCTGTGAGGAAGCCCAAGCAGCCACATGGAGAGGCCATGTGTCAGTGCTGTGGCCAATAGCCCTCACTGGCTGTTCCAGCCAACAGCCAGCCTCAACTATGAGGAAAATGAGCGGTGAGCTTTCAGATAATTCTAGTTTCTAGCTGTCAAGTCACCCCGACCTTCCAGTCTTCCCAGCAGGGGCTCTAGACAGCATGGAGCAGAAACAGTCCTTCCCACTGTGACCTTTCCAAATTCCTGACCCTGGGGAATCTGTGAACATAATACATGGGTGGTTGTCTGACAGCTTTGTTTGGGGTGGTTTGTAATGCAACATTAGCAACTGGGACACAGCGAAGGGGAAGGGAACACCAGATTTCCTGGGATTATAGAGTGTTACCATTTAGTGACCTCAAACAAGTCATTTAACCTCTATGGGACTCAGGCTCCTTTTGTAAATGGCAATGATGTTGATATCTATCTTACAGGGCCTTGTTCAGGGTTATATAAAATTCTGTGCAGAAAACATCTGACAAATATAAGGAAACACTATTCAAATAGGAAGGATTATTATTTTTCCATTTCAGGAAGATCTGCAGTGATCCAATGGCAAATTCAGCAGGAATCCTGCATGATCCTAGGTGATGATGCTGGGTGGGGTCCTTGGGGCAGATGCCTCTCAACTTCAGCTGTGACCTAAAAGGTAGTCATGAGAATCCAGAAATAAAGTGAAAATGTATATGAAATGCATTTCATTTTACAGTCCTACTAAATAGGGTTGCTCAGGGCATTAAATTGTATAACACATTCACATTAAGGTTGAAAATAAAACATTTCTTAGGAAAGCTCTGGAGTCTTAACCCACAGCCAGGTTTATACCTACCCCAGGTAGGAGACCAGACGGAATCTTCACCAGGAGAGATGTGCAGGATCTGGGATTTAGGAAGTGGTCAATAAATGTAAACTATTACTTTTGGTGCAGTTTGAAATGGTCTTATTTCTGTGAAAAATATTTCTTTTGGAGGAAATGCCTCTCAGGATTTTTTCTGGATGAATCGGCTCTCTCTCTATCTCTGTCTCTCTCTGTCTCTCTCTTCCATCCTCCCCTCTCCCTGTACTCTCCCTCCTCTTCCCTCTCTCCTTTCCCATCCTCTCCCTCTGTAAGTTTCCACAATTTTGAGTTTTGAGCTGGCACAACCCTCTACTGTGACCTTTTCCCTCTTCAGACTCAGCACCTGTGTGTGGAGTGTTTTCCCTGAGCTCAGCACTTTGACACACGCTGGTTCGTTGAATCCTGGTGACTCATGAGGTAGCGACCATTGTTCCCATTTTATAGATGAGAACAGTGAGGCTCAGGGAGATTCAGGATTTACCATCAGTGGTAGAACTAGGATTGAAGCCCAGGCCTCCGACTCCACTGTTCTTTCTGCTCCACTCCAAGTAGGTGGAGGGCGCTTATCCCTTGATCTACTTCTAAACCATATTCTAGAGGCTTGGGATGATGTCATTCTGTTTTAAATAACTTCATCTAATGCCTCCAACTGCAGTGGGGGAAGGTGTTTGCAAGTTGGTTTCATGAAGGCTAGACTCATTTGGATGAAGAACCAAGATATTTTATGTATGATGTTAACAGAATCGATTATCAGCAAAGCTTGTTTTTTTTTATAACGGACGATCTTTTTTTATAAGGGACGATCTCTATACTTAGGCCAAATGGAGAGGCAAGAACTCAAAACTTGTGTCCCCTTTACCAGGTAAAACCTGCCCCTCAACAGGAAAGGGGAGTGGGTGCTAGAGAAGACTTCTTGCCCAGCATGACTGATTCGGGCACCATGGAAACCCAGATGTTATCACATCTGTATGGTTTTTTTTCTCTTCCTGGAAATAACAGGAAGAGAAATAACAAGCTCTTGAAATTCAAATTCCCATTGACTCTGACGTCATGAACATATTTAAAAACAGTGTGAGGCTGTGACATTTACAATCACTAAATTCATGTCAGAGAATAAATCCGGAATCACCTCCAGTCACTGAAGGCAGAACAAGCAGGCGTCTCTGGCCCTGTGTTGGGGCCCAGTGGCTTCAGCAATGATAATGTTCCGAAAGGGCTGGCTGGGGGTGACCCCCTCAGCAACCGAGCCTTTAGACACTTGCAGATGCACCAAAAATCCGGGGTGGGGGGACAGAGACCCAGCAGCAGGGAGGAGAGAACAGGACAAACCAGAGGGACCCAGCCTCGCTGCTTGTCAACCTCTACCTGCGCGGCCTGCTGGGCTCTGTCTGCAGGCACAGGTGTGTGGGCTGCATGCAGCAAAATGAATGTCACATCCTGGGACAGGCGTGTGCCTTTCTCAGCCAGAAATTCATCACCATTAAAGCCAAATAAGGCTCCCGTCAATGATGTCGGGTGTGCTTGGCTGGTACTGCCACAGTGAGGCGGCGATTCATCCAGGAGCTAAAGATGCTCACCTCGGCAGGGCTGACAGGCAAGCATTTGAGAGACATGTCATTGGCCACCCTCCATTCTGAAGAGACACCTGCCAGCTCTGCAGATGGGCACCCTTCCTGTCAGTAATCCTGTCCAGCCTTGCTAAAACCTCTAAATGCATCCCATTCTCTGGGGGAGCTCGTCCCAGGTTGCCAGCTGGAAAAGCTTCCTGTCTTTTTCCTCTTCAACTTCATCCATCTGAAGAGGATGAGGAAGGGGGAGCGTGGGCTAAAATAAACACCCACTGTCCAGATACCTGGAGAGCATCTTGGTTTTACTTTTTGAACCTACATCTGGCACACAGATGAGAATAAAGAAAAGGTTGAAACTTGAGAAGAATCATTCCTCCATTTTTCTAACAGGTTTCATGTCTAGAGGTTGAGAGGAGGACACCCAAACATTCATCCTGCCCGACCATCCCACCAAAAACAAGCAGTTGTTGAGCACGAATTCCAGGAAAGAGACAAACCAACGCAATGTGTGCGGGATGATTTTCTGCTTTCAGAGTGTCTCCTGCACCTCAGATAGAAGCTTCCGGGAGCCCGATGTTGTGATCTACCCCTTTATGCCTCCCACGAGGTTGGAACACGTGCTCAGCAACCTTCTAGAATTCCTTACCTCATTTAAGGCTCCAAGGACCCCGCTGAGTCAATTACTACCCTCATTTTACAAACGGGAGATCTGAGGCCCGGGGAGCCCGGGGTCACGCAGCAAATGAGTGTCTGTGGGGCTGTGGGCTGGACTCTGTCTGACTCTCAACCACTGACTGCTTCAGATCACAGGGCAAAGAAGACATGGCACTGATTAATGGAGTGAAATTCCCAAACAACTTCAGAACAAGGGCCAGACTGGGCGCTCAGGTCACTTCATGGATGCTCCCCTCACCCTGGGCAGGGGCGGCATCCTGCCCTTGGGGCCACATGGGCCACAGCTGCCCCTTCTGCAGCCCTCAGAGGTGTGGCCGTGGTGGTGACCTGCCTCCAGCCACCCTTGGTCAGACCATCGTCTCCACCGTGGCCTGGTCCCAGGGCCCCCATGGTCACTCTCCTACACACGTGCACACGCTGTGTCACAAGACGACACGCCTCCCACGAATCGTGCAGCGTGGCCACAGCCCAGGAAGCACCTCTGCCCCAGCTCCTCACCACCTGGGTGCTGGCCCCCTTGGCAAACTGTCCTGGGCCGTGAACACCAGGGCCATTTCCAGAACTCTCCCCACTGCCACAGACACAGTGTCAAACATGTCTCTCCCCTAAACCCCCCCAACCTGCTAACCTAGGTAATGAAAACATGACATTTGTTCACCAAAGGAGTCTCTTCCACGTTTGACTCTTTTTGCTACTACCGACCCCAATATGATTCCATTCATAAAAGCCAGCCTGAGCACCGGGCTGGGCGAGGCCCTGAGGGCAGCACACAAGCCGGGCCCTCAAGAGCCCGTCAAGGCAGAGGCGTGGCCCTGCAGCCACAGCAGCGCGCGCTGGCCTTGCCTTTGCATCAGCATTAATAAAGGCAGCAGAACAGAGAAAGTGCAGACTTTGCAATCAGCCAGCTCTGGGTTCAAATCCGATTCTGCCAGGAACCAGTCCCCACTGTTACAACGCAGGAGGTCGTGTTGCTTCGTGAGATTTGTTTTCGGTGCATCACAGTGTTGAAGCGACGCGGGCGAACTTTCTCACAGTTAAAGAGAAGGCCACAGCAATACATGCAGGCCGGCGGACGAAAGCCGACAATTTGCAGAAGTGCCTTTCTTTACCGCAAAGTGGTTGGCCTAGAAGCTACTAGAACAGCTAAGCTTTCCAAGAGGTTAAGCTATCTGGTGAAGCTGTGAGCGGAGCCAAATCCCTCTATTAAAACAGTGGATTGGGGCTTCCCTGGTGGCGCAGTGGTTGAGAGTCTGCCTGCCAATGCAGGGGACACGGGTTCGAGCCCTGGTCTGGGAAGATCCCACATGCCGCGGAGCAAGTGGGCCCGTGAGCCACAAGTACTGAACCTGCGTGTCTGGAGCCTGTGCTCCGCGACAAGAGAGGCCGCGATGGTGAGAGGCCCGCGCACCGCGATGAAGAGTGGCCCCCACACACCACAACTGGAGAAAGCCCTCGCACAGAAACGAAGACCCAACACAGCCAAAAATAAATAAATAAATTAATTTAAAAAAAAAAAACAGTGGAGAAAGAAAAGAAAGCTACACCTGGAGTAGATGTTTAATTTGGATAAAAAAGGGTCTCCAGAACCTAGTCTCGATGGAGAATGCACATGCCCCAAGTTTAAGGCTGCAAAGAACAGGTTGCTTCTGTTGCTGGGTGCAAATACCAGTGAAGTTCTAGCTAAATACTCTGCTGGTGCTTTGATTACTCATTCTTATGGTTTCTTCAGTTTTTCGGTCACTGTAGGTTTTGAGTACTCTGCCTTTAAGCTTATTTTCCTATAAGGCTGATAATCTTTATTATGCAATTTTGAAGAACCCAAGGATTTTTAGAGCCACTTATATGCTGTCACAGCAAAAATGCAGACATATGTGTGTATGTGTGTGCGTATGAGTATGTATATGAGTGTATGTGTGTGTCCATGCCTAGCGTATAGCAGGTGATTTGTAAATGGCAGCTACTGTTATAAATTAATCTCCACTCTGCATCTGGTGTCCCGGTTGAGACTTGGTGCTGAAACGATTCAGACCAGCTGAGGCTGCTGGAAAGAGGCAGGCCTGCGGCCAGCCTCATGCTGCACAAACAGGAAAGTCTGAGTCTGGGGTGAACCTCCGTCCTGAGTGTGGGCGACCAGAGGGCCCTGGGTAACTGGCTCCTGCCTTCTTACCGAAGCTCCAGCTCCTGTCAGCACCATTGCTGCTGCAAAAGTGTGATGGGATTTTACTCTCGGCCAGTGCTTCTCAAAGTGGGGTCCCCCCACGTGTAGCATCAGCAGTACCTGGCAACTTTCAGAAATGCAAATCTCAGGGTTGACCTACTGGATCGAGGTTCTGAGGAGTGGGGCGGCCTTCTGGCTTTCACCAGGCCCTCCAGGGGATTCTGATGCACCTGAAGTTCGAGAACCAATGATCTAAAGAGAAGCTGAACACTTCCTGTGAAAGTCCCCACGTTGGAGACACCAATTGTTTATTTATTCAGTCATCTAGTTGCCCATTCAACAAGTATTCATTGAATATCTATGATGAACTAGATACTGTTTTAGGTACTGGAATGGATAAAACAGACAAACATCCTTGCTGCCTTGGATCACTAGAAAGTAAAGGTTAGGCTCTCAAACTCAGGAACCAGCCTGCCCGGTCTGGATCTCAGTTTCACCACTCCCTAGCTGTGTGACCTGAGGCACGTTACTTAAAGGCCCTGTGCCTCAACCTCTCCATCAGTGCAATGGAATAATAATGGCACCTGTGTCATAGGGTTGTGGTGAGAGTTAAATGGGTATTTGAAACCCTGCCTAAAACATAGGAAGCACTTAAAGTGTTAAATATAACATCTATTCAAGTATAATAATAGAGGTCATGTTAACTTCAGAATAAAATGTGATGCACGACTTCTGTAAGACCAGGGAGACCTTTGTGATGACGTACGGCAGAAGGCAGAATCCTGATACGGGTCGTTTAAAAAGATAACTAAGAAAAAGCCCAGCATCCGCAGTCAGAAATGGATGGTGGATATGGTCTTGGAGCTGCTCCCTACAAGGGCCTGAGAAGTGGCGGTGGGGACCAAAGGGCAGGTGAGTGACGACCCCGCCCTCTCAGTGAGAACGCACCCACCAAGCCGACCAGAGCCTGGGATGCAGCGAGAGCCCAGGCAGCGGGGATAGCGGGGAGCACGTCACAGAGCACAGAGCCCTGCAGCAGAGCAGATGAACAGGGCTGCCCCCTCCCTGCGGGCCGGGCCCAGCAGGCAGTCCCACGTGGTGTCGGAACCCCTGAGACGAGAGGGCGGGGCGAGGGTAAGGGTGCCCCCTACACAGTGCTCAGGGGGACAGCAGGACTGTGGGGCCGCAGCGGAGGGAACGCGGCTCAGCGTCCCCTCCATTGAGGAACCTGCTTCCCCCGACGTGCAGTTCAGCTGGCTGCCTGCCCCTGCAGCTCTTCTAGGCCAGGGGAGGGTCTATCTGTCCCTCCAGCGCCTGACCTGTCGAGGCTCTCAGGACCATCCCTTGTTCTACGCATTAGGAGCCAAGAAGGTTCCCAGGGAAATGTGTCCAAGCATCTACAGACCAGTCCCCCAAGCACAAGGAAACCACCTGCCCTGTGTCACCCTGGAGGGCAGAGCTGGCAGGCGAGGAGAAGTCACTGGGAGACAGGCGTGCACTCCAGAAAAGGGAGGCATTGCTCAGAATGAAGGCTTTGCGGCCCGGCCCCTGCACATATGTTCCCCTGGGGCTGACCACACTGTTTTTCAGGAAATCTGCTTGGAGAGAGAATGCTGGATGACAAAGGCCCCTTCCAACCCTAGCCCATGACTGATCAAATCCTCGGACAGAACATATTTAAGATATTTGCCCCCTTACCGCTCAGCAGAGGCAGCTCTGAGCCCACCTGCACTCACCGCCCCCCGTTCCCGCAGCCCCCAGACGTGCCGAGGTTGCTGGGGACCTTGAGAGACATAATTATCGCATCACTTCGTGAGTGAATTAGGAGCAACCAATTCATTGCCCGGCTCTCCTGTTGAGTTTAAACATAAGACAGCAGGCTCAGATGAGGAGAAACCTGGCAGGTTTTACCTGGGGCCCAAAGCTAGTCTAAATACCGATTTTGAAAAAGAATGAAAAAAGGCAGAGGTGAAGGTATATGTTTCCAGACTCGAAATATTCAGTCTAAGAAATGAGCTCCTCCTGGTACCCAGCTCTGGGCCGAGGGCAGGAGGGATGCTGAGAGCCCTCCGACTGGTCCGTGAGGCCCTGGGATCCAGCTGTGGGTGGAGACCGACACATGGGACAGCCAGAAAGCAGCTGACCACTGACCTGAGCACAGCCAGAGACCTCGAGGCACAGCAGCCGTTCCCACGCGATGCCGTGTGCTGGAGGCCCAGGGACAGTCAGGCCCAGGTCCTGTTGCTGAGGAGGCCCCAGTTAGTGGGGGACAGACAGTTGATAACCAGGGTCCCTGCAACAAAAACACGTTGGACAAAGGTGAGGAGCAGGGCCCTAAAGCCAGTCGGCGGGGGTGGGTGTCCATAAAAGCTCCCAGGAGGATGTAACGCATGACCTCAGTTCTGGAGAACAAGACAAAGAGGCGAGGGGAGGCCACTGCAGGCCGAGGGCAGCGCCCATGTGGCACAGGACTGAGGGCGGCTCCAGCGATCGCTGGGGGCTTACTGGACGAGGGGACCCGACCTGGGCCTTGAAAGCTAGACAGGATTATCCCAGGCCCCCGAGCCTGGCATCATAAATGGAAGGAATTCCTCTCCAGCAAGTTGCCTACTTGAAAGCTAAGCCCAGCCCCTGCGGTTCCACACAGGGCAGTGGTTGAGGTCTCAGCTCAGGCCTGACTCCAGCCTTGACTAGATCAAAAGAAGTATGAAATCCTGACTTCATCACAAGTGGTGACAGATGGAATTTTACAAAATAGAACCTGTAGCCTAGACATTTGAGATGTATTTCTTTATCTAAATTCACAGCTTAGAGATTTATTTCTTTACCTAAATTCACAGCAACCAGATACAATGACTAAGGGAGATTCCATTGTTTATTCTCCCATTTTAAGAAAGAGAAAACCATCTTAGACCCAAATCTTTGCTGCCCATCAATCCAGTTTTTTGAGCACGGATGATGTACCTGGCATTAAGGTTTGTAGCTGGGTGGCCATTAGCCTGGATGGATCCTGGTCAGCAAGTTACAATTTGCCCCAAACATCACCTGCTCCAGGAAGCCTTCCTGACTTACCAAGCCTCAGGTCCTTTAGGGCTAACCATAAGGTTAGAGTCACAAACTTTAACCCTAAGTTTGCAAGCCTATTCATTCAGGCATCGCTGGAGGGGGGCCTGGGGCACAGATTTTCTTAGAGCAAAGCCCACCAAGTTCAATGCTCATGGCCCCGTGTGGGACTCACTGTCAACTGTCTATAAAATGAAAATGGGGCTTTCTTCACCCAGGGGTGGGTAGCTGAGCAGGGAAGTGGGAGCTCAGAGGGCATGCACATGGTACAGGGCAAGAACAATGGAACCCAAGTCAGAGAGGTCTGGGTTCAAGGTCTAACTTTTCCAGTTTACAACTTCTCCAGTGAGAACCGTCTCTACAAGCAGCAAAGGTAGACAGACAGAAGGCGGGGTCGAGATCCACGGCAAGACAGGAGAGAATACATGAGAGCCAGATGGTTCAAGGGCGGTTTCTAGGCTCACGCAGATTACACTCCAAAAGGCTGAAGGAAATTGCCAGGGCTTTCAGAGCCACCTGAGGTAAGAAAAAAATGGAGAATAACTTCCAAAAGTGCGGGCAGGCAAAAATTCAGAAACTGCAGCCCCGTTAGCTCGACGTCAATTGCTGGCAGAAATCTATCAATGGGGATCAGGCAGATGGTGTGTGGGTTTGATCAGTGATGCCCATGTTGCCCAGCTCACCTTAGAAATGTGTTATGGACAGAGTTTAGCTTGTCTGAGCAAAACCCTTGATAAAATCCTTTCTTTTTTCTAGCAAGACGAGGAAGGATGAGCCGCATGCTGTAGTCTGAGGTGCCGTTCACGGTGGGGCTGTAAGGCTGTCTGTGGGAAAGCAGACAAGCCCTGCGTTGCTCCTGCAGGTCCCATGAGTGGGTTTTGTATGGAGACAGATTTGCCTCCACTTTCAGTCAGAGCTGTTCAACAGCGCAATGAGATTCTCTGAGAGTGAGCTCCCCATCACTAGAGGTATTCAACTAACATTCACGATAACACCGGCCAGCATTGCTCTAGAGGTATAGTGTTAGGATCTAAAGTGAGAAGACCCAAACGCAAGGATTTATTAGCCAATTACCACCTGTGTGACCTTGGGAAATGCATTTTACCTCTCTAACTCTTGCCCGCCCTCTACATAAAGTGAGGATAATTTTTATAGAGAGGTTACGAGTTACAGAGAGGTTGTAAGTCATAAATTAAACAAGAGGATGTCCATAAAAGCATTTTATAAACTAAAAATTGCTCTACTAATGTGTGTTAGCATTTTAGGAGTTTGGAAATAAAGGACTCTTGAGGCTGGTAGCATTTCGTGCAGACGGCAGGATTTGATGCTGGCACTCCGAAGCCTGGATAGAAATAAAGTGCCGTGAGCACATCACACCAGCTCTGGCACGCGGTGCACAGGTTATTACTCAGAATCCTCGTTCAGTCGCAATGATTTTAAAGCACCCAGGCTGGGTTGGTCTATCAGCTTGCAAGTTGGCATATTTTTATTTTGGTTTACTCCAAGCTTGAAACATGATGGATTGGGTACTCTCTAGGTCCACACACTGTTGATGAAATTCCCCACCTAATTAAAGAAGTTGACAGATGGAAATGAGTTTCATGACATTATAGCCCCAGCTCACTGCTGGGCTTGGAGCAAGTTTGCCGGGCTGTTCATAGGGCCTCCGTGGGGAGAAAGACGTTGCAGCTAGACAGGGTTGCTTTCCTCCTTTTCCCCTCAGAGGGGCCTCAGAGACACAGTGGTTTGGGGGCTGCTTCTCAGCTGGGACTTCTGGCAGCTCGCCGCAGAGTTCTGCAGACAGCTCCTGCTGGAAAGCTTGTTTCTGGGGTCTGGGAGGAATGACTGCATTTCATTCTCACTTGCTGTGTGTCTTCCACTTCCTCGTATGGTTCCATCAGGGAGGATTTGTTGAGCAGCTACTCTACTCAGCAAACTTCCGTCTCTCCTGTGAATGAGACCTGGGCCCAGCCCTGTCCCAACACAGGATCCTCTTGACCTAAAAGCCCCCAGAGCCGAGTCACCGAGCCGACCTTGCATTTATTACTGCCAGTTCCCTCGGGTTCTAGCACTTCAGCCATGGACCCCAGGAGGGTAGCAGACCTGGTGAATTTTCCAGTGACCCGGTCTAGCCAATGATGGAGCCGGGGAAACACGTCAGCAGAGGCTGCTCTGTTAACTCTAAGGGATCCCCACGCTAAGAAGATGGTTGAATTGGGTGATCCCTCAGACCCTTTCCAGTGCCTGAAGTGATTACAAATTTGCAGCTGCAGAGTAGTTAAATTTCCAAAATATTAGAACACCATATAGCAAAAAAAAGTTAGCTTTTGGGCTCTGTCACTTAACGACCTGAAAATCTTTGGGGGAGCCCTCAGTCTCGCTGATACTCCATTTTCCATCTATAAATAAGGATGAAAATCTCCACCTCCCAGAGGAATTTAAGTTCTAGAGAAAAATATGTATGTCAAGTGCCTAAAAGCTTGACTGGCACATAGTAGGGGCTCAATAAATGTTTGTCAGTCCCTTTCCCCTATGTCTCCGACAAGAGCTTCTCTTTTCCTTCAAGGCAGTAAGGACTCACCTGCCAGAAGGCCTGACAGGTCATGTACTGGGAAAGAGGGCGTGCGCCCAGGACTTCAGTGAGAGAGAGGCTGGTCCCCATCTAATCCACTGCGGTGGGAAGTTCCCAAGACCAGCACCCTGGCAACTGAGGACGCCTCCCTCCTTCCCCACACTCTGTCCCATTTCCCCAGGGACCCGGTGCCATGCCCCACGGCTTCCAGGGGAGGTGGACCCCCTTTTCTGAATCTGGTAGCAGATGGCGTGCCTGGGCTCTGGAAAGCAGAGTTACCCGCCTCAAGCCGGGCCGCGCTCCGGACGCTGGGCTTTACGGCACGGTATTCGCAAGGCTCTGCATTTCTAGACGTAGTGAATCTTCCTTCTTCCTGCAGAAGTAATTGTCATACATGCATAAAACTGTTGAAAAAGTTTCAGCCCGTTCCTCTGTTCCCTTTCCACCACGTAAACATTCCTACAGGTCCCGGCTTGGCGGCCCAGATGGTCCAGGAGGAGAAATCAACAACTCATTGCCGGGCGTTTCCCGGTGCCATGGCACGCAGGAGGTTTATGGTTCACAATGGAAAGGTAAGTGTCTCGAACAAGGCAGAACCCCGGGTAACAAAAGCTCCTTTTACTTCATAGTTTCTTTCACAGTGGTGGGTTTTATTCTGAATCTCACTAGACGCTTAACAAGCGTAAAAAGCAACCGTTTCCGGCCCCAAATCTGTTGCCTTCTGAGTTCTTTTTGTTTCCTTGAGCTGAGCCAGCTGAGGCAAGAGAAGGCTGTTCTCTGTGGGAGGGCAGCGGTGCTGAGAAAGATGGCGCTGTTTGCGCTGTAACCAGAACAATACTTGTGCGCGGGCCTGCACCCCACTTCCCAGACCTCTTCCCACAGTAGGTGGGGGGATGGGGTCTCTCCGACCGGGCAGGGGGACAGGTCACCGGGCACAGGTGTGTGGTTGTCTGTGTGTGACGCTAACCTGGCCTGTGGAATTGAGTTCAAGTCCACTGACTGCTGCGGCTGTCTTTCTTCGCACAGTCTCAGCGCTGTGCACAGACTCTACAGAACATAATTTATAATGAGCTTCGTGTCTTGAATCCAGCCACTTATGTCACCCTCAAAAAGGTTCTTATTCAGTGTCTCTTAACCTTTCTGGATTTTTGAGAATCCAGAGAAAGCCACGGGCATCCTCCCCCTCACACACACACACACACACACACACACACACACACACACACACACACACACACACACACACACACACACACTCTCATACACACTGCACAATTTTGCATGCAACTTCAGGGATTTCCTGGACTCCCCCTGAAGCCCAGCCATGCAACCCCAGGGATCAGCAGATCTCCAAGTTAAGACCTTTGTTCTAATGTGTGCCCACCCCAGGAAATCACTCCCTAAGGCACCTCTCCTTCTCTAGTGTAAGCTGTCTGAGGCCAAAGTCACGTCATGTTCAGCTCCGTATTTCCCACAGCCATTAACCCAGGACCAGGTGATAATAAGAGATCAATTCCAAGTCCAAATCAGCACGGCCCCAAGACCCAACAGGTGACTTTGCTTAATCTATTAACTGAAAAAAGATTCTACCCACTACGTAGAGTGTAGAATTATAATACACCTTAGGCGGAAGCCTCAGCCTTGACCTTCTAAACCAGACAAACAACCCCACACAGATCCGGGCGCCCCCCCCCCCACCAGCTCCGAGCCCCCTACAGCTCCCAGCGCCTGTTCTGAGCATCTTCATAGCACAACCCCGTCACCTACCTCTGCTTCCTGGACCACTTCATCACCACCCAGAATTCCCCCCAGAATTCCCCTCCCACAGGTCTGACGATACTGACTAAGCACCAAGAAACATAGCTGTCCTTTCTTCCCATCAGAAGCAAAATATCTAAATATTTCATAGAAAGCTGCATTGAAAGCCCATTTTTGCTCCTTGAGGTAAGACCTGGTCTGCAAGTGTCACTTAGATAAGCCCAAGTGCGGTCATGAGGATTGGGGGAGGGGGAGGACAGAGGAACATAATGGAAAGAGGGATGGATCTGGATGGAAAATACCCAGAGGTCCCATTCTCACCTCTGCTGCTCACATGCAGGGTGACCTTGGGTATGTCACTTAAACCTGTCTTCACCTGTTTCCTCACCTGTAAAATGAGGATAACAGTATTTACCTCGCACTGCTGTTTTGAGAATCCAAGGCTGGGGATGTGCCGCGTAAGCTCTGAGGAAGAAGAATAGGAACGATCCCACTCCTGGTGCACAGCCCCCCCAACTCCGCACGCCCAGGCGGCGGGAACAGCGCCCACAGGAAGCCGGGAGCCTGTCAGGACTTTGCTGCACCTGCCCTGCAAGGTCATCCCGTGAGCTGAGGTCCTGAGCAATGGCACTGATCCCGGTAACCTCCATCCCCTGGGACGGGCCAGCATCAGGCCGCCTCTGGGACCAGGAGTCCTGAACTTCGGCAGCAATTACCCTTTTCTGACAAACTCTCTGGGCCCCAGAACTCGCGGTTAAGAGATGGCGAGGAGCTAATAATCCCGGGGCCCAGAAGAGCAGGGCTGCAGGATCCCGTCGCCATGGCAACTCCTGCAGGTGCTCCTGAGAGGAATGACAAGGCCAAGGGAGTGGGGTTGCTTCTCTCTCCCTTTCAGCAAGTCTAAAAGTGAGAGAGGTCACGGGGTGAGAGAGGCCACCTAATGCCAGCAACAGACACACACGAAGGCTCCTGCCTGGGGTGACCCACCTCGTAGCTGCTCCTCGATCTGTCCTTCCTTCTGCACCAGGCTGCCACTCAGTGAACATCCCAACTGGAAGAAATTGTGTCTCTGCTGCACAGACCTCCCAGTCCCCCTCTCGAGGCGCCCAGATACCTGTGCCCTGTCGCCTCTAGAGACCTGAACGAGGGCGGCTGCCAGACCCCAGGTCCCCAACGCCTCTCCTGCTTCTGCTGGTAACAGGGCCTGCTCCCTGCAGCGCCGACCCACCCAGAGCCCGTCCCCGGGGTCCACCTGTCGGTGGGAGGGGCAGGGAAGGCTCCCTTTCCTCTTGGGTGGCCCAGACATTAAGCCCATGAACCCTGCCACGTGGAGAAGGCCCACCTGTGGGACCTGGAAGTGAAACCGGCAGGCAGAGGACTCAGCGACTGTTGGTAAGAAATGAGAGAGGGACTCGTGCAGGCATCTGAGTCCCTAGATCCAGGGTTCCCGGAGGCCCTCTGACCCTGCCCTTTCTGAGTTTGGTTATGAGAGTGAGCAATTCCCCTTCCCCCTCTGAGCTGTCCTCTGTCAATAGCACCCACAGGTCCCCCACCTCCCATGCTGTCCGAGGCTGTGGAGACCCTAGTTTGGTGCGGCAGCAATCACTGTGCCCTTCTCTCAGGGTATCTTCCGTCACTGCTCCTGGGACCTGAATGCCTCCACCCCTTGGAAGAGGCATCAGGAACAGGAGGGAGGAAATGGGGCATGGGGGCGGGGTGGGGTATGTCCGTCCACATCCCTGAAACACCTAGCAGGCCACATTCACCTAAGGGAACACCAGCGACATCCTGGCCCCCAGGGAACTAGGAGTTAGATTTAGGTGGGAGAGCTCTACCACTCACAAGCTGGGTGACTTAACTTCTCTTTGCCTCAGTTTCCTCAGTGGCAAGTTGGGGGCTGATTTGACCCACCTCAGAGTTGTCAGCGTGAAAGGAGATGATGCGTGGTCCCAGGGAAGATGGTTTCGGCAGGATGAGCAAAGATGCCTAAGCCCCACCCCACCCCCGGGATTTACTCTAATAAACCAGGAATTACAAAGCAGGGGATCCTCCCCCAGGACTCAAACCAGGGAAGGGCACTGTCCACCTGTCTGCTAAGGATGCTTAAACTGGGGCAGCTGCCACTCCATAGGTTGGACTCCCAGACTCCATTCATGGTGGGAACTTCCGGGGCAGGGCCATGCGAGTGCACCAGCTCAGCCTCTCTCTTGGGTTTAATCTTGGCTTCACTGGGGCACCTGCCATCCAGAGCCCAGAATGCTTTCCCGTGCAGAGCTTGTCATGAACAGTCCTATGCTTTGGAATAAATGAAGATGGTGAACAAGATACTATGAGGCTGACCACTCTTCAAAAAAACAAAAACACACTTGCCCATCGTATGTATATACATACAATGGAATATCATTCAGCCTTTAAAAAGGAGGGAAATTCTGAAATATGTTACAACCTGGATGAACCTTGAGCAAAATAAGCCAAATAGTGTGTGATTCCACTCATGAGGTTCCTAGAACTGTCACAGCTATAGCGACAGAAAGCAGAATGCTGGTTGCCAGGGGCTGGGGAGAGGGGACACGGGGAGTTGTTTAATGGGTGTAGAATTTCAGTTCTGCGAGATAGAAAAGGTCTGGAGATTAGTTGCACAACAATGTGAATATACTTAACACTACTGAACTGTACTCGTAGAAACTGTTAAATGGTAAATTTTATGGTATTTTTTTACCACAATTAAAACACACACACACACACACACACACACACACACACACACACTGCTTGGGACACGGAATAGAAGTTTGAGCCTCCGAGACCACAACGTTCAGATCTCAGATCTCCCACCTCCTGACTACGTGATTTGCAGATACTGTTTAACCTGTGAGCCTCACTGTGCCCTGTAAAATGCATTAAAAATAATAATATCCAGCAATGAGGTTATTGTGAAGATATACCTATAAAGGATGTTGCAAGTTACATAAAAAATAGCCACTAATCCAAACATGACATAAAGGCTTTGATTATATCGCTAAGGAGCTTCTCTTGTAGACCAGGAGAGCCACTGGAGGGCTTTCAGCTGGGGGAGGACAAGACCCGATAAGTTTAGGAAGATGGTTCTGGTGCTTGCAGGGAGGGGCCCTGGAGTAGAGAGACTGCAGGGAAGGAGACCAGGCAGGACAGGGTGGGAACCAGGTGAAGATGGGGGGGGGGTCTCTGTGTCTGCTGTAGTAGAGAGGCAGCTTCAAGAACATTCAGGGACTTGGCCCAACACGGTGTGGGTGAAGGTGATGAGAGAAAGGGTGGGCTCGGTGGTGTTCAAGAGAGCATGACTGCAGGCGTCCCCCACAACCCGGAAACGCCCGGGCAGCCCGTGGACCGCAGCAGCTCCCTATGGCTGGGAGGAGGTATCGCAGCTCACAAAAGACGGAACTTCCAAACAGCTAACGCTGCCGCCCCGGGGACAAGCTGCTCTGTGCGACAACCTTCAGGCAGAGGCTGCAGGACCTGCCAGACGCACTGGAGCGGGGGGTCCCAGCAGGGCAGGTGGGAAGCGGGACCAGGCGCCCTACCGCCAAGGGTCCCTCCCGTCCACGTCCCTGATTTCCTGCTCCCTCACAAAGGGGCCAGTCTCTTCCCACCTACTATCCAGAGAGAGTTTGAAAGATAAAGGGTGGCACACGGATGGAGCTCTGACCGAAGTTAAGCGTGGGAAAGCTGGGCTTTCTCCCAACTCTGCGGGGTTACCTGGAAGTAGAAGGTCTTTTTTTTTTCTAAATGGGAACATCCCTTCTCTAGGGCAGGATGATAAAAACTTTTGCTTTAGTAGGAAGTTAACATGAAAGGGTTCAGAGAATTTCTCTTTTGCCTAACAGAGCCCGGATACATTTTGGATCATCTCTTTACACGAGGAGACAATTGGTTCCTGACCCTCTGGCCGTGGTTGACCCCTTTTATCAAAGTGCATGGCTGTTGAGACTATTAGCCGGGCACAAAGAGCCGGAATTCTCAAGAATTACGGTGTTGTGCAAAAGTTGAGCTTTGGAATCAGGTTGACGTGAGTTCAAATCCTGACCCTCCCTTGTAGGGAGACCTTAGGCAAGTCAATTCACCCCTCCGAGTTGGTTTTCTCATGTATAAATGGAGAATAATATCACTTTCCTCACTGGAGTGGTTTGTGGATAACTGTTAATGTATCTACGAGAAATTGCACACATATAAGTGCTCAATAAATAGTACCTTCTATTATTTTTATTGCTAGTACTAGTGAAGAGCAAAACGTCTTCTTCCATTTACAACAAAGGAGTTGTTAGAAATGGGCTACAAACCAGGGGATGGGGGGGATAAATTGTGACATTGGGATTGACATATACACACTACTGTATATAAAATAGATAACTAATAAGAACCTGCTGTATAGCACAGGGAACTCTACTCAATACTCTGTAATGGCCTGTATGGGAAAAGAATCTAAAAAAAAATAAAAAGAGTGCCTATATGTATAACTGATTCACTTTGCTGTACACCTGAAACTAACACAACATTGTAAATCTACTATACGCCAATAAAATTGTTTTCAAAAAATGGGCTACAAGCAAATCGACCAAATGACAGGAGAAGGCCTTCTCCCATCTCCTGGGAAGAAATAAGTTGTAAATAGGACTAACTTGGACACAGGGAGATGAAGGACGGAGGCACGGCATGGAGAACACTGAGATGTAGCTGGTGGTGTTGACGTGAACTTCAAGTATCGAGATAAGAAAGTCAATCTCTTTCCTAAGAGAGAAACGGGCAGGGTTTGGGTGGCACTTCTTTCCCAGGAACAGGGTGGCTTTGGCTCCTGAGCCTGGGCCATTCAGCCACTGGCCTGCAGCTCTGCCACAGGACAGGCAACTTGAAGGGGCAGGAGCCAGAGCCACCATCCTCAGGCAGTCGAATGCCCATTTAAATCCTCAGCCCAACTCAGGCGCAGTGGGGAGCCCTTGACTATTCAAGTGCCAAAGAGAGCACCAGAGGGAGATTAGGGATGGCACCTGCGGCTCTCAGAGGCTGCTCCCTGGCCACACCTGTGCAGATGCACCCGTCTAGAGGTGGACCTTCTGCACAGCTTTCACAGGCTCCAGCCAGGCGCCTCATCCTGACCCCCCTCCCCAGCCCCCAGGCCCCGGAGGAAGAGCTCCCCAATGAATCTCAGCCTCACAGCAGCGGAGAGGTGTAGACAGGAAACAGATACAGAGAAAGGCAAGGAGTGACGCTGCCAGGGTCATAAATTAGCCAAGGTAGGCTCTCAAACCCAGATCCCTGACCCCATCCAGCGCGTTCTCATAAACCTCGCTGCCTCGGCAACAAGCAGGTTGCTGGCCCAGACAACACAGTTCCATTAGCCAGGCTGAGGGGTCCCTGTCGGAGAGTGAAACCCACCTCCCGGGCTTGGTTAGTTACGCATCAGGATCCCCCCACCCCCAGAGCCCCTCCAGGGCTGGTGAATCTCACACCCTTCAGCTTCTCTCACCCCCTGACCTTTGTCCAGGGCTTTGGTTTCTGAAACCTGCTTCTTGAGCCTGAGGCACCCGTGCAGAACTCCAACAACCACTGGGAGGAGACCCCACCTCCAGGGACTTACCTCCAGCATCAGAATCCAAGCTGTTCTTCATTTCACTCCTAACAGTTTGATGCGCCTCATTCCCCAGCTCTCAGCTGTGAGCGGTTGTTCTCCAAGTTTGCAGCTGAGTCTCTGAGTCAGGACTCTGGATTCATTAGAACAATAGGAAACCAAGCCCCGCTTCTCATGGCTCCCTCTGGCGGTGAAGAGAAAATCCCAAGGATGGATCCTCAAACAGGAAGCCTCCTTTTCTTCCTCTTAAGCCCGTGAGCGCCCAGTACTCTATTTTCCTATTCTCCTGTTTTCGAAGCCATCTTCAGTTTATGAGTTTGGAGTTATTAAGAAGAGATACTGGGTTTCCCTGGTGGTGCAGTGGTTAAGAATCCGCCTGCCAGTGCAGGGGACACGGGTTCGAGCCCTGGTCCGGGAAGATCCCACATGCCCTGGAGCAATTAAGCCCGTGCGCCACAGCTACTGAGCCTGCACTCTAGAGCCCACGAGCCACAACTACTGAGCCCACGCGCCTAGAGCCCGTGCTCCGCAACGAGAAGCCACCACAGTGAGAAGCCCGCGCACCGTAATGAAGAGCAGCCCCCGCTCGCCGCAACTAGAGAAGCCTGCGCACAGCAACCAAGACCCAATGCAGCCAAAAATAAACTAAAAAAAAAAAAGACCCAATGCAGCCATAAATAAATAAATAAATTTATAAAAAAAAAAGAAGAGCTACTAAATCCCCAGCTGTAGGAGATAAATGAGAGGAGAGAGCGGCTGCGTGTACAGTTAACTGGAGAAAAAGGCAGCCTCTCTCCAAAGAATAGGGCAAAACTGCGTTTGAATGCTCTCCTGCTACACTGATGGTAATGAGTTTTCTTTCCAAAAAGATAAGACCCAGTATTCAAGGTGAGGGGGAAACGGAACAGACACAGGGACCCACCTCAACTCCAAGCCTAAATTTAGCTGCAGGTTAAATAAGTGATGGGCCTTTTCACTTCTCTTTAAATTGCTCCCTTCCTTTTAAAGCTGGCCCCTGCTCACCTGCAGGTGAGCGCTGGGGGAGACGCAGGAAGAGAACCGGCCTTGACAGGCCACTCCCAGCCGGAGACCACCGGCCTCCTCCTTGACCAGCCAAGCCTTCTGGAGCGGGACTGGCCTGGAGAAAGGGGCCAGAGACACGGCCAAGAGAGACGAGAAGCCAAAGACATAAATCCTGCTCCCTCAACTGGCTGCGATTTAACATCACGTGGGCCTCACCCCTACATGTTCTAGTTTAATTGGTCAGGGTTGGGTTGGGGACTTGGCATCAGTCTGGTTTAAATTCTCCTCGGGTGATTCTAAGGCGCAGCCCTGATTGTTACCCACTGGGCCCGAAGACCTTCAACGTAGCTGTTAACACTTTACACGTCCTCGTTGTAGTAAAGCTGCGTGAGGCCATGGTAACTGTCTACAGAGAATGTTAATAAATGGTGGTCTAACCTACTGCACCTTCTGGGAAATCTGGAACACTAGGGAAGGTTTGAACGAAGGCTCCGGGGTCTTCTGGGAGAAGCGGGGGAGTCTGTACGTCTCAGGATTAGGGCTCTTGAGCAGAGAGGTGAAGGGCGCCCCACCTTTCAGAAGGCTGGGACGTCAGTGGGCAGGTGAAAGACTCAAAGGGCATTTCACAGCCCCCTGTGCCACAATATCATCGGTTCGTGAATGGAAGGGAGGGATGGGAAACATGGCCTAGTGTCATTCACATGCCCTCCAGGAAACTCGCCCAGGTCCCTCAGCCGAGCACCTGAAGAGCTGTGAGGACTGGAGCTAATACAGCTCATACAGCATCACGGCCAAGGGCTAGGCTCTGAGTCAGATGACCTACGACGGCATCGTGGTTCCATTACTTGCTGGCTTTGTGTCCTTGGACAAATTACTTACCCTCTCTGTACCTCATTTCCCCCTATAAGGTTGTCATGAGGATGAAATGGGTGAGTGCACTTAGAGCTTGGGGTATACGTTCGGGAGAGAATTTCTGCAGCCGAAGCAGGGGCCCAGCACCGTTGTCAGAGAGAAGAGGTCCTTGGTGGAGCGGGGCTCCAGCAGGGCGCAGGGCACACCGGGCGGCTGCGGTGCAATGGCATTATCTTGTTGAACTGCAAATACCTGGAAAGGCATGATTAGCCCGACTCATGCATGAGAAAATGAGGCTGAGACAGGAAGTGGTTTGACCGGAGGTCTCATGGTCTTCGCACCTAGGCCATCCAACACCAAAGGCTCTCTCCCTACTCCGCTCACTCTGGCGTCCACTTTCCAGGCAAGCAAGGCCACGAAACCTGAGCGTGAGTGAGTGAGGGCCAGAGCATCCCTTTCTTACTCTTTGTTTTCAAAGAGAAAGGTCTGGGGCAAGGTTTTTACGATAAGAAATACAACATATTACTTCTTTAACATTATGGTTAACATCTAAATACCAACACAATATTCTAAAGACCAGCTCAGTCTTCTAGAGTATTTAGGCAATTGACATGAATCTGGAATTATTCCCTTTATTTCTTTGCTTTTTTTTCCCCATAGAAAGTGTTCAAATCTTGGAAATTTGGTTTCTGATAAGCAAGGACGTGAGTCAGATCAGAGCAACGTAGGTTATACGAGGGAATCCCTTCCTCATAAGCATTTCGGGGTGGGTGGCTTGGATGTGGAGACCCACACTCACTGTTGGCCTGGCGCCCTCTGGGCCTCATTTATAGATTTATATAGTCGGGATGCAATACTGATGTCTAAGGCCTCTAATTCTGCAATTAGAAGAAAAACATCTCTGGATGGATTCCACTGAAATGGACTATGTTATCTCAGAATACTGCTTACTTTGTTTACAATCAGTTGAAAGGATGGAAGTCGGCTGTAAGGTTAGAGAAAACCCAAGTTGCCAGTAGGCATGCTTCCTAGCCGGATTAATGCCATCTGTACAGCTGGTAGCACCACAGTTCTAGGAAGACCTTTGTGACCTCGGGGGTCAGTCTGGACAGATGTTATCTAACTTGGAAGAATTACGCTGAGCCTTTTCCTCAGAAGTATTTCAGAAGCTTGTACAAGCCATTCCCAGATTCCAGGTGCTGCTGAAGGTTCAGGCAAGGAACTCAATCCTGGAATAGACAACTGGTCAGAAGTCAGCGGAGTGAGCTTTTATGACAGCAAGTCTTCCTCCAAAGATGACAAAAACTTATTCCTGTCAGAAGACTCTAGCTCCACCCATAGGAGCAGAAATGAAATGAAGCCAGTGATGATAGTGATGGTGAAGATGATGGTGGTGATGATGGTGATGATGACAGTGATGATGATAATGATGATGATCGTGATGGTGATGATGATGTTAATGATGATGATGATGATGATGATGATGTTAATGATGATGATGATGATGATGGTGATGGTGATGGTGATGGTGATGATGATGATGATGGTGATGGTGATGATGATGATGATGATGGTGATGGTGATGATGATGGTGATGGTGATGATGATGTTAATGATGATGATGATGATGATGATGGTGATGGTGATGATGATGGTGATGGTGATGATGATGGTGATGTTAATGGTGACAGGTGAAGTGAGGTGAAGTGAACTTACTCTTACAGAGAGGGTGGACCCAACCAGGTATGTGTGTGGCAGTGGTGGGAGTGTGGGGAGGAAAGGTGGAGACTAGGCTGTCCCAATACGCCACACGTCAACAACGCTCAGTGAGCCACGTAACACTCAGCCCACTGGCTCTGACAGAGCAATATGGAAATTGCCCAGAGGCAGCCTTTCTACATTACTTAAACTAATTAAAAATTATTCATTGTACTAAAGGATTGTCCTAGATGACATTATCTATCTAGACTAAACATTCCTATGAATACACGGCCACCTTCTCTCTCTCCAAATATTTCTTTAGGGTCGTGGTAAAGACCAGTGTGCATCAGACGGATCCTCCGATGGTCCTTTACTCACGGAGTTTGCTCCCTGCCAACTGCTGCCTAGGGATAGTTGCTGTGGGTTGAACCTGGTGTGAGGTTTTCACAAGAGCTAAGCCCAGGACTTCCAGCCAAGAACCTTCACCTTCAAGCACACACTTCTGCAGTGGAAGCAAGTGCCAGCGAGTTATGTGTTGGGGTCCTTATGGTCCTGTGCAGGGAATTCCCTTTCTGTGTTGGTTTTCCCAAGGGTGTTGCTATCCACGCCCCTGTTATGATTGGCTGTGTGTTAGTCAGTGACCCCTGACAGCCAATCCTGGCTGGCTCTGTCAGCCCATCCCCCGGTTACAGAGGTTCTACGGACATGCAAACCTGTCAGCCTTCTACGGAGATGCTGATAGGTTTGGAGGCCCCTAATCAATAGGCAGCCCTCGTGTGCTGGTATCGATCATCTACCTGTGGCCTTCAAATCACAATTCATCTGCATGAGTGAAGCGGGGAAAGAGGTAACATTTCCTGGGCCCCTGCTAAGTATCTGACAGAGCCTCACATGACACACAGCAACCTGTGAGATAAATAACACAACTCTCATTTTCTACAGGACAGACTAAGGCTCCGAGAGGGAGTACTTTGCCCAAAGTCGCATAACTAACCTGACACGTGACTCCAGGTCCGTCCTTCCTCCGTCCAGGACGTGCTCCAGCCACGGGCCATTCCACAAGCTCTCCCCTTCCACCACCACCACAGCCCATGGCCTGAACTGCAGTTTTAGACACTGTATTAATTGTATTCTATCAGGAGAGACGGTTCACAAAATAAATAAATAAATAAGAAGAGTCCAGTCTCTCTTAGTAGGAAAGTACGTTCACCAGTCGCTATAAGAAAGAAAAAAAAGTTAAAAAAAAAAAATGGCCGCTTGCTCATCGTTTATATACAGCTTTATTTGCAATTCGCTGAAACCACTGGGAACAACTGACAGGTACACGTGTTGCCTCTGGAAACAGCATTGGGCTCTGGAGGCTCTTCCCCCAGGGAGCTGAGACCGGTGACGGCGGCGGCCGCGGGCGGGCGTGCTCACAGCCAGCGCTGCGCTGCACCCAGGGCTGTGCGGAAGGTCCTCAGGGCCCGATGGGTGCCCCGCGCGGCCAGGAGGAGTGACCCGGCTTCGGCCTCGTGGCCGGCGGCCCGCAGGTGTCTGGCCAGCTCCTCCGCATCCCAGCGCCCTTGCTGGGGGCTGGCCAAGAGGTGCTCGACGAGACGTGGGTAGAAGGGAGTGGAGACGCACTTCACCAAGAGCTTGGCGTCCAGGAGCAGGGAGAGAAGTTCTCGGTCGCAGTTTGAATCATTCACCTGCAAGAAGTAAGACAGGCAGACGTGAGGGGTGGGCGTTGCTGACTCCCCACCAGCAGACACAGACACAGCCCCGCGGGTGTGCTGGGCGCTGCCCTGCTGCCTTTGTCATCAGAAACCCCTTTACCCTGGCTAACAGCGCCTGCTCCGAGAAGCACACACAGGGCACGAGCGTCTCTGGCGTCACACACACGGGACGACAGACCCGGTCTCCTTTTCACGTAAGACATGGCCACGTACCAAGACCCCCTGGGATCACGGTGGCGGCTCCCACATCGAGTGTCAGAAGTTGTGCTAAACGCCGGACATGTCCTCCTTCACTGGGTCCTCTCGGTCCGCCCTGTCAAGCCAGCACTTTAACCTCCTGACTTCACAGATTAGGAAACTGATGGGTAAGAATTTCGCTTAACATCGTGGTCGGTAAACTGTGGAGCCAGAGTCTGAATAGAGGTCAGTCATGACTTCAAAGCTCGAGCTTGTTAACAACCACATTTACCATTTTATTTGTGCTTCACCATGGTCCATATTCCTTAACCTCAAACCTCTCCTTTATGTAGATCCCTGTGAAAAAAATTCTTTTCGGAACAAGAAAACCCTTTTTCTACTCCACTGAGAAAGTACATCCATCGACCCCACTGTTGTAAATAGGATAACCGACAGGAGGTGTTTAAAAGCTATTCTTGCTTAAGCCTCTAGAAAGCTTAGCACAAAACTCACCTTTTTAAAACAAGTTTTCTGTGCTCTTTCAGTTGCATATTTTCTGTACTTTCTCCCTGGTCTTATCTTCTTGGCCTATGCATGGTTTTCCATGGCTTTGACACTTAGCTTATATTTTTCTGTTTTATTATTATCCATATTTTCATAAGGAATCAAGTCAACACGAATCACAGACCAAAATTCAGAGCTTCTCATTTACATTGGGGTGTCATAAAACAGCTTCACGACAGCTTCTTCTTCATGTCACTGCGCACTTTTAATAGTTTTGGGTATAGTAACCACAGAAATAATGTGGCATTTCAAAACCAATTATCTCATGTTTGGACCAACTCTACTACGTCACTGTACACGGCGTGAGTGCTCTGTGACAAGGAGGAAAGGCTACTGGAGACAAGAAGGTCAAGGGTGTCGACTGGCTGCCAAGGATTAAAACAAAAGAAGTTCCCGAGAATAAAAGTTACTGCCCACTACCAGACGGTGCCTATCTTGCCTACCAACCAGTGATCCTTCAAAACCCCACAAAGATGTCAGCTCCAGTGCCATCTTCTTGGTGACATTTCCCCTAGATCTCCTGGCCAAGCTGACCCCCCTCGCCCCACACTCCAGGACGCCGTACACACGCCTCTCCGGGCTGTATTACCGTGCTTGGTCTGGCTGCCTTCCTACCGTCCTGGGAGCTTCTTGAGGGCACGGGGGGCTGGTGCCCTTTCATTTCAGCATCCAGTTTAATTCGCACTCATTAAATGGTTGAATGAACCTACCTCGCTGAACCCTGTCACATTTTTGTAAAGTGCACACGTACGCGACTGAACGAGATTCTAGACTCAGAACTGGAGAGTCCTGCAAACTCTGGGCGTCTTTTCTTCAGCCTCTCATTGCATCAGCAGTTACATTCCGCTCACCCACCTCTGACTCACGAAGACTCTGAGGTTGAACTCGATTTCCCACTTTTTGTTTGTTTTCGTTTTTAGAGGTGGTGACAAAGGCAACTGGTACAAGACCAGCTTTTCTGCTGCTGAAAGTAGCAGAAGAGCTTTCCATCCTCCCCACCGGGGGCTGCTTACGAAGGTTCTGCATGTCTTCTTTCCCTCCTTTCTCTTTTGCTCCAGAGTAGGGAACCAGGACCTGAACCCCAGCACGCTGCCTGCCACTTCCCGAGAGGCCCTCACGTGCCGCTGAGGCACCTTCTCTGTAAGCCTTAAAACGTCCCTTTAAGACAGTTCTGATCTCATTTGACAGACGCATAAACTGAGGCTCAGTGAGGCCAGAGCCGTGTGTCAAGCATCAAAAGGCTGCTCCACGGTGAGCTGCCCAGGAGCCCTCAGCTCGGACTAGACCGTGCGTTTACTGTTTGTTCCCCCCCGACCCAGACTACGAGCTCCTCCAGAGCAGAGATGGTGTGTCCTCTGTTCACCCTGCAGCCCCAGGCCCAGAAGAGCGTGGGCCTCATGGGAGGAGCTCAGCAAGATCTGTGGAATGAATACGTGAAGAATGAGTTACTTCGAAGCTCGCATCCTTTCACGGTACACCGCAGCCTCGACACACGCTCGTGTGAGCGTGCACACACACACACGCGCACGAGTGGCAGCTGAGTGACTGTGCGTGTTGTTAGTTTGGTTCACTGTTAAAAATAAAGAATCCTTCCACCTAACCCTCCAGGAGAGAACAGAGTGTGTGCCAGGATGCTACAGGCAAATGTTTGATAAAATACGTGGATAAAAGTCTCAGCGTCCAAACACTGCAGGGCGATACTTTCTTTGCTGCCCTGAATAAGTCTTCAAGGCTAGGACACCTTTATTATTCTTTCTGTTGACTCACGCACCCTCCCTCTGGGGGCCTGAAAGGCTCCTAGAAAGGGAATGATGGATTTTTCCAGCTCGAGGAGGCGACAGGGGTTCTGTCAATGCCAGCAGCTGCGGCTGCTCTGATCCCCTCTTCTGTTTGCTTCTCTCCAGCGCAATGACATCCTGAAAATTGGTTTCCCGCTGGATGTGCCTTCCGGATAACTGCCCGTGTCCTAAGGCAGGGTGGGTGTCCACCCTCCAAGAGCTCTCCGTCTACTCTCCCGGCTGAGGAAGCCTAAGGCTGAAGTCACGGAAGTGGACTCCGACATTTCCCCTGTGGTCCTGGCCCGCTCAGAGGTTCCCTAGGGAGAGGCAGAGGCAGAGACTGCGGACCTCCACTGAGCCTGGGCCGTGGCCAGGGGAGGGCGTGGGGGAAATTCTGGTTTAGCCCCTCATAATCAAATGCTGGGAAAATGAAGGGGCTGACTTTGCTTCCTCTCTCTGGCCTTCCACCTGATTCTGGCTCTTTGCAAGATGTACAGAATGGCCAGAGTATACTTTATAATTGTCATGTGCAGGGAAAACACTGCATAGACATTTATTCTGTACATATTTGGGACAAAACAGAGAATGAAAGAATACAGAAAGGAAGAGAAGGCCTTTCTAAGGACCCATTCCAACAACTGCGTTTTGACGAAGAGGAGCCTGAGGGTCAGAGAAGGAAAGGATTGCCCGAGGTCACAGGCAGCCAAAGCCACTCCTCCCCACACACCAAGCCCCTGCCTCCGGGCCACCAAGGCCAGCCTGAGTCCTCCTCCTCAGCACAGCGAAGCTCCTGGCATCATCGCGACATCGTGGAGCTGCTACGTTAATTTGTCAAGCCTCAGCTGGTCTTCGTTTTTCCTGTTTTTGACTAAAATCCTAACTTAAGCCACTAATCATCTGGTACTACCTACCACAGAAGCCTACACCTGTCTTACCAGTTAGAATTACTCATTCAACCTGCTTGATTTATCTTTTTGAAATAAAAAGAAAAAAATAGAAATGGTTTTAAAAAAGAAAGAAGTCTTCTGTATCAGGATCACCACAAGAAAATTATTTTATCCACCTTTTCTCTCTAGTAATTATCCATATGCAAATATATTTTCACAATCAATCCTGTGACATTTGTACCTACTTTTCTCATATGCTGAGAATTTTTAAAAACTATTTTCACACAGTTTTCATTCCTAAAAAGTTTAATGGCTGCGAAGTAGTCTATTGAACAAGTTATTTAACTTCCCCTGCTATAAATAGCTATTTATAATCATTTGATATTATTGAAACACTACAAGTGAATGGTTTTTACACACATCCTTTCTTTATTTGAATTATCTCCTTAAAATAAGTTATTAGGAGAGGTATAACTGGGGTCTTATGGGATGACATGTATCCCCCCAAATTCATATGTTGAAGTCCTAACCCCCAATACATGAGAATGTGACTGTATTTGGAGATAGGGCCTTTAAAGAGGTAAATAAGGTTTAATGAGTCATTTGGGTGAATCCTAATCCAGTTTCATTGGTGTCTTTATAAGAAGAGAAGATGACACACACACATAAACCCAGAGGCAACCACATGCGGACACGGGGGGGAAGCAACCATCTACAAGTCAAGGAGAGAGGCCTCAGAAGAAATCAATCCCGCTGACACCTTGATCTTGGACTCTGGGCCTCCAGGATTGCAAGAAAACAAATCTCTAGGGTGTAAGTTGCTCAGTCTGTGGTACTTCGTTATGGCAGCCTGAGCAGACTAATACATGGGGCAAAGCATCTGAAACAATTCTTGGCTGAGGATGTGAGAGCAGTGTAGTCACCCAGGGACGTGGGCCGTCCAGCTCACAGTGGTGCTATCAGGGGAGGAGTGCGTCAGTTCCACTGCAAACTTCTCAGCTTTGGATGTTATTATTTTGAAAAGAAACTCATGTTGCTAATTTAGGAGATATGCATAGGGACCTCAAAGATGATTCTACTTCAATTTGTTTATTTGCAAGAATGAATTTTTTCCATACATTTCCTGTCATTTTTATTTTTTTCTTGTGGGAAGGATCAAATCCTTTGCTCATTAACTCGAGTTTCAACATCATTTTCCACATGTGAAGGAGTTCTTTGTATAACTTAAATATTAAATTTGACTTTAGTTACTGATGTAGTGGACATTCTAATCTGTTGTTTGCAATTCTGTTTTGGTTACTTGTTGTCTTGTAGAAGTTTTACATTTTTATATCATCAGGAAAGGATCTGTTCCTTTATGATTCTTTTCCTATTGCTTTAAAGCTTAGAAGCTATACTTGCTTGAAGGATCTGATATGTACGCGTGTATGTGTATGTGTGTGTGTGTGTGTGTGTGTGTGTATATACATATACATATATATAATTTTCTGATTTTAAAAATATCTTAACTTTTCAATTGGTCGGGAATCACTTTGGTATATGGTCTGGGGAAAATCACGCATCCCTGACATTGGCTGGATTGGTGCTTTAAGGGCTTGAGGAAGAAAATATATTCGGTCATTTTTGGAGTCAGTTGGATGCTTGAAATAAATATGTGAGAAGTCCAGGAGGATTAGTTGATTTAATTCCTCTGATCAAATAACTTTGAATTAGAGTGCGAAGTAGTCGTCTTGTGAAGAGAAAGCAGACAGGCTTTTGGGTGAGAGACCAATTTCCAATCCTGGCTTTTTAGCTACATAGATGTATGACCTTGTTAAGGATAATCTCTCCAGGCCCCAGTTTCCACATGTGAAATACAGACAACAGACAGGGGTTGAGATAATCTATGTTTTTAACTGCCTAGCACAATGCCTGGTATAGAGTTCAAGTTCAGTAAATGGCTGGAGCTATTACAGTCAAACAAATCAGGAATAAAGCATAGAAGAAGAAGGCCTTACATATATCATACAATGAGTAAAAGGCTTGCCTTCTCTGTCAGTGATTTTTTTTTTTTGTTCGGTGATTAATTTTTGAGAATAAATGAAACTTTGCAGATCTTGGGGAAAAAAACTTATTAAAGCACAAAGCACTACTGTCTTGCAAGCCATTAAAATGTTAACTGCTTAATTCCTGTTTCAACAATAGGTAATGAACCTTCTCTGAATTAAATCTTTATGAATCTATACGAAGCTAAGAGTAATTTTACGAATCTATACGAAGCTAAGAGTAATCACAGTAAGGAGAGAAGCTGAAATCCTAGTAGCCTAACGCATGCAGGACCTCATTTCAATTACTTTAAAGAAGATTATTTAATATTATTTCACCGTTTACTTTAGGGAAGGATATTTGTCTCACTGCTACATATACTATTACTAATAAAAGTTATTAAATATATCAACTACAAGTGCAGAAAAATAAAAGGGCAACAGCAGTGTATACTTGGAATAAGAAAAATGCCTGCAGGTAACTTTTTGTTTTCTCTATTTATTTGCATGACATTCAGACTCCATTTCTCGGCACACCATCAGCCCTATTCCTGGCGTGGGATTTAGTAGTACACATACCTCTTCTCAATTCAAAATTAGGACAGTCCTCTGACTGAGGATGTAACAATGGGAGAGAATCTTTGAAGATTCAAGCTTGGTCACCTCTATGACCCATTCTGGGGCCCTGAGTTTGGCTAGTTCCAAACTCTGTACTTGCTCCCTTTCTACTTTGCTTAATTCCTTGTGTTATTATTTCATATGTCAATCTCCTGATGAGATAGTTCCTCTACACAGAGGGATGGTATTTTATTTCATCTTTACAAATGTCCTGCCCATTCCTCACTGCAGCACACAGTACCAGCCTATGCACAATGGTACTTTATACGTCTGTTCACACTAAGTAAGGCAGCCACCCACCAGAGCTGTCTAGAAATCTAATAGGTTAGCCCATAGGGAGTGAGCTGCCTGTCGCTAGAGGCAACCAGCTGAGACTATTGGGAGATATTCTGTTGCAGAGCTTCCTTCACTGAGAAGACCAACTACCAGCTGAGGATGAAGGAAGATGGGTGAAAGCAACATGTCTAGGTATGTACAAGTTAAAATCGTATTTAGAAATAAGTAGATATGCCCAAAATTCTGAGAAGAAGAGCCTGGTACTAAAAGAGACAAAAGAACAGTGATTGTAAAAATAGGTCAGTTTCGTAGAGAATGGACTTGAGGACTCGGGGAGGGGGAAGGGTAAGCTGGGACGAAGAGAGAGAGTGGCATGGACATATATACACTACCAAACGTAAAATAGATAGCTAGTGGGAAGCAGCCGCATAGCACAGGGAGATCAGCTCGGTGCTTTGTGACCACCTAGAGGGGTGGCATAGGGAGGGTGGGAGGGAGGGAGACGCAAGAGGGAGGGGATGCGGGGATATCTGTATACATATAGCTGATTCACTCTGTTATACAGCAGAAACTAACACACCATTGTAAAGCAATTATACTCCAATAAAGATGTTAAAAAAAAACACGTCAGTTTAATGTCAATTGGTATCTGTAAGAGATACAGGAAAACACTCACTTGATCCTTCTTTGCATGACTGGATCGCTTCAGCCTAACCTGGTTTGGATAACGCTTAGAAGAAAACCAGCTGACATAAGGGCCAAAACAAAAGAAGGGCTTTGCAGACACCAAACAGGGTTGTTAGGAGCCCAGCCCAAGGTCCCTGTTATCACAGCATGCTGAGGCCAGGAGGGACACGTGTAAGCCTGACTTCAACACGAGAAGGCAGTATCACGGGAGGGCTACAGCAGGGACAGATGCTCACCAGGGAGGTCCTTGTTGGAAATCTGGATTGAGTTAAAGGAGGAACAAAGAAAGGAAGGTTTCCCGGTTTTATATACATGTTGGCCCTTGAACAACGTGGGTCTGAACTGTGCTGGGCCACTTACACGCGGATTTTTTTTCAGTAGGAAATACTACGGCACTGCACAGTCCCTCGTTGGTTGAATCCACGGATGTGGAGGAACCTCAGATGTGGATTCAGAGGATACAGAGGGCCAAGCCTAACGTACACGTGGATTAAGCCCTGTGCTGTTCAAGGGTCGACTGTAAACGTGTTAATCCAAGCATGCTTTTCTGAGAATCTTTAAAGCTCTCCCTCCAACCTGGACACTGGTCACTGTGAGTAATGTTGTAGGCTCCAGCGCCTTCATGGCAAAATTAAAGGAGATAAGAATCACATTTATTAAAACCATGAAGGACTGTGTTGTGGAAGCAGTTGCACCGGGCAGAACTGAGATCCACATGTTCAAGTTAGAGGCTGCAGGCTTCATTCCAGAGGTGCTCTCTCATTAGGGCTTTCAAAGCACAGCACAGAGCGCCCAGCGAGTGGTCGGCTCCCCACCCCTAGCCGGGCTGGACCAGGGCCCAGTGACTTAGCGGATTTGAAAAAGGAAGCCCTATACCGGGCAAGCTGTCGAACTAGCTCTGCGCTATTCTTTTCAGTGTTGATACTATATGGTTTAAGATGCTTTCAGCAAGTTCACTTCTCTGTGGAGATAACCCTTTTCCAATATCAGAGAGCCCACTCAGTTAGGTCAAAAGAAGCGGCGTGGTCAAGTGCAGGCTCTGAACGCTGGATCCAGGGTTTCAATTTCAGGTCAGGCTACTCACTAGCCGTATGACCTCTGAGTCTCAGTGTTTTCATCTGCGAAACCAGAAATGGTATCTTTCCAGAGGATTATTAAAAAGAGAAGGTCAGGATGTTCCTATTATAATACCTGGCACAGTTGGAACTGGAAGATAGTTATTACTAGCATCAGGGAGAAACACTTAATTAGGTGCCAAAGGTCTTAAACCCTTCCATGAATGATTCTTTTAATAGGCACGTGGTCCAGGACAGCCCCTGCGATGTGGCGTCGGGCAGAGGCACCGAGCAGTACTAAAAAGGACGAAGCCGTGAAGAGCAGAAGCAACCACACATCTAGAATTATGAATCGGGAAATGTTTCAGTCTATGAAGCTATTGTAAATACATATCTGCTTACTTTGATGGAATGAGTCAAGAGACTTCCACCTGGTAGAAAGTATCCCAGAGATGAGATTCAAACCCACCAGCAAGGAATATACTTCTTGCAGAGAAGAAGGTTTTGAAGGTGAGCTCTAAATCTCACCAAGGCTGATGGAGAGGGAGATCTGGCAGGCAGGACCACACCAGGGTTTTAATTATTCATCAGCGACATAATCTCTAAGAAGGCCTTTCTACTTCTGGCCTAGGAAAGAGGCTGTTGGTCATTTACCAGAGGCTTGCAATTTCAGAAAAAGCTTAGAGAAATAAGTGAGCACCGCTGTTGGAGGAGAAGCTGGTATAACCTCTGGCATCAGCATTAAGTACCATCCTTTTAAATGTAAACACCTATAAAGCTGTCAGTATCTTATAACAAATAGCGGGATAATACAAGCTATCAGCGGGCAAGTGGAGGCGTTTTTCTGCCTGGATCCACGCACTGTGCAGGAACAATTGCCCATCAGAGGAGTTCCTTTGACAGATGTTTTTTGTTTTTGTGTTTGTTTTTGTTTTTAATGTCAACAGGGATTACCGTCAACAACCAAAAGGGCAGAAACGAGTTACTGATGAACTCAGGGCCCCCCAGTAATGGACAGAGTGAATAGCAAAATAAACACAAAAAAAGAAAGCCAACATTTCATATTTTTCACTGTAATACCAAGTATGATTTAAAATAGCTTGACAGGAGCCCTGCAAAAAGGCCCAATGAAACTCTTCCCTTAGAAAAGTATAACATGATTTTTTAATGGTGCTGGGAGAGCAATGATAAATTATAGTAATTTCTTTTCATTTATATCGCACTCTTGAAACGACAAAATTACAGAGATGGAGAACAGCTCAGCAGCTGCCACTGGCTGCTGGGTGGGTGGGGGAGGAGGGGGTGGCTGTGGCTGTAAGGGGTGGCCTGGGGCATCCTTGTGACGGAGCTGCTCTGGATCTTCACTGTAGTCACGTGAATCCCCAGGTGGCAATACTGCATAGAACTTTACGCACAGACACACACACACCAGGGCACGTCAAACTGTGAAATCCAAATAAGGCCCAGAGATTGTATCACTGCCAACGTCTTGGTGATAATTATACTACAGTCATGCAAGATGTTACCGCTTGGGGAAACTGGGTGAAGGGTACAAAACATCTTGCTGTTATTTTCTACAACCAAATGTGAACGTAAAATTATCTCAAAATAAAAAGTTAAAAAATGTTTAAAAACTGGAAGAATCTGCAACACTTTATCTCTCTGGAGGATGCAAAAGCTTCCATGAACACACTTGAAGGTCACAGATGGGCCAGCCTAAGGTGAGTACTCAACTTAGAGCAGAGAAGTTACAAGTCAGTGTCATTACTGAATTCCTAAAAGCAAGGGTCTCAGTGGTAGGTAAGTGACTTACCTCAGCAATTTACACCTCTGGCTTTGATTTTCGCACCTGAAGGCCACAGAGGTTCTGGGTGTTCTCATCACAACCCTAGGCGAACCACCCACAGACTTTTAGCACAGTGCTGCACGTCAAACGTGCAGATCAGAGTGTTATGGAGGGAAACTAGTGCCATTTAAAAATGACTTGGGTGATGCAACATTCCCATTTGATTTCTTATTTTGAGGGTGTGTGCCCGTGTGCGTGTGCACATGCGTGTATGCAGGGGTGTGTGGCAGGCGGCAGGGCTGCTTCACAAAGTTAGGGAGCCTCCCTTCTAGTTGCGGTTCTGATGCATTTGAGATAAAGAAGCTTTAAAAATGGAAACTGACACGCTCGCCTATGGGATTCAGGAGTGTGTCAGGAATGCCCTACACAGGATGAACAGGGAACGGCAATGTTTAATACATCACTGTTTTATTCTCAAAGGGGCCCATGGCAAGTTTTAGTGGGAAGACCTGAGCAGAGATATGAATACGTTACAAGGGTGGTGAGGGAAAAAAGACACTGAAAGTATGCAGCCTGATTTTCTCCAGTTTTCCCTTCTTCCTGATGTCTTGGATTTGCAATTAAAAATCAGCTAAGAAAAAAGAAAATCTCACTGCAGTTCTTAGTTTCTTGTAAATTCCCAACATTATGCAACTCATATTTCAGCACAGAGAGACAGGGAGGTTACCACTGGACAAGTCCCCTCAATTCCCTACTTCAGTCTAGTTTCTAGAAAGGCCCTTGTTATGCTCAACTATCAGTGATAACGAAGGGCATTTTTATCAACACAAAATCTTTACAGAAACTTTACATTATTTTGAAAATACACCTAAATGAATAAAGGCACTAGGTTTTTCTCATTTTGTTCATTATTACTGTTTCCAAATGCAATTATGTTCTGCTTTCTGCATCCTTCGTCATTAACAAAATTGTACATCCATGCATCTTTTCATCACTCTCTTCACTGCACCACTGCTCCAGGATCCTTCTGCCCTCTCTGGTCCCTAGAAGACATCCTCTTATATTTCTGTTAAAGCACACACATACACGCTTCAAATGAAAGAATGATCGCCCTGCAGAAGGGTTTCAGTAAGGATCATACAATGCAAATTCATTAAACACAACCCTGAGCTATCTAATCCTAAAGTGTAACATTTAAAAAGGGAATTGAAAGTTTCTTCCTTAATCATGATAACAAGGCAACAGCCTTGAGGGAGGACTCTCCAGCCTTGACACTAGCCCCCCATTCCTCAAGCCAGGAGGGGCTTCAGTGGTGGTGTCGGCCGCCAGAGGAAACACGAGCTTGAGATTTCCGACGGTGCCAGGAAACACGACTCTTTCTCACCTGTAATTAGTAGATAGCCAAACACATGCAGGCACAGAAAACCTGCTTGATGCCAGGAGCTCCTCAACCAAGATTTCAAGTGGCAAGGACTAGTCCGCTAGCCCCAGGCTGCTTTGACATTTTCTTAAAGAGACTAATACACTGCTTCTCTAGAGAAAATGCTTCATGGTCTGGATTTGTATTCTCGGCACCTAAACCCAGAGTGTGGTTCATGGGAAGAGTTTAGTGAATGTTTGTAAAATAAACAAATATCTACTGCTTAGACAAACAGAAACAGCTATTGTGGTCAGAGTGGAGATATAACAGTCCTGAGTAAATCACGGTTGTTCTTGATGAGAATGGCAATACTAATTCATTTCTCTGAAACTTAAGAAATTCCGCAGGGAGCACCTTAGCAATGGCGGTGACGTGGTCCAGGGCCATGGCGTGCAGATGCTCGTCTTGGCTCTCGAGGAGAAGCTTCAGAGATGGGAGCAGCAGGGCCTGGTGTAGCAGCAGTGAGCACAGCTCCTTCACACCCTGGAACCACAAGGGCAACTTTGTGAGTGAGAAGGAAAGGAAGCGCATCGAAGCGCTGGCATGATTCTGCTTGTGTCTTTCCACACCTTTTCCTATGAGTGTGTGTCTGTGTTTGTACAAAATGCACACATGGGACCACCCTGATTTAGTGTTTGGTACCTGTTTCACTCACTTCACCGTCTATTCATAAAATCTTTCCAAGTATCAGATATTCATCTACAACGTTGCTAGTTTAATGGCTGCATAGGATCCCGATGGATGGATATAGGACTGGAATTTATTTTCCTAAACTCTCAGAGCCCTAGTTTCCTCCCAAGTAAAACAGAGGTAAACTGTATCTACTCTGCAGTGTGGGGTGGGTGTGTGTGTGTGTGTGTGTGTGAATAAGTATTAGTGAATAATAATGTACAATGCTAGCATATACTAGACGCTTAACAATAAAAACTATTGTCAATTGTTAACATTATCAAAAATATCTATCACCCACTGTAACAAAGGAAATCAGCAATTCACATCTTTTAAAACCTGTTTGTAGCTAATGTCAATGTAAACTGGATGCTTGATATATTTAAGATGTTCCATCTTCATGAAAACTATCTGTGGTCCAGAAAAATGAAAATGGATTTAGATCGTCACAGACATATTTGCATTTTATTCGCGGCTCTTTTTTTACGCTGGCTGAACCTGCCATCAGAGAGCAGGCTTTTCTATAAGATAACAAATGATAACCTTTCACAACAAAAGTATAAAAGTATAGAAAATAAATTTTCAAGCTATTTTTCCCTGCTGGGTTACATGTTCCCTCGGTGTCCCGACTTCAGCTGTAACGTGAAGAACAGAACACTTGGACCAAAGACCGGACAATGAGTGCAGCCTCATTATATAAAGCGAGGGCTGTTTTTGAAAGAACTGGGGATCACCGCCCTGTGTGGGACGATCTTCCCCTTGTGCTACTCCAACAGGAGCACATCGGAGGAGAAAAACTCAAATGTGTGACATTTTCATAATTCCTTTACATTATTATAAAGAGTAGATAAAAGAAGGCTGACATAAAGAAGCCCTACTTAAAAGCTTGGGATAAAGGTCTCTTTGGAATTCCACTCACTGTCTTGTATTAGCTTGCACCCAGCGGGCCACTGCTGGAAATCAGACTGCAAGGCTGTGCCCCCCAAACCCACGTGAACATGATCAATATCGGCTGGGTAACAGTTCTGTAAAATGTGTACTTCAAACACGGATTCTCACTCAGGAAAGAGCTCTGCGTGCCTTAAGGCACATGCCGCATACAGAGGCCTCTCACCCAGCATCTGGGCCAAAGAGAAATGTGGATTTTTAATCTGGGATGCCAAAACCTGCAGAAAACATTTGGGAAGACGAAATACAAACTCCCGTGCGTGAGAGTCTAGCCCAGCTGCCACGCACCCACCTGCTTCCTCTGCCCTCCCCCTGTAGCCTTACGGCCTCGCCCTCCCACCCTGCACAGTCCTCCGAGAGCAGCGCCCGCCCGGGAGACCCTCCTCTCACCACAGGATGCCCAGAGCTGCGCCGTGCAGCAGGGCAGCCGCGGGCCACGTGGGGCTTGTGAGCATTTGAGATGTGGCTACTGCAACTGAGAAACTGCATTTTTAATTTTATTCAATTTCACTTAAGCTTGATTTTCATACCCACCTGTGGCCCGTGGCTACCACAGTGGAGGGTGCAGGAGAGAGTGTGGGTCTTCGCACACGATGTAACCTTTGCTGCCTCTCTCTCTTTGATTAACCCCTACTCATCGTTAGGTCTCAGCTTACAAAGGCACAAGAAAATTCCATTCCCCGTGATGGTACCTCTGATGTCCCAGGTTTGGCGCTCCTATATTCTGGCTATACCTCGTTGAATATTTCCTACGTTATCTGTCATCTTCTATTATTGTAATCATTCGTCTATCTGCCTCACTTGAGGGCAAGAAGGTTTTTCCTTCTCTGTATTCCAAACTTGCTTAGTACATACTGTACCCCAAATTATTTGTATTCTCTCTCTTAACTCTCATATATGCTTATTCAATAAGTTATCAGTAATTGGTAAATAGGTATTTCTCAGTAATTTCTGATATTTGGAAGAAGCATATCACTTGGCTGATCTTAGCTTTGATGAAAAATTTATGGAAATAACCTATACACCCCTTTGAGCAGGCATAATGGCTAGATATCCCACCGCCAGACAAGGACACCCAGGAATGCAAGAATTCATTTTATGAGAGCTACTGAGTGCTTTTTATCTCCTAGCTAACAGTTACTGGCTAAGTACGTACTTGTAATTAAGGACTATACTATACCCACCAGGTATTTTCCCCTGTGTTACAAGAGGACAGTTTATTAGGATGTTTATAAAGGGATTTTGGGAGCTGCAGGAAAGGTCAAAGTAGCAAAGGGAACCACAAAACACCTTATATGGTACGTTCGCAGCTCAAACCTGTCTGGCCATCAGGACACAGAACAACAACGAGAGGCCTTGACTACAGAGGAGCAGGTGGGATGGGGCCCAGAGCCAGACCAGAACCCTGGGCGCTGGTCCTCCCTGTGGACTGGGGTTTATGGCGATGCCCTGGGCCCTGTGGCTGATGGTTGTCAGAACAACGGGACCGGTCCACCAGCGGTCCTTCTGTCCTCACGCCACCCTCCCACTGGTCCTGGGGTATCCAGCACCTAAAGGTGTGGCAGGGCCCACAGCAAGAGCGTGGCGCACAAGGTGTGCAGGGGTGGGTGTCGTCGATCCGAAAAATCAAGCTCTTGACGTCCTCAGGAGTGCCTCAGCCCTGAGAGAGAACGATCACACTAAGACTGAGAAGCCGGGGTCAGCTGGGCTCACTCGTGAGCTGGGGGGCGAGCTCCCACACACCCGCCGCAGCGCCTGCCACGCGAGCTCCTGCTGTGCCTCCGCAGGGACCCTCGGGGGCAGCCACAAGTACATGGAACTTGGGATTTTACATCTAAATGCCAGGAACTTGTTTTATGCCAAGTTGCCAATTTCTGGTTCTACAGGTACCCCGCTCCTGAGGACGCTGCACGCATTGCCATGGATAGAAGCTGAGAAGGAGGATATGTAACTTTCAAGACTGTGGGACACATGACCTGTGAGAAACAGTGATTTTATCTTTCTCTAATATTTTCCATCAGCAAAACCATTGCGGCCATAAGTAAACAAGTACCACGAGCAACAGGAGGCGATCGTGAAAAGAGCCACAAAGAAAAAAATCTCTACATACGGGAACTTGGTAGGAGGACGGGACATGGGGATGAAGGAAAAAGTAAGGCCCTTTAAGTCCCGTCAGAGATAATCAGGCAAATGCATTTCACACACTGTGCAGTAGGGCAACCAAAGGTACTGGAGTAAAAAAAAAGTGAGTCATGGATAATTTTACTGCCATAGTGATGTTAAATCTCATGGAAGTCTGAAATGAGACTATGTAGATTCCAAGTGTGGTAGAATAAACTTAACAAGACATTTCCATTTTATGATAATACTGTTCCTTCCTTGGTAACAATTCTAATTCACATTTGAGCAAATTTAGTGATTAATAAAAATAGTACACGACATTTGCAAGGTTCCTTCAATCATGGCATCCTAAGAAAAAAAATCTACATGTGTACCCAAATAAAATATGGAAAGTAGCAAAGAAAAATGAAGAAAAGTCACTGTGGCAACAGAACTCTTGAGGATGATCTTTCATCTCATCAAATTGCAACAGAGAAGCGATAATGACCTACTTCAAAATGGGGCTCAATCCAGTACCTCACTCCTCACCCCAAGAGAATGATGGACTCATGAGAGGCAGTGAACTAAGTGCTACGGATGAAGAAGTGAAGAGAGAGCCTCAGTTCACACTCCTCCCAGGACTGGAGACCTCACAGAACAGTCAAAACAAGAGTCCCCGCTGAGGTCATGTGGTCTAACCCCTTGTTTCAGAGACGAGAAAGTGGAGGTCCAGAGATCCTACATAATGTTTTCCTAACCTAGATTCAATAGAACTGACAGTAGGACACTTCTGGTGTTTGGTCCTAATCTAACAATGCTTGATCTTAGCTTATGTTAAGGCAGAGATGAAACCCATGTTATTTACTTACCCTGGTGGGGGTAATACAGTGTGTTGAGTCCCCACTCTCTGCAGTATGCTGAATCTGCAGTATGCTGAATCCTGCCTTGGGTGAAACAGAGATGCTACAGCCATGGTTCCTACCCTCCAGGTACTCACAATATAGCAGAGCCCATCACAGGTAGATAAGTATCTGATACAAGCAAATCACAGGCTACTGGAGTAAGGGGAAGTTATCTTTGGTGCTGGTACTTTAAATATTTTATAGAATAATTTTGTCATTCTGGTGGTTGAAGACGTCTTTAAATGGACACAGTATTTTAAATTCAAACAAAGAACACTTAGCCAGTCCTTCATTCAGAAAACAATTCATTAAATGTGCATTCATAATGAGAATATTTTCCTTGAGTGATTACAATGAAGATTCAAAGAATCATATTTACAATTTTATTTTCAAGTTTATCTGCTAAGTGGTAGAAACTCAAAAACCAATTATTCAGTTTAGTGCCATTATCCAAATGCTTAAATTTAAGACATGTAAAGTGTTCAAACAATACATTGCTGAGGTCAGATCCACAGCAGGGGGCTGTAGTTAATATGTGCTTATTTTAGAATGTACAAATTTACATATATATTACACAAGTATCTCTGGGACAGTCATATTATGGGATCAAATAGAGAACAAGGTCAACATGGAGGTGGCTGAGTTTTTACCATGTTTACAGAGAATAAATATTGTGGTTATGCAATCTTATTACAATGATGTCAAAAAAGTATGTGAAAATCAGAGTGGCTGGTTACCTGCCGAGGAGTGCTAAGGTAGCTGCTATGTCACCAAGTGGCCTGGGTCAGCCAGACAGGACGCTTGAGCTACCGTGACCTCTTAGAACAGAAACTTGAGTTAGACATAAAAGGGCACCCAAAAAACCCAGAAAACTGCGTTCTACTCTGGGACTTGTAAAAGGAAAACTGCTTCAGAGCTCCAACAAAGAGGAAATGACCTCAAAGAATCCTTTTAGCCCTGTTTTTCTTTATTTGATCTGTCACAAATTACAGGCTTTACTTTACCTACCGGTAACTTAAGCTAAATGTTCCCCAAGTACAGTCACTGGTAATGTTTATACCAAAGAGCTGGGAAAAGGACAGGGATATCCCCCAGGAAAGCCACCTGAAATACCCACTCACCTCTGCAGGGAGCATCTGTTCGGTGTTATACAAAGAGCGGCAGATTTTCAAAACTTCATTCCCCAGCCCTTCCTTGTTCTCCACCGTACATCGGGTTAGCATTGCTGTGGCCAGTCGCACCCACGGATTACTGGTTACGCTGGTTCGAAGGGAGAAAAATGCAAGGCATGGGAAACGATGAAACTTATAACAATTGTGATAAGGAATTTTAAAACAGAAAAGAAATCCCACTTTTTCAAGTAAAATGCTTTTGGCAAATTGCAATCATAATCTGCATGATGTGTTCCTTCACGTCTATCTTGGAGAAGAGATACCAGCCCACAGAGGGGAAAGAGCTTGCTGTGCTATGGACAAGTGTCCCAGCAGCGTGGAGCCAGTGGGTGGACGCCGACCAGCACAGACTGCTTTGAAGCCCAGCAATTCAGGCTGACATTCTGGCTCCCTGACCGCTTGCGCGAGTCACAGAAGTGACTTATACACTCTCAGCCCAGTTGTATGGTTCTGGGGAGGCCACCCAACCTTTCTGGGCCTTGGTTCTTCTCACTGCGAAAAGGCAATGTAATGTTTTCCTTGCAGGCTTGCATTGCTTAATGAATGACGTTTGTCATTGTGAAGTATCACTCTCAATAGCAGGCACATCTTACTATTTACTTCTCTTATTTCTGAGACACAAAAGCACAAAAGTTTGCCTTTTTGTTTCCCTTCTCTGGCAGCCGCTACGCTGACTTCATAAAAACATCATGATTTATATTTCAAGAGACAAGTGAGTCTCAAGACAAGTGAGTTTCAAGAGTCCTTGTGCCTGAGAAAAACATCACGTGCAACAACAAGGGGACTCAGAATACTAGCCTTTGGCAAAGACTTTGTGTCTCAGCTCAAACTAACAACTTGTGAGGACAACGAATGCTGCTTATTTCAAGGTACAAACAAAGCTCAGAGAGCGTCTGGTTGACGGATGAGTCTTCGTACACTAGAGGACTCGCCCTCTGCTTTCCTCTTTAAAGTCTGGATTCAGTTCTCCTGGGGTTTTCCCTAACAGGCCACCTCCCTGAAGCAGAATTGCACAATGCATCCCCGTGGCTTTGACAACAACTATCAAAACATATTTTCCAGTGTGTCCAGGTCAATCCCAAACTCCCTAACTATCCCTTCCCCCTACCCTTCCCCTCTGGTAACCATAAGTTTGTTCTCTAAGTCTGTGAGTCTGTTTCTGTTTTGTAAATAAGTTCAGCTGCACCATTTCTTTTTAGATTCACACTGCTGTATTTAAAATGGATAACCAACAAGGACCTACTGTATAGCACAGGGAACTCTGCTCAGTATTATGTAACAACCTAAATGGGAAAAGAATTTGAAAAAGGATACATGTATATGTATAACTGGATCACTTTGCTGTATGCCTAAAACTATCACAACATTGTTAATCAACTATACTCCAGTATAAAATAAAAAGTTAAAAAAAATGTATTTTACACCAGCCAGCTGTGACACACTGGAGGAAAACTACAGATCTTCCCTAATGCAAATCTATTATGCTTTCCATACGTGTTCCTACAAGGGACGAAAACCAAAAATCCAAAGTTGGTACCAGTAAATTAGCAGTCATGTGGATCAAGCAAACTTCTTGAAAGTCAAATGTTTGACTTTATCACGTTGATTGGCAACATTCAGTCACTGCCACACTATCCTTCCCTCCCCGCTGCCCCCGCTCCCCTCCCCTTTTTTGGTTGTTTTGGAAGTGCTGGAGTCATACGTTGGATTGTCTGGGGGAAAAAAAGTATTCACAAGTACTTTTAAGGACCTGTTTTAAGTGTTCCCTCATACGTTATCCTGTGCTAAAACACCAATTTGAGCCAGGAAAGAAGCAGAAATGGACTTTGACTTATTATTAAGTCAAATATGTATGCATAACAGGTTATCTCTTAGGTAGAGGAGACACAGCTGGTAAGAGGGTTAAGTAGACTGGTAATGCTTGGTTCTGATGCTAATGATTTCATAAAGGAAGTCTGTAAAACACAGGTTATTAGCAACTTACAAATTTCACACAGGACTACAAAAGCAAGAATATATCTTTGAAAATGAGTATCTTTTTGTCTACAAATGCATTAAATGTTTTAAATGCAGTAAGTGTTTTAAGTAAGCTGAGTTTGCTTCTTGTGGGTAAGTGAGTGATTTGCAATGGTCAGTGTTCCAAAAGTAAAAGAAACTGTAGAACCACAGTTAACTAATCTACTAGAAGTATCATACTTTCAATTTGAAAAATTCTCTTTAGACTCAGAGATCCATTTTGAGTGTATGAAGAAATCTATAATTCAACCCTCATGATCTTCTAAAAAAGGGAAGTATTACTGACAATGTAATGAGTGGGTCCCACATCTATTTCCCATTATCATCTCCTAGGAGCTGTTTAGAAACTGAGGCCCAGGCCCCGGTACCGAGAGTTGGACTTGGCAAGCCAAGCACGGGACTCTGTTTTTTTTTTTTTTTTTAAATTAATTAATTAATTTATTTATTTATTTTTGGCTGTGTTGGGTCTTCGTTTCTGTGCGAGGGCTTTCTCTAGTTGCGGCGAGCGGGGGCCACTCTTCATCGCGGTGCGCGGGCCTCTCGCTATCGCGGCCTCTCGTTGCGGAGCACAGGCTCCAGACGCGCAGGCTCAGCAGTTGTGGCTCACGGGCCCAGTTGCTCCGCGGCATGTGGGATCTTCCCAGACCAGGGCTCGAACCCGTGTCCCCTGCATTGGCAGGCGGATTCTCAACCACTGTGCCACCAGGGAAGCCCCGGGACTCTGTTTTTAACAAGCACCCTCAGGTCCTGAGGCAGCTCTGCCAAGGTAATTGGGAACCAAATGGAAATGCTGTTTCAAGGTACTGTCACAAGTGAAACTAAAGCTTTTATGATGTGGGAACTTGCACTGCACGGTTTCACAGAGTGAAGGTAAGAACCTGTGCTCAAGCACAGATGTCAGCATGCCATCGCTGCCACAGATGCTGGAGATCGAAGAGACGCTTCTTGCCTTTCTGAAAACACTTGGTTAAAAAACCAAGCCAAACCAAAATGCCCCTCTCCTTGGTTTGCTTCAGGAATTCCTAACGGTCTCGTCCGCGGGTGAAGGTAGAGAGGCTTGCCCAGATGTTCCTTAGCGCTCCTAAACTGCTCACGGAATCATTTATTTTCGAGAAAACATCCTTCTTTTACCATCTGAGGTGTGGAGACGTGTACTGGTCTGGGTGCACAAAGTGCTGGCTGACGCGGGAGGAGCAAGGCGAGTCCTGGCCTCCGAGACGTTCGCAACAGAAGCGCGGATGCTCCTGTTTTTTGCCAAGAGGAGCAGCAGTTCTTGACAGACAGCACGTGTGCTCAGAGGAAGTCCGGCCGCTTCTTCCGCAGGACTCCTTGGCTGGCAGCACGGGGGCTGCGTGACTACCGGGGCGGCGCTAGTGGCGGCTGCAGCCTCAGCCTGACACACAGCATCGGCACGGGCGCTGGAGGTTCCAGCAGCTGTTGGAACTCTGTCTCCTCCGCCTCAGGGCCAGGTGCTGCCCGAAGCTGTTTAACTTCTGAGCTTCCATGTTGTCATCTGTAAAATTAGATCACAGCACCTTCCCGTGTAGCTTTTGCTGTGTGACTGGACCGTGTATGTCAATCGCACATAACACTGTGTGTTCTCAATAAACGGAAATTATCAATTTATTCCCCATGGATTCTCAAGTTAGCATTGTAAGCCGTGTTAAAAGAGCGTCCAAACATTTCCTGGTGAAAATACTGGCACAAAATTATTTTGCTGACATTCTAAATCAGATGTTATTATCAAGCATTGTCTCTATTTCTGGATAAAATATTTGGCTTTAGGGGTCAGGAGAAATGGAAAGAAACTGTGATATCTCAAGAAAAACAATTCTAATTTCACCTAAAGGTTTATATTGATTTTATATATTTCTTTCATTGGCTCTTCTGAAGGTAGTGATTTTTTAAACCTAGAGTCTAGATAAATAGAAGTCTACTTTTATGTTAATACTCACGTATATTCCCGTTTCACAGGGGGCCAAGCCTGCAGGAGCAAAGCCAGGTGCTGGAACTCGACCTCTCGGTGACTGGCCTCCAGGAGCTCCACAAAGAGCGAATAGCGCTTCTCTTCATCCTCTGTGTCAGTTACGTCCACCTGGAAGGCGGAACACACACCTGAAACCCACAGCAAAGGCCACGGAATTGCTTTCCGGAAAAATTCAAATTTGATTATTTTGATTAAATGCTCTTTTGGAAACGTTTACAGTGTGCCAAGGGGAAATCCAACAACATCTCCCCACCCCTACTCGCCAAAAAACCTTCAAAAGCTCTACGTTTTACCCAACTTCAAACATCTATGTTAAAAATTGTTTAGAACGAAGTCACAGGAAGGTTCTTAACATTCTTTAGCAAAATAAATTCAAACAAGTAGACTTCCATATAACTGGCTTATTGGCATTCAATGTATGTTATGCTAAAATACTGAGCTGTTTCATGTGAAATTATCATAGTTCACCATACTCAACGTTAGCCAATGTTTTTAGTTTAAATTATCCTGCATTGCTAATTTTCATTTTAGAATGACTATTGCTAAGTCTTCACGTTGTCTAGAAAATTTCTGTAATTTGAAAGTAAAGATTTTACTAAAGTACATTTGACACGGATTTTTTTTTTGCTATAAATCAAAATAAAGTAAAATAACTTTTATTCACATCTCCATTCCTAATGCAAAAGAAGTCTGTCAACTAAAAATACAATTTTTCCTCTCATTCAATAACCAAATGATACTTCTTTTACATTGAGGCAGTCCTCAGGCAAGTCATAATCCCAACACCTCTGTGAATAAAATGTTTGCTATTTGAAGTTAGAAAGCAGTTTTAAATATAAAAGTAAGCCAAAAGCTGGTTCTCTTGTTTCCTAGCCTCTCTCAACATAGATTCTCTATATTTGGACTCAGATGATGATATTCTGAAAGGATAATGAGAATAGATGGTTACCTATATATTTGCTAAATTGTCTATACTAATGCATGTTTCCAAAACATTTGATTTAATGGTCACCCTGGCTCTGACCCCAGCAGTCACCTGAAAAAGTTATACCATGAATTCTGCATTTTCACAAAAGTTGATATGTACAATGAAATTATTGGTAATTACCATGTGGAGTCTTGCTCACACAGTGACCATTCAGATCCTTCAAGACCTGACTTAAAGCCCCATGTCATTCTTCCACAGAATAATAACCCAAAAGCTTTTTCTTGTTTTTAAAATAATTTTATAATACAGTAAGTTAGCTGATCCTTACAACAGTTTTGATGGAGAACTGCACAGGTATTATTAACCTCAATTTACAGATGAAGAAACAGGCTTATCTGTCCTGGTAACACGGCTAGCAAGCAGCAGAGCTGATATATAATTATACTCAGATCAGGATGTTCTGAAGCTAGAGGACTCAGTAAGCTAGAGAAGCTTTGAATTATTTAAATTAGTGGTCTAATTGGGAGTTTGGCAATATTTTCTTGCCTATTTATAAAGAAAGGTTTAAAAAAAAAAACCCTCTCAAACTCAAGACATCCATCTGTCATTATCTGACCTCACCACCTTCAATTCCTCTCCAGCCTCGGGGCCTTCCAGGCGCTCTGTGCATTCATCACTCCCGCTTCCACCTGGGGAACTCTGATCTGCTTCCTCTGCCTGGCACATTCTTTCTTCAGATACCTGCATGGCTCATTCTCTCATTTCTTTCAAATCTCTCAAATGTCACTTTTTGAGGGAACTCACTGCGTAACTACCCCCCCCCCAAAGTAGCATTCCCCCACCCCTATCTACCTCCCTCACCTTGCTTTATTTTCCTTCTTAGCACTTACAAGTATGTGACATATTGCATATTTGTTTGAGAAAACAGAAACTTATTTCTTCACTGGTTTATCCCCACTACTTAAAATAATGCCTGATATAGAGTAAATGCATAGTACTTATTCAGTGAACGAATGAAATAATGATTGGATATACAAATGAATGAATGAAGATAATTTATTTATAAAATCTTGTAACACAGAATTATATTAAATATTCATGGAGTTACCATAAATTTTTGGCGGTTCTTTTTTTATTGGAGATAGATGTAAGGTTTAAAAAAAAGATCCCACCAAAAGGAAATCACTAAAAAAGACCCAGAGGTAGCATGAGTATTGACATTATGTTTCAACCGATGATGCCTTGTGGTCAGCTATGTGATTTCAATAAAGTCCCTTGTTTTGAATCTCATTTTTCCTCGTCTGAAAAATGGGTTCCAAAAATCCCTGATGTCCCAGAAGTTCTAAGGAGGTGTCTGGAGGTCTGCAGCAGGGTAAATGGCTGCTTTCTTCTTTCTGAGTTATAATCTGAGTTTATTTGTAGAGAAGGTTTTGTGCTTAAAAAAATATTTTTTAAACAATTGAATGCTATGTCTCCCAGCAGTGCCAATATTCCAGTTTCTTTAATTAACTGCAGTATAATTAATAACAAGATGATTCTCCTTTACATGAAATGCAGCCATATCACGAAAATGAAGAGACTGGGAAAAAGTGACTCATGTTTTCAATATCATTTAGATTTCTTTCTTTTCAGAAACTATAATAGCTTGTAAATTTTTAGGGCAAGAACTGTATCATAAGGGAAGGAAAGAGAAACTAGAGGCTATAAATTAGATCTCTTTCTGTTTGTTTTTATATTAGTGTACAAATATTAGTTTCCATTTTAAAAAATGTGTTTGCTAATAAGTTTTTTGTACAATGTCTTTCTCACATGTACACAGAATTTTAAGAGTATGGCTTTGTCAGGAAACATTTTCTTCTGAATCCTCACTAATCATTTCAATTATTAGTAACTTATTTTTCAGAGCATTGACACACATGTTTAAAATATAAATGTGAAAAATGTAGTAACTTAACACAATTATCCATTTTGTGTATGGACACTTGCATACTCCCTTGTTATCAAAAAGGATGTCAAATTGTTATTACTCAGCTCTTAAGAAAGCAGTTTTAAATTCTATCGCTGTAGCTACGAAAGCTTTACCTTATATGAGAAGAAAATGGGCCTAAAAATAAACTTGAGCACATGTTTTTTTTTTTTTAACACATGATAAAGAATATACTTTGTTGGATATCATTATATACTCTGATATACAAGTGTTCATCTAGGACTTGTGTCCACATATTAAAATATCTAAATTTATCAAAACTTACCAAAATAACATAAGCTTCTCTTGTTTATCATGTCTATAAGGCTTTAAAAATAAATTCTGGTAACTAAAACTCAAAATGAATTTTTGTATAAAGAAATATAAAAGATAAACATATACAAGGAACTTCCAGCTTGGACAAAATGGCTTTGACCCATTTTTCCCTACTCCTCTCTGCTAAGCACAACTACAAACTATGAAAATAATGAGATACCAAAGGAGAACTCTTAAAGGTGGTAAAAAAGAAAGCAAACTAGTTTGGGACCCTAGGACTGGAGGAACAACGCAGCAGGAGGGTATCTGGTGTTCCTTCATCAACAGAAGGAAGACACTCAGACCCAGTGTTTCCTGACTCCTCACCTAGAAACAGAAGACATCCCAGGTAAGGTCATTTCTCAGAATTCCAGAAGAAAGGGAGAAAGAAAGTGGAGCTGAAAGAGTATTTTAAGAAATAATATCTAAAAGCTTCTCAAATTTGGTGGAAGATATGAATCTACAGGTTCAAGAAGCTGAGCTAACCCCAAAAAGGGTAAGCCCAAAGAAATCCATTCCAAGACACAACCCAATTAAACTCTTGAAAACAAAAGACAAGGGATAATATCTTGAAAACAGCCAGAATAACACATTACCTAAGAAAGAACAACAATTTGAATAACTGGATTAATCATCTGAAACCATGGAGGCCAGAAAGAAGTGGCACAATATTCTTCAAGTGTTAAAAGAACTGTCAATTGAAAATTCTATATACAGAAAAACCACCCTTTAGGAAAAAAAGGAAAACACAAACATTTTCAGATAAGGAAAACTAAAAGAATCTGTTACCAACAGCCCTCATCTTAACGACTAGCTAAAGGAAGCTCTTCAGACAGAAAGGAAATGATAGAAGAAGGAAATTTGGAACATCAGAAGGAAGAATGTAGAATACAAAGAGCAGAAATATGGGTAAATACAATAGACTATACTTTTTAATATAAATTTTCTAAATTATATTTGATGATTAAAGCAAAGATTATAACACCAACTGATAATCAAGGCAATGATATTTAAGATTTTTTTTTTTTTTTTGATGTGGACCATTTTTTTTTTTTCTTTAGTCTTTTATTGATTTGTTACAATATTGCTTCTGTTTTATGTTTTGGTTTTTTGGCCACGAGGCATGTGGGATCTTAGCTCCCCGACCAGGGATCGAACCCGCACCCCCTGCATTGGAAGGCAAAGTCTTAACCACTGGACCGCCAGGGAAGTCCCAAGGCAATGATATTTAAAAGCAGAAAGGTAAAGTGGCCCAAACAGAAGTGATAGTTCCACATTATACTCCAAGACAAGGAAGTCCACTCCTACCACTCTTATTTAGCATCATACTAGGAGTTCTAGCCACTGCAATAAGGCAAGAAAAATAAATAAAAGGCATACATATTAGAAAGAAAAAAATAAAATTCTATTTGCAGATAACATGGTTGTCTACATAGAAAATTCAAGAGATCTACTAAAAAAAAACAAAACAAAAAAACCCCTAGTACTAATGAATGAGTCAGCAAAGGCACAGGACAAAATCAACACAGAAAAATCAACCTCATTTCTATATACTAACAATGAACAAGTGAAAACTGACAATAAAAACATAATACCATTTATAATTGTTTCAAAGAAAATTTTAAAATTTATACGTTCAGGATATATATCCTAAAAAAATATAAAATACTGATGAAAGAAATCAATAAATGAAGAGATACACTGTGTTCATGGATGGAAAGACTCAACCTAGTAAAGATGTCAATTCTCTCTAGACTGATCTACAGGTTTAATACAATGTCTATCAAAATCCCAGAATGGTTTTTTGTAGATTTAGACAAGCTTTTATAAAATGTAAATGGAAAGACATTCCCTAGAATAGCTAAAACTATCTTGACAAAGAAGAATAAAGTGGGGAGGAATAACTCTACTTGATATTGAGATTTATTATTTAGCTACAGTAAGAGAGATAAGTGGTATTGGTAGAAGGATAGAGACAAAGATCAAAAGAACAGAACAGAGAACCCAGCAGCGAATATGCCCAACTTGTTTTTGACCAAGGGCATAAGCATTTCAATGGAGGCCAGATAGTGTTTTCAACAAATGGTGCTGGAGGAAATGGATATCCACAGGCATAAAAGGGAAATAAACCTCAACCCAAACCTTACACTTAATGCAAAAATTATTCAAAGTTGATAAGAGATTTAAATGTATTAAATGTTAAATGTAAAACTATAAAGCTTTAGGAAAAAAAAACATAAGAGAAAACCGTGAAGATCCAGGGATAAGCAAAGTGCCTCGGCTCATAAGACTTGGAGAAACGTGAGAAATCCATGGAGAATTGCCTCTCAGCAGTTTTTTGAGATGTTTACAACCCACCCTGCTGGGAAAGAGTCCAAGACTAGTCTATCTTAATGCCAAACTCTGTTCTTTAGAAAAGAGTATTAAGTGAAGGTTCCTAAACATGGTTTTCTAGATGATCAAAGAGTTAATACTTCTTCTTTTGAAGAGTAATATTTACTGCAAAATTTATTTAAGAAAATGATGACACACTAAGTTTAAAAAGGTACGTCTTTATAATTAGACCCACATATATTAAGCCCCTATACCAATGACTTGAGTTATTTTCACATATACTATGTATTCTTCTTTCATTGATTTTAGCCCTTATAATAAGTTTCACTTATTACTTCTAGTCATTTTCAGTATTTTTTCTTGGGTTTTCCAGACATTAGGATGATACAATCTACAATAATGGTAATTTTGACTTTTTAAAAAGTTACAGCTCCTACTTCTGTTTCTTGTCTTACTACATTGACTAGGATGCTGAAAAATAATAATGATATTGGGCATTCTTGTTTTGGTTTTAATTTTAATGAAAATGCCTTCAAATTTTCAATGTTAAAAAAGTCAGCTATAGTTAAAATCCTAGTGATCAGCAGAGGACATGAAGCACAGCAAATGATCAATACACATTTTTTGATAAAAAATATAATAAAAATATTGATGTTATCTACTTACTTTCTATAAGATGGTTTTGTCCCAATATATTTTCATATCACAACTAGTAATAGTGCTCATTAATGGTAAAAAAAAATTTAAACAACTTCCAGTTGAAGAAAATCATGATGTCATAAATCTGACAAATTATCTAAAAAACAATTTAGGAAGAGAAGTATTGCTCTGAGACAATAAAAGTTAAAGCAAACACATCTCAGAGGCTTACAGAGGTTGTGAGAGCATGTGATTTATATTAATATCATGCGAACTAAAATTCCCTAAAATACCCCAAAACAAGGCACCTGGCTGAGCATGAATGTGGACCTACGAAAGAATGAGATTCTCTCTTTTCTGAGAAGTACTGCAGTCCGCATTGAAATATATATTCCCAGCATCTAAATATATTTCATGAAAGTATAAGAGGTACAGAGAAATGACTTCGGTGTCCAAACAGAATATGAAATGACTATAGAATGTATTTTAAAAGAGAGGAAAAACTAACTGTAGGTGGCTATCAAATGCTCCAATATACTTCATAAGGACTTCATAACATACTTCATAACATACCACATAAGGAGACTCTAAAATAAATAATAAAGGGCAATTAAATTAAATGTGCAGCTTTTAAAATAGTGTTGGTAAAGTCAAAGTAATACAGAAAAATGTTTATTTTGGAGACATTACTGGACCTTTCTGAGGCTTAATTTCCTCTTTTGTTAAGATGAAGATCCTTCATATTTATATCATGGTTGTGAACATTAAATAAGAGGATATGAATAAGATAGCTAGCAAGAGGCTGGCACATGGTAGGCACACAATAAGTGATGGGTATTATTTATATTATCATCTACATAATACGCTAGATATAAAAAAGCAGAAAGCTGGATGTGTGCTATGATTTCTTCTAACAAGAATTATGCCTATAGATTAGGCAGGACAGAAAAAGAATACAAAGAAACATGGCTATTTTAGGATAATGGAACCATGGGTTAACTTTTATCTCTTTTTAAAATCTCATTTACTTGTGCAACAATTAAAGTATTTGAAATGACTCTTAAGCATGCCTCCCAAATATCAGTAAAAATAAAATTGAGAGAAATTGCTATTTTTTTCCTACACTTTGTTTTATTCTGTCCTTTTTCCCAGTGAAAACAAAAGGAACATGTATGTGTTTTAACACCTCTGTCCCTTCCCCAGTGAGCAGGGGGTGAAAATGTTCACTATTTTACAGGCACCGTAGAGTTGGTGACGACTCCATACTGACACCAGTAACGAAATATCACAGGATTTTAAAGGGCAAAATTCGAATGTGACTCAAACCTAAGAATATTTCTTTCCCTTTTGTCTCTGAAAGTGATGTTTCTCTCCTCACTGAATTGGGTGACTTTAGCCCTTGCGGTAAGTCAGTCTGTCAAGCAGCTGCAGCCTCCGTATCAGACAGAGAGCCACTGTCCTTGAAAAAGTGGACTGAGTCACTTACGCTCAGATGAGAACAGCTTTAACCTTAAATTTCTCTGTGGCTGCTTGAAAGTGAACATGACTATCTTAAACTGAGGCACCTCTCCTGAAATCGGCACCTTCCTGTAGGCACTGATAGCAGCTTACCTTACCTTCAGATATTTGTAAACATGAACAAGGTATTAATGCATATGAAAGTACTTTATAAATAGAAGAAAATTACCAACATGTAGAGGATTATTACTGATAGTAGTATCATTAATCCCCATATTCCTATCTTGAATGTGAGTTTATGAGCTGTTCTAAAAGGCTCGTATGATGACACCTGATTTAAAGTTACCAAGGCAACTCCATTCACGAACACAGTAAAGTCAGACTGAGCTTTCTGTACACAGGGCTTCAAAATACAAAACAAACAAAAATCCCTACTTCAACAGATATACAGAAATATGAAAAGGTGACAGAAATGGTCTCTAGAATACTAGACCCTTGTATGTTACAGCTACTCCTTTTATAAGGTTTCTGGTGGCCAACACTGTCTGTTGTGTCCACTGGGTCTAACCAAGATCTCTGGTGAAGGAAAGTCCAATTTTTAGAAGACAAAAAAGTCATAAGCTTCTGCTGGACTTAGTCAGAAGCTGTTAGACTACCCCACCAATCTCAGCAGTGCTTAGACCAGTATCTGGCACACACTAAGTACTCAGTAAACAGTATTATTATTATTAATTATAGTAATTGATTATTATTCTTAGATAAGAGAATATAAACAGAACGTAAATTATGATCATGTCCATTTCTGAGTATAAGTTTTATTAAATAGAAAACATAAAATTGTGGAAATAGGACTAAAGTTTAAATACTAAAAGTAGGATAGCTATCTTCTAGGAGATTTTCCCATTTCTATGGCAGAGAACTAAAGAATAGATGTAGCTATTGGGAGAATTTCATAAGTACTATATCTTGCACTGCTTATAAAAAAGGCAAAATGTGTTGTTGAGACAGCCTGAAGGTTCAAACAACCTTCCCTAGCCCATGCAGAGGGAAGAATATCTACCACAGGAAGGGTGTACTGATAAGGAACAAAGAAACGAGAGATTGAATTATTTCCCACCTTTGCCTCTAGGTCTGGTGATGAGCACAAACATTTAGCCTCTGCTTCTCTCCTAAGGTATATTAGGAAAATGAGTGCCTATTTGTGAACTCCTCAGGAATAAATGGTTCTCAACTGCCATAAAAAGTCTCTCCTAGGGCACAGCAAACATGCCCTTGGGATGGGGGGAAACCCAGTGAAAGAATTAAGTTCCAAAGGGTTTTCCAGATGTTTGAGGCTGTATGTGGGGTGCATAAACACATAAACATACACAAAAAGCTAGCAACCACACTTATGAGCCATGTTCTACAGCCTACTTATTTTATTGTATCTCCAAAGATAGAAATTACACAATAAAGCATTCCATAATCACTCCCCATAAGTGCTGTTGTAACTTCAATACATAATACATATTTTCACATGGCTAAATATAATATTTAATGAAAACATTTTTAAATGAGACATATGAGAGGGGGAAAATATTCTGTTTTAAAATAAGAAGTAAGATTTGCCTTACAAATTTTTTCTCTAGGACAAATAATCAATCATGCCATATGAGCCTCCATAAATACACGTTTACTTTAAAGAACTGCTATACAAGCCAATTTTTTAAGGCCAGATTTTGTTTTTTAGTTAATGTTGATAAGGTATTAATAGAATAATTCATGGAGCTGGAAATGCTTTCACTGTAGTGTATCATTCAGACTCAGGTGGAATACTGGCCCTGCCACCTCATAGCTCTGTGACCATGTAAAAATACCTCACCAAGCCCTAGTGTTTTCATTTGTAAAAATAAGGTAATAATACCTAACCTATCAGGGTACTTTGAGAATAATATAACATAATATATAACATAATACAGGACAATATACATACATACACACACACCTGTATAGGTATCTAACACTGAGTTAACTAACATTGAGCTACTATGGCAGCCACAGTATTGGTAGTTCATTATTATACATCATTCTGCAATGTTTTAGCAGAGGTACTATAAAGATTTCTTAACTACTCTGAGCCTATTTGCTCATGTGTTGAATGGAATGATAAGATCACCTCCATCAAAAGGGTTATTATGGGGGCTTCCCTGGTGGTGCAGTGGTTGAGAGTCTGCCTGCCAATGCAGGGGACACGGGTTCGAGCCCTGGTCTGGGAAGATCCCACGTGCCGCGGAGCAACTGGGCCCGTGAGCCACAACTACTGAGCCTGCGCGTCTGGAGCCTGTGCTCCCCAACAAGAGAGGCCGCGATAGTGAGAGGCCCGTGCACCGCGATGAAGAGTGGCCCCCGCTTGCCGCAACTGGAGAAAGCCCTCGCACAGAAACGAAGACCCAACACAGCCAAAAATAAATAAATAAATAAATAAAAATAAATTAGAAAAAAACACACACACACAAAAAAAGGGTTATTATGATTTGTATCAGTTTCATAACGATATCACAGGGAGACCTGTGTCAAAATCTTCCTGTGATTTAGGAAATTTCCTTTTTTTCTTGTAAATATGCTAATTTGGCTGCCTTGATAATTATGTAAGCAACAAAATTCCTCATTAAAAAAATGGATCCATGACTTTGCCTTATAATCAGCTTCTCTATTGTTCTGTGTTTAATGAAATGTTCCACCATTCACTCGTCCTTGACCGGAATCATGGAAGTCCACACTGAAACATCTTTTTTGCCAACACGGCTAATTTCAAATGTTGCATAATACAGAATTATCTATCCAATATACATCCTAAAATTTATTCCAGTCACTGCATCTTTTAAAAATGGGATGTTGTTTGCATGTTGTGTGTACATTCTGCTCATTTTGTCTGAAAACATTTTAAATATGCTAATATCCCCATGTAAACATCAATTGTAAACAACTGATTGCAATTTCTCTATGGACAAAATCTTCCACCTGTAGGGATGTAGGAAAACATAATTTCTAGTAAATGTTTTTATTATTTTTTTTTTTAAAAAAGGGTTATTATGAGGTTTGAATGATAAGATACACATACAAAGCCTAATGTTTGGTTCATAGATGGCCCTAAAAAACATGAAAACTGATAGTATGTGAAGCATCTTCTCAGCTGAAGGAAAAACAGATTTCTGCTGTAATGACCAGAGTTTTTATTTTGAATCTATTTTTATTACAGTTGGAAGTTATCCAGAGAATTATGTGTAGTAGAAGAAAATGGTGGCCATTGAGTTATGTGGCCTCCTATATATTCTATATATAGAATACCTACATATCCTCCAAAACAAAAAGAACAAGAACAAATAAAACTACATAAAACCCATACATTCAGCACAATTACAGGCCAAGAGTGTCTAAACTTCAAAGTATCGTAAGTGAAAAAGAAAGAACACCAAACTCCAAAGAATGATCTCTCACATTCCATGTAAATGTTTCACATATTCAAAAAGTGGATCCATAATTGAAATAAACACGAAGAGCAAAAACCATACAAATAGAAATAAAATTAATCTATCTATACTATAAATGAATAAGCAAATCACAGTGGAGGTGGTTTGTGTGTGTGTGTGTGTGTGTGTGTGTGTGTGTGTGTGAAAGAGAGAGAGAGAGAAGGGGAGAGACGGAGAGAGAGAGGGAAGGAGAAGTAACCTTGAAAAAAGATTTTTGAGTACTATTACTCTAAGGTTAAAGACAAAAAGAGCTCTACACAAATATTCTAGCTAGTAAGTTGGCTGGAATTTCCATAACTACTTTATGTGTACTCTAGGATTAAGCAAATAAATAAATACACTGTGGATAATGAGAGTCAAGTTTCTCACTGACAGAGAAAGGAGTTCACAAATAAGGAAGGAGAGAAGACTAAACTGTGTGGAACTGGATTGGAATTGGAAGGATCAACACAAACTCATGGTTTGCTTGGTTTTTTTTTTAATTAATTAATTTATTTATTTATTTTTGGCTGTGTTGGGTCTTCGTTTCTGTGCGAGGGCTTTCTCTAGTTGCGGCAAGTGGGGGCCACTCTTCATCGCGGTGCGCGGGCCTCTCACTATCGCGGCCTCTCTTGCTGCGGAGCACAGGCTCCAGACGCGCAGGCTCAGTAATTGTGGCTCACGGGCCCAGTTGCCCCGCGGCATGTGGGATCTTCCCGGACCAGGGCTCGAACCCGTGTCCCCTGCATTGGCAGGCAGACTCCCAACCACTGCACCACCAGGGAAGCCCCAAACTCACGGTTTTTTAAATGAATATAGACAGACATAAAAATAGATGTAGACATATGTGTGCTCTGTCCCCTAAGAGGATCTAGAAGCTATAATACCACTGCATCAATGAGTACACCTAGCACCCGAGTCTTGGCTTCTAAATGTCATTCTTTATTAAAAAAATCAAGCTCTTTAAAGTCAATGACTGAATCCAGATTCAGGCAAGGAAAGTGTAAGAGGGTCTCGAACATCTGTGGTTCAAAAAGTGATGGGATTGGCACAAGTCAAAAGGATGCAGAAGAAAAGCTGAAAGGTTCCCAATGGAAAAATCTGAGATAATTTGAGCAAAGCATTAAAATGGTGATAGTAATAGATTACAACCACAGAACAAAATGAGAATCCTTGAGCTTGTAGTGATGTAAATAAATAAATAAATGAATAAATGAATAAATACATACGGGGGAGAACAAATGATAAAAAATACCATTTGGGAGACACCAGTTAATAAGTGATCATTAACTCAGGCAACAGTCATCAATGCATGCTAAAATTAGCTGGTGAAAGTATGGTGAGAAACAGGGCTTACACAATCTCAAAGTACCTCAACACAAGACATTTATTAATCCCAAAGGGAAAAAAGATAATTTTATATAGAAGAAATATGGTTGACACCACCTCAATCAAGTGATCAAAACGAACAAGGTCAGTAAAGGAACACAACAGTACCGTATATCTCCTAAGAACGTACTGGGAAGGACCCAAAATCACTTCTGTGGTATTCTCACCAAAAATGCACAACTTGAATACACGAACAAAACTCAGACAAAGTCAAATTTAGTGGCATTTTACAAAATAATTGGCCAGTGCTTTTTAAAAAATGTCAAGGTCATAAAAGGGGGGGGAAAAAAAGAATGAGGAACCATTTCAGATTACGGGACCCTAAGGAGACATGGCATTAAGTGCAATGTGTGACCTGCATTGGACTCGTATCAGAAAAAAACATCAGTGGGCCGGCCGACTGACAAAATCTGAATGATGGGTACAAAAGATGAGGTATTGCATCAGTGTTAGCTGTAGTCATCTGAGATGGTAATATTTGGTGAACCTACATGAAGAGTATGTAAAATTCTTTGTACAGTTGACATAATATTTTTGGTATCAAATATAAAATTTTCAAAATGAAAAGTTAAAAAAATTAGAGAAGTTATGTCCAACTACCTCATATCCGCACCACTCTCCGATATTCAAACACTTGTATTTCTCCTGCTTCCTTCCCCGTGTTTTTCTTCAACTTCTCCCTCTAATGCATTAGAGGAATGAAGAGACAATAGCAGTGCAGCTCCTTGGGAGCACAACGGCCACTAAGCAAAGGGCACTTGGATATAACTGTCCCACTACAAACAAAGCCAACTGGGACCTGAGCAGACCCCGGGAGAAGGGTGCCCTGTGCTGGCGTCAAAGCCGTCCCCATCCAGTGACATTTACTAAACTCAAGTTTATTTCCCAGGAGGTGGTAGCTGTGAACTAAGACCCACGTACGGCCATGAGGACACTCTGCCTGCGCGAAGGGGGTAAACAGGGCCTCCCTGTTTCACTCCCACTCCCCAAAACAGTGCTGTTGAGATTTAAAACACACTACTGACAGCCCTGAACTTCGTGTCTTTCTCCACAAAACCGGGTTCTTCTGTATTTCCTGGCTAGTTAAGGAGCACCACTTCCTCCCTGGTAACTTTCGCAGAAATCAGAAAGGCACTGGCCTCGTGTCTCATCCCCCGCACCCAAGCAGTCACCGAGTCCACTGGTAGAAACTCCTTCAGCTCCCTTTTCTATCCTCTTCCATCTTTGAAGCTGATACAGAGTTCAGGGCCAAGGTCAGGCAACTTGACCACAGCCTTTGTCCCCTAACTGGTGCCCCTCCAGTCCCGTGTTCACGCAGAGGTCAGAGGGCTTCTCCTAAAGCCCGGATCTGATCACGCTGCTTCCTGGGCACCAATTTTCCTGGAGGCCTTAGTGTCACTGAGGTAAAAGCTGAGCAGGACACTGGGGCGTCTCCACCGTCTGACCTGCTTCTCTCCAGTTTCATCTCCCAGTGGCTCTTGCTTCCACACCGTACACCCAGCTGTGCTGAACTCAGGTCAAGAATGCCCTCCTCAGAGCAGTCTTCCTCACCACCTCCAGACAGAACAGCTACCTGCCCTCCTGAGCCCACGCACCATGCAGACTTCTACCACAGCACCGAAGCACTTATTTACTTCTTGGTTCACAAATCTACATTCTCCATCGGATCGGAGTCCCCACACCAACAGCGTCCATCTACCGGGACCGGAGTCAGAGCTTAGCATGTGTGATTCCATTTAACCCTCACACATATTATTCCCATTTTACACATGAGGAAACTGAGGTTGTAAGAGGGTCAGTAACTGTTCAAGTCCCCAGAGCTAGTCAGTGGTGAAACTGGGATTTGAATGCAGGTCTACCTGGTGAAGAGCCCAAACGCTTTACTACCACCTGCTTTGTCTCTTTTTCTAACCCCAGAGAGTACACAGTGAACGGTGCATAATCTACGCTTGAAGAATCTTCGATGACTATTTCACACAGTGTACAGTTCAAACAGCAGTTATTAGGCACATTTTTCAGAATGTTTTAACTGAGCAGCAATTAACACATATAATGCTGTGTATTGAGAGAGTGAAAAATGCTAAAAGATGAAGCAATGTTTTCTGTTCTCTGAATCAAACTCCTGACTTCTCACACTTAATCACATCCAATCCACATAAAGTGACAGTGGGAAGAGAAAAGGACAGCAGAGCATGCTACCGAAATGTTACTGCTGAATGTATTCCCCTGGCAAATAGGCAGAGGAGTACCATAGGGCCAAAAAGAACACAGCCTTCCAGATCACACAGAGCTGGATTTGAACTCCAGTTCTATAGCTCACAAGCTGGGTAGGTAGGTCATGTAACCGCATCTTCTAGGTCACGTGACCTCATCTAAAACACAGCGAATGGTAACTACTCTGCAAGGCTGTTTTAAAGATGAAGTGCAGCGATGTGCACGTAGGACAGACACATTCCACAGTCTCCTTATCTTCCCCCAGTGATGCCAGTGACAAGAGGGTGAAGTCTTTAAAGGGAGAACCCATGATTCATAAGGAAGGACCTTCTCGAGGTCTCCAGACATTTGCAGAACCCAGTAACACGGATGCTCGCTTAACTTTAATCATTTTAGGAAAAAGGCACATTGATCTCTTGCTCATATTTGGACAAACGGGCTTGTGATTTGTTTGCTTCCACGTGAGAAGCAACTAGCTGGTCAGAAATCACCATCGGCAAAATACCGCAAGTTAATACAAAATAGTATCAATCTAAAAGCACCAGGCCACTCTCTAAGGGAACAGTTGCATTATTCCAAGCAAATCATTTTATTTGCATGTAAGGGGGAAGCAGCATGGTCTAACCATCATTCATGGCAAGAACGTCGGACTGAATGTCAGGAGTCTCGGCCTTGCCACTTTAAAGGTGACCCTGGACATGTTTTTTAAGATTTAATATTCATTTATTCGACAAATATTTACTGAGTGTCTGTAAGACCCCTGTTCTCATGGAATTTATATTCTAATGGAAGAAGAAAGACATCACATAATAAATAGACAGACAGATAGAGGGGAAGAAGTTAGCAGACAGGGGTAAGTGATTAGAAGGGAAAAATGCTCATAAAATAGGTTGTGACTGGGTGATGTAGTCACTTTGGAAAGGGTGACATTTATGCTAAAATCTGAGGACGGAACTTCTTCCTTTTCGGACATCCACATCCCTCCTATAAAATGTGACTACTGACCACGGATGCTTTTGAACGTGTCTTCTAGTTCTAGGAATTTGTGATTTCATGGCTATTAGAGAAGTATTCGTGTGAACACATATTTTTAACATCAAATATTATCCTATATTTAAGAAAATCCTTTATGGCAATGAGTCTCAGCTTTGAAGACATTTAAGGTAACAGTAATTCTTCTGTAAGGAACTAAATATAGCTTTGTACACTTAACTTTTCCTACTGATCTTTGTCGGAGCTCTGTCTGACAAGGAAGTGAGCATTTTGTTGATGTTTTGGCAAATGAAGCCAAGCTGGCCTCTGACGAGAAGGGCTAATGTATCCTTCCATGTATACATGAATTTGTAATGAGGTTAGAAGTTGTCTTAAACTAATTCTTTCTGTTGATCACTTACAACCACAAATTCAGACAGACTGAAATTTTACAAAGTGAAATGAAACTCTAAGCCACATGTTCTTTTTTACATAAAAACAGAAAAAAAAAACTGAGGTGATGGGGTATGGAATTTTTTAAGGAAACATCAGTATTCTGACCCATATTTTTCATGTACCAGTTAACTCGAAAATTACCAAACCTGAAAAACTCAGATACATTGTACCAAGGGAATTAACACATTACATTCATTCCCCGCCCCCTCTACATTCCTCCCTCCCCTCCCTCTGTCTCCCTGCTGCCCGCCAAGCTGGGGCACATTTCTGGGATGGAAACGAAGGCCTTTCAAGCTGTTGAAAAATGAGGGCCCCTGAATGTTTAATTCTGTTAACTAATCATTAGAAAACTAGAAATCGCTGTCTCTCTGGGAACCAGTGAGGTAGCAGGCTCCACAGACTGTGTGTTTAATTTTGCAGGAGCTGGCTGGTTTCCCAGCAACACATTGATTTGTGGGATCACTACTTTGGGCACCTTGAGGATAATTAAATATTAAGTCCTTATTTGATGTATGCAAAGTCTGCCAAAGAGGATTACCAGCCTCAGTGAAAGTAGCAGTCCCACATTTTCTGGTAATTGAACATTGCAATGTCATTACCTATTCTTATCTTTACACTGTAAGACTCTGTCTCTATCCTTAATATTACCTTTGAGGATGGAAAAGGAGATAGGGAGAAATTAAGAAAATGAGAGCCCGTGCAATCAACATTTTGGGGTCTTCTAGGTGTTTGGGATATGGAGATGAAGATGACAGTTTAATGTGTGTCGAAGAAATGACAGAGGTGAGCAAACCATCCTCTGTCTCCTCCGGTTCAAGGCTCCATTTTACATACCAAGCAGCCAAGGCTCACAGTTTAAGAATCTTCTCCAAGATCATAAACAACAGTGGAGGGAGGATGGAGAGACATGCATGTGATTTGTCCACCAGCGCCCCAATCTTTCTACTGGTCTAGTGAGAGGTAACACAGTTTTTTAAAAACAGTAATGGAGACTACCTCAAATTTAAACTATGGGCATAGTTCTACAGCATTCCAGAAGTTGTTGCTACTTCCATTCTGATGCTACAAATTTTTTGCATTCATTTTCCAAATAGCAAACAGCTATTTATAAGGCAGCGTTCCCCTACCAAATTCACTTGCCCTCCAAAATAGATTTGAATAAGCAATGCCAGGCTGACATAGAATACTTAACTTTTAAAGGAGGAGGAGGAGGAGGAGACACTCAGCGATTTAACTTATTTTGAAGAAGTCTACAAACGAATAACATAATTAAGCCACTATGGTAGTTTTTTTTTTCTTTTTAATTGAAGCATAGTTGACTTGCAATGTTGTATTAGTTTGAAGTGTATGACATAATGATTCGCTATTTTTATAGATTATACTCCATATACAGTTATTGTAAAATATTGGCTATATTCCCTGTGCTGTACATTACATCCTTGTAACTCATTTGTTTTATACCTAACAGCTTGTACCTCTTAATCCCCTTCACTTATCTTGCCCTCTCCCTACCGCTCTCCCCTCTGGCAGCCATTAGTTTGTTCTCTGTACCTATGAGTCTGTTTCTGTTTTGCAATATCCATTTGTTTTATTTTTTAGATTCCACACAAAAGCGACAACATACAGTGTTTGTCATTCTCTGACTTACTGGGTTGGCCAAAAAGTTCGTTCAGGTTTTTTGTTACATCTTACGGAAAAAGGCCAAAATTCAACCTTTTTGGCCAACCTAATATTTCACTAAGCATAATACCCTCCAGATCCATCTGTGACGCTGTAAATGGCAGGATTTCATTCTTTTGTATGGCCTAGTAATGTGCCACTGGAGACATGTATCTGTAGATCTATGTATCTCACATTTTCTTTATCCATTCGACTGCTGACAGACACTTAGGTTACTTCCACATCTTGGTTATTGTAATTAGTGCTGTTATGGACACTGACATGCATGTATCTTTTCGAATTAGTATTTTCATTCTTTTTGGATATATACCCAGGAGTGGAACTGTGGGATCATATGGTAGTTCTATTTTTAATTTTTTGAGGAACCCCCATACTGCTTTCCATAGTGGCTGCCCCAATTTACACACCCACCAACAGTGTGCTAGGGTTCTCTTTTCTCCACATCCTTACCAGCCACATGTAAAAAAATGAAATTAGAACATTTTCTCACAACTTATACAAAAATAAACTCAAAATGGATTAAAGACCTAAATGTATGGTAGTTTCCTTATTTCCACTACCAAATACTTTAAGAAACTCAGATCATTAGCTTCCAAGGACCAGGAAATTGTTCTTATACAGAGGGAAAGTAAGAGGAGGTAGAAAATCTAAAAAGCGAAGGAGACATGAGATGACTTTTACTAAAGTCAAGAGACATCCTGGAGAGATGTTTTTTGAGGGCCTGAAAAGTTCACACCACCAGAGGAAACAGTGGTGAAACGAGGAGCAGCAGACAGACTTTGCAAATGAGAGACAACAGTTTGTATTCAGTGAAATTAAAGTCAAGTCAGTCTAGAAAAGTGCATGGAAAAGCATTCTTGACAAAGCTAAGCTCCCTTAAATACTGTCTTTGGAAAAAGTTCAGCTAAGATGAAATTAAAATCTCAGAAATAGCCAGAAGTCACTGAAGTCATCTAAAAGCTGCAACTTGTTCTCTGAATAACTGGAACATCAAGGAAAACTTAAAAGAAGAAATAGTGGTTATACTTATATTATTTCTGAAGCGTTTAGACCCAAATATCAAAGTGTATGTTCTAATGTTTCAACACAACAGGTAAGATGGATATTTTCTTCTTTTCCCAGTTTCCACGTTGCTTCATAACATTCCCGGTGCACAGATCCGACATGAAGTGAGGCTCCAACCACAGAAGCCGGCCTCATCGTCCTGCCAGGATAGAGGCATCAAGGAAGATGCAACTGAAAAAGGCTGAGAACTTGAAAAATGGAGGTTCTGTCAGAAAAGTACATAAAAGTCAGAGCTTCCATTTGTTTCAGGATGAGTCAGCACTTAAGGTTCCACACGGCAAAAATAACGCGACCTAGTTTGGAGCTTACCTCCGAGATGCTATGGGAAACTTCGGGTCTGCTGAAAACAAGCACACCTCGAGCATTCACTATGCCAGGGGCCTGGAGTATATGTCATAGCCCATTGCATTAGTGTTCACACACTGCTCTTGAAAAAGCCTGTTAGTGGTCTCTTGATGCAATGCAAAGCAAAATGCTGAGACTAAATAATGTGATATGGTCATGATGCTTCAGAGAGTATTATTCAGATATTGGTGACTTTTAATACAATCCATTTCAGCAGTTTGGCAAGATTAGAGAATCTTTGATAAGTCCATCTTGTTTGAATCTCAAATTCCCTAACTCTGAAGAATAGATAACAGTATTTACCTGTTTCTCTCACAGAGGGAAATGAGAATATATGAGGTAATTCTAAAGAAGCTCTGAGAAGAGTCTCGAGATATCCTTAATATTTGGTTCTTTTTAAAAAGAAGTTCATTGTTCTTTAAATGAAATAATAAGGAAACAAACAGAAATTATAAAGCAAAGCTTTAAAATTAGAAGGTAAATTGAGTTGGAATCAGACTTCCAGGAAACTCTTTTGCAGACTAGATTAACCTAGGAAGTCTTATTTTCTAACTTCTATTGGCCTGCAGTCTACTCTGCAAGCTAAAGCACTTGATTAAGTGCTGACTCTTAGATCCTACGCTTTCAGGACGCATCAGTTTAGAATCTAAGCCAAAATTCAACAGCCACCGTATTCCTTTGATTTAGGAATTGGCATTTCCACTTACTCAATCAACAAGCATTTAAGCTCTGAATGTGTGCACAGCATACTTTGAGGGATTTGAAAAATGATAGGTATATCCTCCAGGGTTTCTCAGTTTTCAGGTAGTGGGGAGACAAAACTTTTACTAGTAGTAATAACAGCAGTAATAATAATAATAATAATAGATCAAATGTGTGGACCTCAAGGTTCAATTAATTAAGTTTGAAATGGTCAGGGAAGGGTCCAGAGAGGTGATGGACTGAGTGAGCCCTGAAGGATGATATGGAGAAACCAAAGATCTCGTGTGTCTGCTGCATTTTGTCTGTCTGCATACAGAAGAGAAGGGAGGGCATTTTAGTGCCTGGGCAGAGCATAAAAGAAATGAAATAGCTATACTGCACACTGAATTTCCACTTAGATCTGCGTTTCTCCAGGGAAAGGGTGAGCTGCCATAATTAACGGATACTATGAAAAATCCTGACTGCATCCTATGAAGAGAAAAATTAGATACACATGTTAGGTGACTGAGGCATCATCTACTATGCATATTCAAACCTACGGAAAAATAAAAACAAAATTTGTTGCACATATTTAACTACTACATAGTTGGACTGATGAACACACTGGGAAGTTTGCATTAGCAAGCTGACTATTCACCTGAAGGTGGTTTAAAGTAATCAAGAAATGAGCAGTCAGACGCTCCCTTACCTGTCTCTGGGGCCAAGTGGCTTTGAGGATGGCCTCCGTTCTAAAGAACACAAGGAGCTTGCCATCCTCCTCGGTCAGGTGAAACGACTGTCCCAGAATCTGCAGCACTTGAATACGGGGCCTCACGGGCCAGGCGTCGTCAGCACAGAAAGGCCGCAGCCACTCCAGCAGGTCCTCAGAGGACACCAGCTGTTCTCTGCAAAATCAAGGGTTAGATTAAAAAGAAAAAAAAAGACTTAGTAGTTTCTAATTCCAGTAATCAAATGAGGTGACTGATCTAAACAACTGTTTGTTGGGTGACTTTATTTTTTTTTCTACTGCGAGGAAAAATGTAGGTTTTAAATGGCTTAAAGCAAACCACATTAGGTGTTTAAAAACTATGTAAAATGCATGTGATAGTTAAACAGTACCATATTCAAATGAGTTACAGAAAGCAGATAAAAATAATCAATATGTTCTTAGCTACTCCATTTCTTAAGCAAAGTTTACTAAGAAGCACGGCTTATTTCAAAGTTCTATGAAGATGTTATGCCCATGCCCATCCAGTTCCCAGGGCTTAAAAGACTCTCTTTTTATTGAATTGAATTGACGACTAGCTCAATGGGCAAAATTAAAGATTTCCAAATCAAACAGTTTTCATTAGAACACTGCTTTAGAGTGATAACTGTTTCTATTGATAATAGTTCACATAGGAGGGTGCTAGAGTCTTGGATAACCAGGTAGGCATCTGGAAAAAATCTTTGATTGAAATATTATTATTTTAGTCTTGGCAAACAAAATAACTCTTGTAATACAATTATCATGAATGGCTTATCTCATCAACTAGTTAATAACTTTGAATTCAAAGAAAAAGAAAAAAGTATGGTTTATTTCTACTAATGATACTAATAGTGCCAGGCATCATTCAGTAATTTTATATAAACTATTACTAGTTTGACAATAACTATACAAAGTAAACATATTTAATTTGTACATATTTTATTGAAATTTTTTTCAGTTTTATTGAGATATAATTGGCATATAACATTGTATTAGTTTAAGGTGTACAACGTCATGATTTATGTATATTCTGCAAAATAACTACCACAGTAAGTTCAGTTAACATCCATCATCTGATATAGTTACAAATTTTTTTTTCTTGAGATGAGAACTTTTAAGATCTCTCTTAGTAACTTCCAAATATATATTGTTAACTATAGTCAACATGCTGTATATGTAAATTCCATTTTATAGATGAGGAAACAGGCTTCATGGAAGTGATAGTATATGCCCACAACAACTATACTAGTGCAGTATGACCCCAAAGTCCATGTTCTTTCTACTATTTTTCTGTGATAGAATTTAAATAAGGGGTTAGAGTATCAAATTTGATACTACCTTAAAAATAAAATATGAATGTGTGATTATTAAAGAACTGGGAGGTCTAAAAGGATTTGTCAAAGGGGACATTTGTACAACTTTCTATCCAGTACTAGAATCTTTTCACTTATAATCCCAAATGGACCATCTTAGGAAAACAACTTATTTGATGATGATGTCGATGAATTACTACTATCGATGACTGTTAAGAGGTCACTCATACAGAAGTCTCACTTCCACAAGGCCCTAGAGATCCAGGCTAAAGCACTGAATTATATAGATCCTTTTATAACCAGATCCTTAGGCTTTCACCAATACATCACCCACATCAAGTTCCAAATTCCATGAACTAACAAGACCACATAAAATTTTTTTAAAACTTCTGAGAATAAAACTCCACAATAGGGGGCTTCCCTGGTGGCGCAGTGGTTGAGAATCTGCCTGCCAATGCAGGGGACACGGGTTCGAGCCCTGGTCTGGGAAGATCCCACATGCCGCGGAGCGACTAGGCGCATGAGCCACAATTACTGAGCCTGCGCGTCTGGAGCCTGTGCTCCGCAACAGGAGAGGCCGCGATAGTGAGAGGCCCGCGCACCGCAATGAAGAGTGGCCCCCACTTGCCACAACTAGAGAAAGCCCTCGCACAGAAACGAAGACCCAACACAGGCATAAATAAATAAATAAATAAATAAATAAATAAATAAATAAATAAATAAATAAAATAAACCCAAAGTTTAAAAACAAAAAACAAAAAACTCTACAATACCACTGAGTATTTCTCTCAGTGTGCATTCTTTAATATACTTGCCAATACAATTTCAGGGCAATTTAAATTTAAAAAAACCAAAGTTAGTTATTTGTATTTAGGAATAAATTACAAAGTGCCATGGACAATTGGTTCAAACATTTCCTAAATTTACAAAGACATTTGTTAGTTTTACCTATGAGTGTCACTCTTAATATGTATCAGAAATGTCAAAACTGGGGTGCAAAAGAAGCAGAATGCTATAAATATTTCCTGGATATCTACTACTTGCAAAGCAAACAGACAGTATTGTGTAGTGGAAAGAGTATTATTTTGGAATTTGATGGACCTATGAATCTTTTCCTAACAACTCTCAATAAAAATCATGAAATGTCATCATTCCCGTTTTACAGTTAAGTAGACAAAGGTCCTGAAAGTGTGTCTCTTGGAGTCTTTGCAACCAAGATAACTTATATAAAGTACCCAGAATTGTATGTGGCACAGAGGAAGGATTTAATAAACAGTAACCATCATCCGAATAATCATCATCATTTTATTATCAACATCAACAGAGTACTAGTTTGTACTGGATGATCAGGGATGAACAATTATATGATCTGTGCCTTCAAAGAATAATAATACAATGAAACAGAAAGACTTCACAAATGACTATTCTCTAAATATTAACATAATATAAATGTGAACAATTGTTTTGAAGAAAGAGTGAGTAACATCAGGGAAGGCTTCACAGAGGACGTGGCCTCTGAACCAGATCACAAAGGGCAAATGGAAGGCACATTAAGTAGAAAGGTGGGAAAATATAATCCAGATAAAGAGAAGAGCAAGGGAAAAAAAAAAGTTCAAGATTTCAAAGGACACAGCATGTTCAGGGAGCAATAAAAGCACAGCTGTCTGGGGGTCAATCAGAGGAGACAGCAAAGAGAGGACAGGTCTCCTGACCTGGATAACCAGGAGCTCGCACACAGGCTGAAAAGGTGGCGCACCTTCAAGCTCTGAAAGCACAGGCTTTGCAGGCGTCAGCCCAGATTCCGTTCCCAGAATGACCACTTCCTGACAGCACTACACTGACCAAGAAGTCACTTAATGGTTCTGAGCCTCAGTGTCTTATTTGTAAATTGGAGATAGATAATGACCCCTTACTTGTGAAGTGGCTGAGAATGAAATACATAAAATGAAATAATAAAGCACATAATACATTATCTGGCACATAACGAAGAAATTCAATTAGTGGCAGCAATGATTATTGAGGACATTGGTCTTACATGGTGTGGAATGGGAATGATGGAGGGTTTCTGAGCAGTGAAATATCATAGTCATGTTAGGGCTTAGAGAGGTGTGCAGGCCGGGGCACGCCCTTTGGGTGAGGCCTACACTGGTCAAATTAAGTGTAATTCAAGAGAAAAGAAGATTAAAGTACATTTTGGGCTTTGAGTCCAAGCCAATTTCACATAATAAGAAGCTGATATTTTTGACCCTGTCACCCAAGTGCCAAGAGGGGAGCAGGTAGGATGAGCTAGAATGGGAAGAAGCTGGAGTCAAGAAGACCAGATGGAAGTTACAAAAATAATGCAAGACCTGCATACAGTGAACAAGAATGAAAACTGTTAATAATAAACTATGAAAGCTTACTGTGTGCCATGAATTACATCACTTCATCGTCACTATCTTTTTCATGTATTCTGTTATCATCTCCAGTTTGTAGATGAGGAAGCAACCAAAGAGACGTTTAATAACTTGTCCACAGTCACACAGTAAGTCGTGGAGCCAATATTTGAACTTGGACTATCCTACTGCCTTGTCAATCACTATGCAATGTTATTGAACCAAATGGGGGCAAATTCCAGAACACTGTGGCAGTAGATTAAAATTATTCAGGTACTGATGTGATACAGAGAGATTATTATCACAGCGTTTTCCAAGTCATTACATTTAGATTCCTTTTACCTGACAACTTGCTGTGCAGTTGATAACATTGGACATTTTGGAAAAAACTGCTCTAAGTTTTGGTTGATACTTCAAATACATAATAAAATTACGAAAACTCATTCCTAAAACAGAAACATTGTGTTCTAGAAGCACTATGTTATAGATGAGCTTGGCTATGTATACTGTGAACATTTGCGCTCAATAAGACTGCACAGAAATGAAAGGCAGCTCTGTAGGAAAAGCTGTCCAGGAAATCGACTAGACAGTATCTCCTAAAGTTTTTAGCTGCAAAATAGTTTACATTTTAATTTCAATTTGAGTTTTTAAAATTCGTAGTCTTTCTTATGATTCGGCAAATATACACACACACATATACAGAGGCAGAGAAAGAAAAACAGAATGTTAGAATTGTGATAGAATGTCAACAATTGGTGAATCAAGGGGAAGAGAATATAGTCATTATTTTTCAATCTTTGCAACTTTTCTGTGGGTTTGAAATTTTTCAAGATAAGCAGGTGGGTAAAAAATAACCAATTGCGACTTTCTTTTTTAAATATATTTATTTATTTATTTATGGCTGCGTTGGGTCTTCGTTGCTGTGTGTGGGCTTTCTCTACTTGTGGCGAGTGGGGGCTACTCTTAGCTGCGGTGCGCAGGCTTCTCATTGCGGTGGCTTCTGCTGTTGCAGAGCACGGGCTCTAGGCTCACGGGCTTCAGTAGCTGTGGCACACAGGCTCAGTAGTTGTGGCGCACGGGCTTAGTTGCTCCGTGGCATGTGGGATCTTCCCGGACCAGGGCTTGAGCCCGTGTCTCCTGAATTGGCAGGCGGATTCTTAACCACTGCGCCACCTGGGTAGCCCCCAATTACGACTTTTACAATGTAAAAAAAAAACCAGAATGGGAAGGAAAATGATTCCATTTTTATAGCATTTTATGGAGGCAAGGAGAGGGTTTAATGAGCTTAGGAATAAAAAGAGAACATGATTTCAAAACATTTTTACCTTATTATAAAAGAGATATACAAATGATTTTAAAAAGATATAAAATAGGTAATAGAGAAAAGTATCTCAGTTTCATTGCAAATACACAGACATTTGCTTCTACCTCTTTCCCTATAATGAGGATTTCTGTGGTGGGGGAAGGTTATTATACTACACAGGGTAATTCAGTACACTATTTTTTTAAAAAAAATTAACTACTAAAGGAAACACACACACATTCACACAATCAGTTTGGGCCCAAAAGATAAGGAGTCTTCTGAAATATACGAGTAGTTCTACTAACAGAAGAGAACAACAGCAGCAACAATGACAACAAAACTAGGTTCACTGAATGATTAATTTGAGAATATGATGTTCTACTAGGTAAGTAAGGTAGTATAAGAGGATATTCACAAAACTACAAAGGAACGGAAAAGAAATGCCAACTAAACAAAGGCAATTATTGAATCAAAGAAAAAAGACAGATTCTGAGAATATTAACAAGCTGATCCTTTGTATAAGAGCTTGCAGATTCTGCATGGCATAAACGTATGAAGATAACCCAACCTTGAACTTAAATGATTATGGTCTATTAAAAGAGACAGTAAATACGAAAAGCACTTTATATATCATGATGCACTACACAAAATAAAATTATTGTTCTTATTTGAGAATGGGAGAAGGAAAGACTGCATTCAAACAAGACAAACATAGACCTTTGTGATTTCTTGTAAATATAAATGTCATAGAATTGGGATGCCTGAAGGGAACAGAAGGTCACTTTGTCCAATCTTCTGGATTGAAGTTATAAACCAGCAGCCAGCATTTTGTATTGGCTCACACAGTATATACCAATGTTTCAAAATTTAAAAATTTTACACAATGAAGATTTACCAGCCCTTCTTTTTTTCTCCCGCTTTATTGAGATATAATTGACATACAGCACTGTGTAAGTTTAAGGTGTACAGCATAATGATTTGACTTACATATATTGTGAAGATTACCATAGTAAGTTTAGTGAAAAGCCATGATCTCATATAGATACAAAAAGGAAAAAGAAAAAAATGGTTTTTTTCTTGTGATGAGATCTCTTAGGATCCACTCTCTTAACAACGTAGCTCCCCTTTAAATGCTGGAAGATAAGGACTCACTGGCAGCTGCTTCCCTTAGGTAAGGCCTCCTGAGCTCTCAAGTACCCCTCAGCCTTCACACTTCCTACCTTCCCTTAAGCCCCATCCACCTTGCTCATTTCCATTACCTGCCTGGCCTCAGTAGGAAATGAGTTTGCAAACTGATCTGTAACATGCTAGGCTAGACAGAGAGAGAAGGACAGGCAGGTGGGTGGGCCCGGGGTGGAAAGCAAGTAAATGTGAGCGAGCGAACAGTGAGAGACGTTAAGTGCTCATATTCTGGGTAGGTCCCTGAACTCAGTTAAGGAACTGATCCACACACTGCGCACACTTTCCTCACTACACATGGAACTGGGTGTAGCAGACATTTCCCAGGACAATGTCTTCTATTCATCAGCTCTCGTGAAACAACTGGGGCACCTGACAAAAGAGTAAAAGGGAACTGAAAACAAATGAATGCATAACGTGTTAATGGCATTGCAGTAGTATAAAAAGCGTGATTTTTTTCAAATAATTATCATAATCAAGTTATATTAAAAGACAAATTCCTACAAAGGCAATAATTTTGGTGTGTGCAGAATTCCAATCTCAAATCTTAACTTTTGGTAAGTAAATACTAACAACGTCTTTGCGGCTGCTCTCAAATGTATGCCAATCAGAAGATCTTCTTGAGGTTCATTCATCAATAGAAACATGGACACATCTCACTGTAATGCGGCAGAAATGGCAGCTGTGAAGTCATAAGTATGGCCTTAGGTGGCCCCGAGGAACACTGCAGTGGTAGAGTGGATCCACCCTCCGGGTCAGCGACCATGGCTTCCAGCAGGGTTCATATCACAGAACAGAGGGCTCAGGCACTGGGGGTACCTGGAGATTATCTGATGATTCACTCTGCCTCACGGAGCGGGAAGAGGAAGAAGAAACTGGATTCAATTTGCTCTAGTGGGCTTTCTTTTTCTTTTCTTTTTTTTTTTGGGGGGGGGGGGCGGGGTCTTTTGTGTGCTTTAAAAATAATGTGAAGTCCCTAGGTAACTCCAAAGAGCTCAATGAAGCCTGAATGATCTGACACTGTTCAATATACACGAAGCTTTAAGACAGCTGAAGCTGCTACTGTGATTAAGCAGCAATTTAAACAAAGAGTCCTAAAATACTCAATAGTTTTGAAGGAAATCTTTCTCCCTCTTCGAATGGTGCACAGAGGAATTCCTCATTAATTATCTGTTTTCTGAGTGGATTTATTTCTGTACATCCTTTTGAGAATCACTAATATACTGGTTCACACTTGTGGGTCATTTCTGTTAGGAAATTTTTTAAAGGTATATGAAGGCAGGGAGTAGAAAAGGAAATAAGGCCAAGGCAGAGAGAAGGAGGTGGAAGAGGCGAGAAAATGGAGGAAAGTAATGCCTTAAGACCTTGCAAAGTTCAGTCCACGGACTACGGGGCACTTGGGAGCTGGTTGGAACGCAGAATCTCAGGCGCTACCTACACCTACCCAAGTAAAATTTGAATTTTAACAAGATCCCTGGGCAATTCCTAAACAGAATGACGTGTGAGAAGCACTGCCTTAACAGTCCATTGCAGGCTCTTTAATGTCAGAAAAAGATGAGATACGGTAAGAGAAATTCACAACACGTCTTTATCTGGGCGACCCCAGACAAGCTACAAAACCTGTCTGACCTTCATTTCCTCATCTGTAAAATGGAGATGACAATAATAGTAATATGATAGGGTGGTTCTGAGGACTGAGTGAGTTGTTAAATAAGAATAAGTAATGGATGTTCATTAGATTTTTGTTTTTAAAACGCATCAAGGTATTTTCTTAGTTCCTGGTTTAACGGGTATATTATTTTAGAACACTATAATTTTAGCTGTTGAATTTTCTGAAACTTTTCCCTAGGCAAACTAATAAACTAATCCTTAACACAAACTAGAAATTTAAAATATACTCTCAAAATATGTTACAGATATACATAAATACAGGCACACTTCACCTGATTACACTTCACTTTATTTCACTTAGACACTGTCTCTTTTTTTTAACAAATTGGTGGCCACCCTGCATTGAGCAAGTCTACTGATGCCATTTTTCCAAAAGCATTTTCTCAATTCATGTCTCTGTAACACATTTTGGTAATTCTCACAATATTTGAAACTTTTTCATTATTATTATATTTGTTATGGTGATCTGTGATCAGTGATCTTTGATATTCCTATTGTAAATGTTTTGGCATTTTTTAGCAATAAAGTATTTTTTAATTAAGGTATGCACAATTTTTTTAGACATAATGCTTTTGTACAATTAATAGACAACAGTACAGTATAAACATAACTTTTATATACACCGAAAAACCAAAACATTTTGTGTGACTTGCTTTTTATTGTGATATTCATTTTATTGTGGTGGTCTGGAACCACACTCTCAATATCCCTGAGGTACATCTGTAATGGGAAAAAACATACACGCTCATAAAATAAATTTAATAGGCACAAGCCTCTGAATAATTAATTATTGTAATCTCACCTTTAATTGTAGATGTTATAAAAGGTTTTTCTCAGAAACAGACTCACAGACATAGAGGACAGACTAGTGGTTCCCACGTGGGAGTGGGGTGGGGAGGGATGGATTGGGAGTTTGGGATTAGCAGATGCAAACAATTATATAGAGAATGGATAAACCACAAGGTCCTACTGTATAGCACAGGGAACTATATTTAATATCCTGTAATAAACCATAAGGGAAAAGAATATGAAAAAGAATATATGCGTGTGTGTGTATGTGTATATATATATATATATATATATATATATATATATATATATATATATATATATATATATATATATATATATATATATATATGTATGATGTATAACTGAATCACTTTGCTGTACACCAGAAACACAACATTGTAAATTAATTATACTTCAATAAGATAAATTTTTTTTTCTTAAACAAAAGGTTTTTGACAGAATGGAGCCCGCGTTTCGGCACAGCTGGAATTCCTGGCTCGGGGTCTCTCCCCTCCACTGCCACGGAGCTGCCCTGGAGCCGCAGGGGAGGGCAGCCTCACTGAGGCTGCCGGCCCTGGAGGGGCCCCACCGGCCAAAGCCGCGACCATCCTGGGGACTGTGGGCCAGTTCCCTGAAACCTGGACCTCGAAGGCCACCTTTATTCACACAAAGGAAGGATTTTTCCATTTGGAAGTCAACATGTCAGAGTAGAGGCGCCGCCCCGAGGGCACTCTCAGAAGGCCTACCGGGTCCCGGGCCCGACAGGAAAGAGCAGCTTCGGCAGTGCCGGAGGAGGGCGGGGAGAGAACCATGTGAATGAGCACTGGCGTCTGGGTGCAGCACAGTTTTCTGAAGAAGCAGGATGCTGATCTACACGTGGAAAAAGACCAGTCCAGCAGCTGTATTAGAAGACATGTGGTATATATGAAGTCCGTGATCTGTAGGGGAAATTTTGCCAGGTGGCTGACAGGGTCTTGGTGCTCCGGCCGGGTGTCAGGCCTGAGCCTCTGAGGTGGGAGAGACAAATTCAGGACACTGGACCAGCAGAGACCACCCGGCCCCACGTTATTATCAATCGCTGAGAGTTCTCCCAGAGACCTCCGTCTCAATGCTATGACCCAGCTCCACCCAACGGCCAGCAAACTCCAGTGCTGGAAGCCCCATGTAAAACAACTAGCAAGACAGGAACACAACTCCACCCATTAGCAGAGAGGCTGCATAAAATCATACGAAGTTCACCCCAAAACATACCACCAGACGCAGCCCTGCCCACCAGAAATACAAGATCCAGCCCCACCCACCAGAACACGGGCACCAGTCCCCTCCACCAGGAAGCCTACAAAAGCCACTGAACCAACCTCACCCACCGGAGGCAGACACCAAAAACAACGGAAACTATGAACCTGCAGCCTGCAGAAAGGAGACCCCAAACACAGTAAGTGAAACAAAATGAGAAGACAGAGAAATATGCAGCAGATGAAGGAACAAGGTAAAAACCCACCAGACCAAACAAATGAAGAGGAAAGAGGCAGCCTACCTGAAGAAGAATTCAGAGTAATGATAGTAAAGATGAACCAGAAATCTTGGAAATAGAATGTAGAAAATAAAAGAAACGTTTAACAAGGACCTAGAAGAACTAAAGAGCAAACAAACAATGATGAACAACATAGTGAATGAAATTAAAAATCTCTAGAAGGAATCAATAGCAGAATAACTGAGGAAGAAGAATGGATAAGTGACCTGGAAGATAAAATAGTGGAAATAACTACCACAGAGCAGAATAAAGAAAAAAGAATGAAAAAAATTGAGGACAGTCTCAGAGACCTCTGGGACAACATTAAACGTACCAACATTCAAATTATAGGGGTCCCAGAAGAGGAAGAGAAAAAGAAAGGTTCTGAGAAAATATTTGAAGAGATTATAATTGAAAACTTCCCTAACATGGGAAAGGAAAGAGTCAATCAAGTCCAGGAACTGCAGAGAAGTCCCACACAGGAAAAATCCAAGGAGAAACAAACCAAGACACATATGAATCAAACTATCAAAAATTAAATACAAAGAAAAGGTATTAAAAGCAGCAAGGGAAAAGCAACAAATAATATACAAGGGAATCCCCATAAGGTTAACCGCTGATCTTCCAGCAGAAACTCTGCAAGCCAGAAGGGAGTGACAGGACATATTTAAAGTGATGAAAGGGAAGAACCTACAACCAAGATTACTCTACCGGGCAAGGATCTCATTCAGATTCGACAGAGAAATCAAAAGCTTTACAGACAAGCAAAAGCTAAGAGACTTCAGCACCACCAAACCAGGTCTACAACAAATGCTAAAGGAACTTCTCTAGGCAGGAAACACAAGAGATGGAAAAGACCTACTAAAACAAGAGGGAGGAGATATGGGGATATATGTATATGTATAGCTGATTCACTTTGTTATAAAGCAGAAACTAACACACCATTGTAAAGCAATTATACTCCAATAAAGACGTTAAAAAAAAAAACCCAAAACAATTAAGAAAACAGTACCAGGAACATACATAACTACCTTAAATGTAAATGGATTAAGTGCTCCAACCAAAAGACAAAGACTGGCTGAATGGACACAAAAACAATAGCCATATATATATGCTGTCTACAAGAGACCCACTTCAGACCTAGGGACACCTACAGACTGAAAGTGAGGGGATGGAAAAAGATATTCCATACAAATGGAAATCAAAAGAAAGCTGGAGTACCAGTTCTCATATCAGACAAAATAGACTTTAAAATGAAGACTATTACAAGAGACAAAGAAGGACACTACATAATGATCAAGGGAATCAATCCAAGAAGAAGATATAACAATTGTAAATATTTATGCACCCAACATAGGAGCACCTCAATACATAAGGCAAATGCTAACAGCCATAAAAGGGGAAATCGACAGTAGCACAATTATAGTAGGGGACTTTAACACCCCAATTTCACCAATGGACAGATCAACCAAAATGAAAATAAATACGGAAACACAAGCTTTAAATGATACATTAAATAAGATGGACTTAATTGATATTTACAGAACATTCCATCTCAAAACAAGAGAATACACTTTCTTTCTCAAGTGCTCATGGAACATTCTCCAGGATAGATCATATCTTGGGTCACAAATCAAGCCTTGGTAAATTTAAGAAAATTGAAATCGTATCAAGTATCTTCTCCGACCACAATGTTATGAGACTAGATATCAATCACAGGAAAAAAAACTGTAAAAAATACAAACACATGGAGGCTAAACAATACGCTAGTAAATAACCAAGAGATCACTGAACAAGTCAAAGAGGAAATCAAAACATACTTAGAAACAAATGACAATGAAAACACGATGACCCAAAACCTATGGGATGCAGCAAAAGCAGTTCTAAGAGGGAAGTTTATAGCAATGCAATCCTACCTCAAGGGACAAGAAACATCTCAAATAAACAACCTAACCTTACACCTAAAGCAATTAAAGAAAGAAGCACCAAAAAACCCTAAAGTTAGCAGAAGGAAAGAAATCATAAAGATCAGATCAAAATAAATTAAAAACAAATGAAGGAAACAATAGCATAGATCAATAAAACTAAAAGTTGGTTCTTTGAGAAGATAAACAAAATTGATAACCCATTAGCCAGACTCATCAAGAAAAAAAGGGAGAAGAAGAAAATCAGTAGAATTAGAAATGAAAAAGGAGAAGTAACAACTGACACTGCAGAAATACAAAGGATGATGAGAGATTACTACAAGCAACTATACGCCAATAAAATGGACAACCTGGAAGAAATGGACAAATTCTTAGAAAAGCACAACTTTCCGACACTGAACCAGGAAGAAACAGAAAATATAAACAGACCAATCACAAGCACTGAAATTGAGACTGTGATTAAAAACCTTCCAACAAACAAAAGCCCAGGACCAGATGGCTTCACAGGAGAACTCCATCAAACATTTAGAGAAGAGGTAACACCTATCCTTCTCAAACTCTTCCAAAATATAGCAGAGGGAGGAACACTCCCAAACTCATTCTACGAGGCCACCATCACCCTGATACCAAAACCAGAAAAAGATGTCACAAAGAAAGAAAACTACAGGCCAGTATCACTGATGCACATAGATGCAAAAATCCTCAACAAAATACTAGCAAACAGAATCCAACACAGCACATTAAACGGATCATACACCATGATCAAGTGGGGTTTATCCCAGGAATGCAAGGATTCTTCAATATACGCAAATCTATCAATGTGATAAACCATATTAACAAATTGAAGGAGAAAAACCATATGATCATCTTAATAGGTGCAGAAAAAGCTTTCAACAAAATTCAACACCCATTTATGATAAAAACTCTCTAGAAAGTAGGCATAGAGGGAACCTACCTCAACATAATAAAGGCCATATATAACAAACCCACAGCCAACATCATTCTCAATGGTGAAAAACTGAAACCATTTCCTCAAAGATCAGGAACAAGACAAGGTTGCCCACTCTCACCACTATTATTCAACATAGTTTTGGTAGTTTAGCCACAGCAATCAGAGAAGAAAAAGAAATAAAAGGAATCCAAATCAAAAAAGAAGAAGTCAAACTGTCACTGTTTGCAGATGACATGATACTATACATAGAGAATCCTAAAGATGCTACCAGAAAACTACTAGAGCTAATCAATGAATTTGGTAGAGTAGCAGGATACAAAATTAATGCACAGAAATCTCTTGCATTCCTATACCCTAATGATGAAAAATCCGAAAGAGAAATTAAGGAAACACTCCCATTTAGCATTGCAACAAAAAGAATAAAATATCTAGTAATAAACCTACCTAAGGAGACAAAAGACCTGTATGCAGAAAACTATAAGACACTGATGAAAGAAATTAAGGATGATACAAACAGATGGAGAGATATACCATGTTCTTGGATTGAAAGAATCAACATTGTGAAAATGACTATACTACCCAAAGCAATCTACAGATTCAATGCAATCCCTATCAAAGTAACAATGGCATTTTTCACAGAACTAGAACAAAAAAAATTCACAATTTGTATGGAAACACAAAAGTCCCCAAATAGCCAAAGCAATCTTGAGAAAGAAAAACAGAGCTGGAGGAATCGAGCTCCCGGACTTCAGACTATACTACAAAGCTACAGTAATCAAGACAGTATGGTACTGGCACAAAAACAGAAATATAGATCAATGGAACAGGATAGAAAGCCCAGAGATAAACCCACGCACCTATGGTCACCTTATCTTTGATAAAGGAGGCAAGAATATACAATGGAGAAAAGACAGCCTCTTCAATAAGTGGTGCTGGGAAAACTGGACAGCTACATGTAAAAGAATGAAATTAGAACACTCCCTAACACCACACCCAAAATAAACTCAAAATGGATTAAAGACCTAAATGTAAGGCCAGACACTATAAAACTCTTAGAGGAAAACATAGGCAGAACACTCTATGACATAAATCACAGCAAGATCCTTTTTGACCCACCTCCTAGAGAAATGGAAATAAAAACAAAAACAAATGGGACCCAATGAAACTTAAAAGCTTTTGCACAGCAAAGGAAACCATAAACAAGATGAAAAGACAACCCTCAGATTGGGAGAAAATATTTGCACATGAAGCAACTGACAAAGGATTAATCTCCAAAATATACAAGCAGCTCATGCAGCTCAATAACAAAAAAACAAACAACCCAATTCAGAAATGGGCAGAAGACCTAAATAGACATTTCTCCAAAGAAGATATATAGATTGCCAACAAACACGTGAAAGGATGCTCAACATCACTAATCATTAGAGAAATGCAAATCAAAACTACAATGAGGTATCACCTCATACCAGTCAGAATGGCCATCATCAAAAAATCTACAAACGACAAATGATGGAGAGGGTGTGGAGAGAAGGGAACCCTCTTGGCACTGTTGTTGGGAATGTAAGTTGATATAGCCACTATGGAAAACAGTATGGAGGTTCCCTAAAAAACTAAAAACAGAACTACCATATGAGCCGGCAATCCCACTACTGGGCATATACCCTGAGAAAACCATAATTCAAGAAGAGTCATGTACCACCATGTTCATAGCAGCTCTATTTACAATAGCCAGGACATGGAAGCAACCTAAGTGTCCATCGACAGATGAATGGATAAAGAAGATGTGGCACATATATACAATGGCATATTACTCAGCCATAAAAAGAAATGAAATTGAGTTATTTGTAGTGAGGTGCATGGACCTCGAGTCTGTCATACAGAGTGAAGTAAGTCAGAAAAAGAAAAACAAATACTGTATGCTAACGCATATATATGGAATCTAAAAAAAAAAAAAAAATGTTCTGATGAACCTAGGGGCAGGACAGGAATAAAGATGCAGATGTAGAGAATGGACTTGAGGACACGGGGAGGGGGAAGGGTAAGTTGGAACGAAGTGAGAGAGTAGCACTGACATATACACACTACCAAATGTAGAATAGATAGCTAGTGGGAAGCAGCTGCATAGCACAGGGAGATCAGCTCGGTGCTCTGTGACCACCTAGAGGGGTGGGATAGGGAGGGCGGGAGGGAGGGAGACGTAAGAGGGAAGAGATATGGGAACATATGTATATGTATAACTGATTCACTTTGTTATACAGCAGAAAGTAACACAACATTGTAAAGCAATTATACTCCATAAAGATATTTTTAAAAAAAGAAAGGTTTTTGACACTATTTCAAACCCCTAGAAGACTTAATCCTGATATCTAGAAGCAAGAATGTGGCTAAACTTAGAAGGAAGTCTGCCTGCACAGCTGGCTGCTGGCTCCACTGGCACCTGCCCAGGTGCTGTGGTTTCACGTCGTTCACCCTTAGCACAGGTAGACGAAGAGGGAAAGGGGGCTTCACGGGAGAGGCGGGAGCTGCAGTTAAAAGGTAGATGATATCTGTACCAATATAAAAAGTCAAAGGAGGACATGCTGAGGAAGGCATAAACTGTCTAAAAATTAAACACAAAACTGAACTCTTGGTGGTACCCATTAATACACACACCATAATTCTGACTTTTCAATCTCTCTGCCAGGAATATTATGGGATGGTGTATGCCTCACCTAAGAGCATATGGATATATATACGTGTGTGTGTGTGTGTGTGCGCGCACACGTGTGTGTTTGTGACAGCTGACAATGTGTATGAAGAGAGATGATTTGCCGTTTAAACAGATGCCATAGTGGGCAATGGGTGTTCACATTACAGGGCTGGGACTGAGGGAGGGTTAGGGGCACACAAGCCTGGCGTGGCCTCCTAGAGGGTTAGTCAGTCATGTCAGACCAAGTAATGAGCGAGTGAGCCAAGAGCGTTACTCTATCTTTATTTATTTGATTTTTTTAATTGAAGTATAGCTGATTTACAATGTTGTGTTAGTTTCAGGTGTACAGCAAGGTGATTCAGTTATACATACATTCATATGTTCTTTTTCAGATTCTTTTCCATTATGATTTATCACAGGATATTGAATATAGTTCCCTGTGCTATGCAGTAGGACCTTGTTGTTTACCTATTTTACATATAATAGTTTGTATCTGCCAATCCTGGAGCATTACTTTAAAAGAGTTTAAATCCCCATGTCACTCTGAAGACCCCGCTCCCCGGGAACTACCTAGAAAAGGCAGAGCGACTCTCCCCTGTGACTCTGGTGGACACGCTCTCAGGGAGGAGAACTGAAGCCAAGGGTGTCAGGTTTAACTGGCCACATTCACAGAACACTTGCCAGGAATAAAAGTTATGACTTTGTCTGTCTTCCTCTTTTTCTTTTTTAAGCAAAAAAAAAAAAAACAAGTTCACTTAAGTTTTATGTTGTTGTTAAGGATCCTTTGTTATTCTGTGTCTCTGGGATGAAAAGTAAGATCTTGTTCTGATTCTCCATTCCCCAACGTCTTCCTCTTTGGAAATCGAAGCTTAAAAAAACAGTCTGTATTCAAGTGACCCAAGTTGTATTCTTCTGTATATCTGGCTGGAAATACACTAAGAAAAACACTGCCTTCTAATTTTTTGAGATGTTCCCAGTGGGACGAGACTGAGAGACCCCACTGGAAGGGGCTTAAAGCAGTGCCCGTGAACATCCCTCTCATCACGTGAGGCCCGGATCCGGGTCCGGGTACCTGACAGCCACTGTGCGACGGCTCACAGGGGAGCGGGGAGCGGGGAGCGGAGAACCGACTGATGGGCTGTGACCGGAACGGCAGCCGCTCGATGGACCCTCTAGAAAGTGGCTGAGGGTTTCCCACGTAGCATCTCTGCCCACCCTGCTATCTGCTGCACCTGCCCTGTTGAAGCGGTGTCCCCAGCCTGGACTACACCTCCTCCTTCTCGCAGGCTCAGACGTCACAGACCAGCTCCAGTGCCGCCCCGTGTGGATCCTGCCCTAACCTCCCCGGGCAGAATAAGCCACTCCCTCCACCTTGCTTTCTGCACAGCGCTGACCACTCTATTGCATGGTAACTGGGAGCGCAGGCAAGCTGGTCTCCCCTGTAAGACTCTGAGCTCCTCCTACCCAGAACTAACTGTTCGTGACCGAGCACGGAACATGACACACACTAAACGTGCAGAACAGTGACATTTCTTTTTAGAATAAGAAGCCCACGTTAGCCACAGCTGTGGCTTCCTTACCATTTAAAGACCCACAAGCAAAGGAGTTTAGAAAAAACGTGCAAAGTAAAAGGCACAGTAGGTCGAGGGCCCTGCTTGCCATGGTGGCCAGACCCAGCCATATGGCTTATCCTACGTTCTTTCACTCAAACCGTGGGCCCAAAGCGATGCGTGGAGACATTCTATAAAGGCATCTGAGCCCTAAATCATGACGCAGGGGCAGACCGGACTCCTGGCTCTATTTCCTAGGCCTCTGACTCTGGGCAAGTCAACTCCTCTCTCCCAGACTTTCTCTCCTCATCTGACAATGGCAACCACATATGCAGGCGTCAAAAATCATAACCACTAAATCTACAAAGATCAATGGAAAGAGTTCCAATAGCAAGTAACTAAAACAGAAGAGAGAAGTGTTCATACATTTTGATTGAAATCGTGTAGAAATGTACCTGTACCTGAACAGTAACCGGAAGGCAATACGCAAATAAAGACAATATTACTGAACGGACTACGAGGGCGTTTCTCAAATACGCTTCATCACTATTGTATCAAAGGAAATGGGGGTGAGGCCTTACAGCACTGCCATGGATACCAGACATACGAAAGATCTTCGTCCACTCTGGGAAATATGTAACTGCCATTTCGCTGTTGCTGTTATTCCTACTACGACTACCAATGCACCTGAATGAAAGATTCTTTCTTAAAATGGTTCGGAGACACACACATTCCTAGACTTATAAAGCCTCTACAACTCTCAGTCCTCAGACAAGACAGATTTAACATACATAAAGTTTTTTTAAAATAACATACACACTCTCGGAGTTTCCATACTTAATCAGTACACTTAACCTCCTGGAGACGTAAACCCCTGCTCTCCTAAGAAGCAGAGCAGTTTCCACTCCCCGGCCGCCCTCAGAAGGAGGTGGGAAGAGACCACACTCTCTGAGGCCAGCAGGGCCCAGGAGAGCAGGAGAGGGTCCTGCTGGAGCTGATGGGCTAAGAGTACAGCTGGGAAAACGCATCTCCAGAAAGCCCTCAGCTCTTCCTTCAGAACCGCCTAGAAAAGAGGCTTAAGTCATGGAAGCTTCATAAACATGGACATTAAAAGTAATGCTAGGACTCTGAGGAACACCGTTCAGTGAGACCCACAAACTGCTCCAGCCTTACCCTTCGCTCACACTGGCGTGGACGGCTGCAACAACCCCTTCCAGGACGCGGAGAGGGTCCGCCGGCCCTCCGAGGTCAGCACTGCCTCCACTGCGAAGGGAGAGACAGAAAGAGGAAGGGAATCAGAACAGGATGGCTCAAGCCTCAGAAACAAGTGGGGCATTTACACGCGGATGAATCCAGCTGGATCTCGGCACAGCATATACCGCCAGCTCATAGCCGTTCGTGGTATATGCAGCCCACAAGGGTACCAAATCCTATACCGTGTGCTAAGGATGTGGAGATGAAACCTCTGCCTTTAAGGAGCTCACAGTCTGATATAGGTTTGTTTTCCTACCGAGAGTAGAGGAAAAGGGGGAAAAAAAGGAAAAAGAGAGAGTAAGAAAATCTACTTGCATTCTGTCATCCAAAAATTCAAAGAAATACTCAATGGGCATTACAAATATGAGCTATTTTAAGCATTAAGTATATAATAATCTAAATTCTCCAGCTGGCCTTTTTTTCAAAACACTAATATTTACATGGTACTTACTAGGTAGCAGGCACTGCTAAGTGCTTCACATACATCCTGACATTTAATAATCCCAACAGCCCATGAGACAGGCCCTATTATATGCCCATTCTACAAATGCATATGTCTGGAACTCTACTGAATTCTGAAAATGTAACAGAGGAAAGAGAAGTTTTAGATGAGTTTTTGAATAGTTTAAGTTATATGATTTAAACCAACTGCTGGATTCAGTATGTTCATGTCTTTGTCATTTTATGCCTACTAAATTTCACTAACTTTCTAAAAGGTAAATGTTACAGACATAGTCAATAGCAATTTGCTTTCCTTTGAAAAAGAGGCAGGTGAACTGAAGTTCCCCTTCCTCCCACTACTGAAAGATTTAATTCATTTTTATTGAATGTCTTCTGTGCACTAAGTCTAACATTTATTAGATCAGAACAAAATCTTCAGCAGTAGAACTGGGCACAGGGAAAGAGAAAGGAGTATAATTTACGTCAGAATTTTATAAATGTAAAAATATATCATATTTTAATTATATGAAAATGTACAATTTTTGAAAAATAAACTGAATTATATTCAAAGCAGTAATTTTTCAAATTTTTGTTTTTGTGAGCTTCATCTAAGCCTTGACTTAACAAATAATAAAAGATAACTGAATCAAAAAGGTACAAAACATGGCAAACAATTATCTGTCATCATTTGAAAGAGGAAAGTGGCTCTTATAATCACCACCACCACCAAAACATAATAAGCTCGTAATAGAATAAAGCTTTATTCATTTCACATTTGCGATTTCTAAAAAGTGTTACACTATTTTATTTCTCTCCCTGTATATAACATTACCAGATACGTCAGAGCACTAAGGTGAAAACCAGATGAAGCTGGGTAATTAAACTGATGAAGACTCATTTGATTTCAGTTCAGCTGCTGAGAATTGACACGCATTTAATCAAAAAGTTCCTCAAGAGCAACACAGAATTACAAAGAATGCTTAAAAGAAGAATAATTTAAACACAACTAAATCTTTTAGGCTAATTGCATTATTCACAGAAAGCACTTGAAGCCTCATTATTTTCTTAGCTCAACTTTCCCTCTTTCCTAATCCCCTTGGATGTATTCCTACAAAGATACCAGCCTATCGACAGAAAGCTAGAATTTCTCAATTGTCAGTTTTATGCCATTAATTGCAGGTAAATAATGTCCTAAGATACTTAACACATGTCCAACTTCTTCAGTATATGATTAACCTTGCCTTGTGTACTTCAAAAGAAACTTCTGGGAACTGGTTTCCCACTGCTACTAAGAAGGGGAATTAGAAGAGACAAGCTCTGAAAATCCGCACTGAAGTCACATGACAGTCTGACACTTAGCAACCTGCTTCACATGCCATTTTGGCCTTTCCCTTATTTCAAGAATTATCTGGGTGGGGGAGAGGGTCTACCCAGAAGTTAGCTAGCTTCTTGGCATGTTACACACAGGACCAATGTCATGTTACACACAGGACCAAAGAACATTTCCATGGTTCTCCATTCACAAGATATTTTAAGACATGAGACTGAGAAGTCTAATCATAATCTCTCACTTTTTATAAAGTACATCATACTTTATAAAATGCTCCTACATACATGATGATATTTTACCTTTCTAACAACCGTGAAACAAGCACATTACTGGCAAAATATCAGCTCAGGTTTTCCTCAATGACTATTTTATATCTTACCTCAACGCAGAGATGATTTTCGTTATTGCACTGTGTACTACATCCTTAGGTGAGATGTCAAGAGGGCCAACGGCCACCTCTAGCAGCTGTTGAATCATTCTTAGAGGCTGACCGTCTAAACACATGGCCACGGCTTGATCCTGAACTTTCCCTTTTTCTGACCGAGACAGATCATAGAGGTAACTATATTTCTGCAGCGTTTCCTGCAAACATATGGAATTCAACATGTAAATATCAACTAGGAATTACATGTCTACATGGACAGAGCGAAATATACTTAGAAGCTCTCAAACCAAGTACACTATGACCACAAACACCACATGGAGGAATACGTAGGGGTTGTTAAGAGGTTGGTCTCCAGGGCCACCCAGGCTTAAGTGCAATCCTCGCTTTAATTAGTAAGCCATTGTGATCTCAAATTTCCAGTATCTATAAAACGAGGATGAGGACAATCATTTCTTACGAATAGAGGATGTCATAAACATTCAATAATATAAAAATCAGTCCTTTAGCACAATGTTAGGCACAAAGTAATGCTCATTAAGGGCAAATTTCTCTATTATTATTATTGTGCTATAACCACATAACAATTATAACCTATTAAGCATCAACTATGTAAACCCAGGTATTGTACATATGTCATCTAATTTAATGTTTATCATTATCCCACAAGGAGTTTTTTAATTAGCTCCACTTTACCAAAAGGGAAATAGAAGACCAAAGATGTGAAGTAACGTGTCCAAAGTCACACAGCCAGCCATTAATGGATCTTAGGATTAGAATCCGAGATTCTACTTTCCCCACTGCACTCTCCCACTCCACACTGCCTGCCCCTCTTTGATAATACTGTACAAACTAACATGACAACAAATAATTTAAGAAATAGGACACCAGCTACCACTGTTCAGCATACCAAATACGGCCACTTGATGTTAATAACACTTCCCAACTTTCACAAGTAATTGTCAGTATAACTGCTTTGTCTTTCAAAACAACCATGTGGAAATCTAAACATTAACTGGACATTTGATGATATTGAAGAATTACTATTACCTTTTTTACTGGTAATGCTGTAGTGGTTAAGTTTAAACGTATCTTTTAGAAATAGATATGGAAGGACTTGTGGATAAAATGAAAAGATGACTGGATTTTTCTTTAAAATGATCCACAGGAGCGTAGTAAGGGTAGGTAGGGGTAGGCGTGAAATAAGATTGGTCACATTTTGGTAACTGTGGAAGCTGGGAGTTGGGCACATGAGATTTCATTTTACTATTCTCCCCATTGTTTTTTAAACTTTCTATTAAAAAAAAAAAAAAAAAAAAAAAAAGTCTGTGAGTTAGGCAGGGCAATTACTAGTGTCCCTACTGAGACAAGAGGAAATTGAGGCCCCAATGGCCTGTAATTGAAATTGCACTAACCTTCTTGAGTATATAAGATGTTCTTTCACGCAGTATATATAAAGAGGTTAAAATCAAGGCCTGAACTTAAAAGGGACAAATATATGAGGTTGAAGTTATTTCCAGTGTTTGCTCTGAAAGGCGCCTTAACAAAATCATATAATGTTCAATTTAGGAATCAGAAGAGGCTCCTATTACGGACCATCCACGGTCTGACATTTCCAAGTAGCTATTTGGTACCTTTAAATCTAGCTGAAGCAAATGGCTGATTTTGTTAATAACCCCCTTGGCCCCATACACACTACTCTAGCCACTGAAAGACAATACTTATTCCAAGGAGAGTAATGACAGTTCTCCAGATATGAATATAGAATACTTGATTAGAAAAATGAATACGTATTTTAAAAGTTTTATACTAGTAAGTATAAATCACTTTTACCTGAAGATCCAAATTTTACCCTAGTTCTTATAATTATTGATTATAGAAATGTAAATATCAACAGGATAAAATCAAGATTGGAAAAGCCAATCTGCTCCCTGCAAAGGCTTCTACACTGCTCATACCATTATTTAATATTATGCATCAGATAGCCTAACAGGCGCTGTAAAGTACAGAATGAAGTAAAAGTGCTATCAGACTTCTGAATTCTTCCCATTATCTTTTGCATGAGGGGCTTACATTTCTGTGTCTCATACATATTTTGAAGTCTTCCATTTGTTCATTATCTGGACTCCTCTCCACTGACTGATCTTTCTGGTCAGGAATATTTTTTACAAGCCAAGAATACAATTCAATAAACTTGTAGGGTTTAAGAAAAATAAAAGAGGAGGTGAGTGGCCACTTATAGGTTCATTCACCATAGCATTAAAGGGCAAATGGAATTTTTTTTTATATACCTAAACACTGTTTTCACCTAGATGAAAATCATTTACTTACTGATTTGTCAACTTTTAAGTTATGGAAAAGAATATTAAAATTTCCATGACTGTGACAATACTGAAGAAAAGCTCCAAAGGCTACAGCGGGTTTCCTCATTAGTCCCAACACCCTGGTCCCCAAACCTCACCATGGCAGGGGCTCCCGACTCTCATGGGGTGCTTTCTGAGACACCATGAGGGTCTCAGCAAGAAACCAACTAGGAACAACTTTATTAGCCAAAAAAAGTCGTATCAATATTGAAGTTATACTGGAAAATGCAACATAAAAACAGGATGAGTACATATAATTTTTTTTAAAAAACTGTTGAAGCAGGTATGGATGGCTATTTCTGAATTCTTCTGAAGATTAGGGGGGAAAAAATATATCATTATTCAATTGGACAGCAAAACATCTACCAGCTAGAAGTAGAGCTTGAGAACCATAGTCTTCATCATTTCTCAGCTTTAGCAACCACTTTCTCACCCCAGACACCCATCCCGGGTCCCCTTCTCCCACCCCTCTCACCTCCTCACGTCCTTCCTCCCCAAGTTATCAATTGTGTTAAGTGGCCTAAAATTCTTTTTTTTTTTTTTTTTAAATTTTATTTATTTATTTATGGCTGTGTTGGGTCTTCGTTTCTGTGCAAGGGCTTTCTCCAGTTGCGGCGAGCGGGGGCCACTCTTCATCGCGGTGCGCGGGCCTCTCACTATCGCGGCCTCTCTTGTTGCGGAGCACAGGCTCCAGACGCGCAGGCTCAGTAATTGTGGCTCACGGGCCCAGTTGCTCCGCGGCATGTGGGATCTTCCCAGACCAGGGCTCGAACCCGTGTCCCCTGCATTGGCAGGCAGATTCTCAACCACTGCGCCACCAGGGAAGCCCTAAAATTCTTTTTAAAGAAGCGAAAACTGAATTGACAATCAAGGGATAATGAAGAGGTTAAAGGATAAAGATTTAAGACCATTATCTGCAAGATTTGGAGGGGGGGAGTAAATTAGGAGTTTAAGATTAACATATACACACTACTATATATAAAACAGATAAATAACGAGGACCTACTGTATAGCACAGGGAACTATATTCAATGTGCTGTAACAACCTATAATGGAAAAGAGTCTGAAAAAAGGATACACACACACACACGCACACGTGTGTGTGAGTGTATATATATATATATTTATATCTAAATAAAACTGAATCACTTTGCTGTACACCTGAAACTAACCCAACATTGTAAATTAACTATACCTCAATAAAAAAAAAGGTTATTGAAAAAAAAATCTGCAAGACTGAAAACCCTATCAAAACTACGAATGTAGCTTTAAAGGATAAATGAAAGAATACACTGATATTATCTGAGTGAGTGAGCACACAGAAGAAGTCTGCGTTTTATTACCCGCTCACTATTCTTCAGAGAAACAATGAAGCTGTGGCTGAGGGTTTCCAGGTGAGCCAGTGACTTCTCCAGGTGATTCAAGGCATCTGCATAGGTCATCTTAGAATCACTAGCCTCCTGAATGTCTTCTTCTGAATTTCTTTTCCTTGGCTTCTCAATAAAATGTTTGACTGTCTTAATAGCCTTTCCAGTCATTTCTTTACGTGCTTCCACAGATAGCTTTAACAAACAAACAAACAAAAAGAACAGGAATTGAACAAAAGTGAGACAAATCACCCTACATCATTACACATGGCATATTTAAAAGATATTAATGTGGTAGAGAGAACAAAAGTAAAATTTTAATACGTACAACTTTAGTGAATAGGACTTTTGCTATACTGGTTTTTCTTCCATGAAGAAAACAAAAATAGGGAGGTATCACTTGCACTACTAAATGAGCAAATACAGTTTTTTAAGTGCTAATACCCCAAAGCAGGTGGTGTCATGATGAAACTAAAAGTCAAATAGATTACTGGTTACAGTGAAAAAATGAGGAGTCAATTCTACAACCAGTTCTGATCATTTATTATAAGGAAATAATTCAAAAGAAGAAAACAGTATAGGAATGAAGATTTTAACTGGAAGAAGAACATAAAAATAAAACTTCAAAAGCAATCTAATTGTCTGATAATATGAGATATGTAACTAGCTTATGATAAATTACTAGATAGAATATTATGCAGCCATTAAAATTAGAATTATAAAAACAGTATAGCCGTTTGGAAAATGGTTATCATAAAATGTTCAAT